>NC_141543.1:5000-611136 GCF_021556685.1 Rattus norvegicus
CCTAACCCTAACCCTAACCCTAACCCTAACCCTAACCCTAACCCTAACCCTAACCCTAACCCTAACCCTAACCCTAACCCTAACCCTAACCCTAACCCTAACCCTAACCCTAACCCTAACCCTAACCCTAACCCTAACCCTAACCCTAACCCTAACCCTAACCCTAACCCTAACCCTAACCCTAACCCTAACCCTAACCCTAACCCTAACCCTAACCCTAACCCTAACCCTAACCCTAACCCTAACCCTAACCCTAACCCTAACCCTAACCCTAACCCTAACCCTAACCCTAACCCTAACCCTAACCCTAACCCTAACCCTAACCCTAACCCTAACCCTAACCCTAACCCTAACCCTAACCCTAACCCTAACCCTAACCCTAACCCTAACCCTAACCCTAACCCTAACCCTAACCCTAACCCTAACCCTAACCCTAACCCTAACCCTAACCCTAACCCTAACCCTAACCCTAACCCTAACCCTAACCCTAACCCTAACCCTAACCCTAACCCTAACCCTAACCCTAACCCTAACCCTAACCCTAACCCTAACCCTAACCCTAACCCTAACCCTAACCCTAACCCTAACCCTAACCCTAACCCTAACCCTAACCCTAACCCTAACCCTAACCCTAACCCTAACCCTAACCCTAACCCTAACCCTAACCCTAACCCTAACCCTAACCCTAACCCTAACCCCTAACCCTAAAACCCTAACCCTAACCCTAACCCTACTGAGCCCTATTGGGAAGAAACTGAATTCACCAAGTATCTAAGATTCGGCTCAACAAATTTTGATAAATATTAAAAAGTATACATATTACAAGAGACTGCTACTGGGAACTAACTGAATTCAGAAAGAAACAGTGTTTCAGTTCGTTAAAACGTTGCTCTATCTTGAATAACAAGCTTATTATATGCGAATCCTATTGGGAACCTACTGAATTCACCATGATACTTAGATTCCGTTGGTTAAACTGTTGCTATATATTGAATAGCACACTCATTCAAGGATGTCCCATTGGGAACTCACTGAATTAGCCTAGAAAATTTGATTCCATTCGTGAAAATTTTTCTATATCCCGAACAGTCCACTTATTACTCCTGAGCCCTATTGGTAAGAAACTGAATTCACTAAGTATCTGAGATTCAGCTCAACAAATTTTGATAAATATTAAAAAGTATAAATATTACTAGAGCCTGCTACTGGGAACTCACTGAGTTCACAACGAAACAGTGTTTCAGTTCGTTAAAACATTGCTCTATATTGAATAACAATCTTATTACATGCGAATCCTATATGGGAACCTACTGAATTCACCATGATACTTAGAATCCGTTCCTTAAAATGTTGCTATATATTGAAAAGCACACTCATACAAGCATGTCCCATTGGGAACTCACTGAATTAGCCTAGAAATTTTGATTCCATTCCTTAAAATTTTTCTACATCCCGAAGAGTCTACTTTTTACTACTGCGGCCTATTTGTAACTAAGTGAATTCACCAATTTCCTGACATTCGGCTCACCAAATTTTGATCAATCTTTAAAAGCACACAATTACAAGAGCCTGCTACTGGGAACTAACTGAGTTCACAAAGAAACAGTGTTTCAGTTCGTTAAAACATTGCTCTATCTTGAATAACAAGCTTATTACATGCGAATCCTATTGGGAACCTACTGAATTCACCATGATACTTAGAATCCGTTCCTTAAAATGTTGCTATATATTGAAAAGCACACTCATACAAGCAAGTCCCATTGGGAACTCCCTGAATTCGCATAGAAATTTTGATTCCATTCCTAAAATTTTTCTATTCCCGAACAGTCCACTTATTAATACTGCGGCCTATTGGGAACTAACCGAATTCACCATGTTACTGAGATTCGGCTCAACAAATTTTGATAAATATTTAAAAGCACACAATTACAAGAGCCTGCTACTGGGAACTAGTGAGTTCACAAAGAAACAGTGTTTCAGTTCGTTAAAACGTTGCTCTATCTTGAATAACAAGCTTATTACATGCGAATCCTATTGGGAACCTACTGAATTCACCATGATACTTAGAATCCGTTCCTTAAAATGTTGCTATGTATTGAAAAGCACACTCATACATGCATGTCCCATTGGGAAATCACTGAATTTGCCTAGAAATTTTGATTCCATTCCTAAAATTTTTCTATTCCCGAACAGTCCACTTATTAATACTGCGGCCTATTGGGATCTAACCGAATTCACCATGTTACTGAGATTCGGCTCACCAAATTTTGATAAATCTTTAAAAGCACACAATTACAAGAGCCTGCTACTGGGAACTAACTGAGTTCACAAAGAAACAGTGTTTCAGTTCGTTAAAACGTTGCTCTATCTTGAATAACAAGCTTATTACATGCGAATCCTATTGGGAACCTACTGAATTCACCATGATACTTAGAATCCGTTCCTTAAAATGTTGCTATATATTGAAAAGCACACTCATACAAGCAAGTCCCATTGGGAACTCCCTGAATTCGCATAGAAATTTTGATTCCATTCCTAAAATTTTTCTATTCCCGAACAGTCCACTTATTAATACTGCGGCCTATTTGGAACTAACCGAAATCACCAAGATCCTGAGATTCGGCTCTGCAAATTTTGATAAATCTTTAAAAGCACACAATTACTAGAGCCTGCTACTGGGAACTCACTGAGTTCACAACGAAACAGTGTTTCAATTCGTTAAAACGTTGCTCTATCTTGAATAACAAGCTTATTACATGCGAATCCTATTGGGAACCTACTGAATTCACCATGATACTTAGAATCCGTTCCTTAAAATGTTGCTATATATTGAAAAGCACACTCATACAAGGATGTCCCATTGGGAACTCACTGAATTCGCCTAGAAATTTTGATTCCATTCCTTAAAATTTTTCTACATCCCGAAGAGTCTACTTTTTACTACTGCGGCCTATTGGTAACTAAGTGAATTCACCAATTTCCTGACATTCGGCTCACCAAATTTTGATCAACCTTTAAAAGCACACAATTACAAGAGCCTGCTACTGGGAATTAACTGAATTCACAAAGAAACAGTGTTTCAGTTCGTTAAAACGTTGCTCTATCTTGAATACCAAGCTTATTACATGTGAATCCTATTGGGAACCTACTGAATTCACCATGATACTTAGAATCCGTTCCTTAAAATGTTGCTATATATTGAAAAGCACACTCATACAAGCAAGTCCCATTGGGAACTCACTGAATTAGCCTAGAAATTTTGATTCCATTCGTGAAAATTTTAGTATATCCCTAACAGTCCACTTATTACAACTGCGGCCTATTGGGAACTAACCGAAATCACCAAGTATCTGAGATTCGGCTCACCAAATGTTGATAAATCTTTAAAAGTGCACATATTACAAGAGCCTGCTACTGGGAACTAACTGAATTCACAAAGATACAGTGTTTCAGTCCGTTAAAACGTTGCTCTATCTTGAATAACAAGCTTAATACTTGCGAATCCTATTGGGATCTATTGAATTCACCATTATACTTAGATTCCGTTCCTAAAATGTTGCTATATTTTGAAAAGCACACTCATACAAGCATGTCCCATTGGGAATTCACTGAATTCGCCTAGAAATTTTGATTACATTCGTGAAAATTTTTCTGTATCCCGAAGAGTCTACTTATTACTACTGCGGCCTATTTGGAACTAAGTGAATTTTCCAAGTTAGTGAGATTCGGCTCACCAAATTTTGATAAATCTTTAAAAATACACATATTACAAGAGCCTGCTACTGGGAACTAACTGAATTCACAAAGAAACAGTATTTCAGTTCATTAGAACGTTGCTCTATCTTGAAAAACCTGCTTATTACATGCAAATCCTATTGGGAACCTACTAAATTCACAAGGATACTTTGATTCCGTTCCTTAAAATGTTGCTATATATTGAAAAGCACACTCATACAAGCATGCCCCATGGGAACTCACTGAATTTGCCTAGAAATTTTCATTCCATTCATGAAAATTTTTCTATACCCCCAACACTCCACTTATAACTACTGAAGCCTATTGGGAACTAACCGAATTCACCAAGTTACTGAGATTCGGCTCATCAAATTTTGATAAATCTTTAAAAGTACACATATTACAAGAGCCTGCTACTGGGAACTCACTGAATTCACAAAGAAACAGTGTTTGAGTTCGTTAAAACTTTGCTCTATCTTGAACAACATGCTTATTACATGCGAATCCTATTGGGAACCTACTGAATTCACCATGATACTTAGATTCCGTTCCTTAAGATATTGCTATATATTGAAATGCACACTCATACAAGCACATCATATTGGGAACTCACTGAATTCGCCTAGAACTTATGATTCCATTCGTGAAAATTTTTCTATATCCCGAACAGTCCACTTATTACTACTGCGGCCTATTGGGAACTAACGGAATTCACCAAGTTACTGAGATACGGCTTACCAAATTTTGGTAAATCTTTAAATGTACATATATTACAAGAGCCTGCTACTGGGAACTCACTGAATTCACAAAGAAACGGTGTTTCAGTTGGTTAAAACGTTGCTCTATCTTGAACAACATGCTTATTACATGCGAATCCTATTGGGAAACTACTGAATTCAACATGATACTTAGATTGTGTGCCTAAAATGTTGCTACATATTGAAATGCACACTCATAGAAGCATGTCCCATTGGGAACTCTCTGAAATCGTCTAGAAATTTTGACTCCATTCGTAAAAATTTTTCTATATCCGGAACAGACCACTTATTACTTCTGTGGCTTATTGGGAACTAACCGAATTCAACAAGTTCCTGAGATTCGGCTCACCAAATTTTGATAAATCTTTAAAAGCACACAATTACAAGAGCCTGCTACTGGGAACTAACTGAATTCACAAAGACAGTGTTTCAGTTCTTAAAACGTTGCTGTATCTTGAATAACAAGCTCATTACATACGAATCCTATAGGGAACCTACTGAATTCACCATGATACTTAGAATCCGTTCCATAAAATGTTGCTATATATTGAAAAGCACACTCATACAAGCATGTCACATTGGGAACTCCCTGAATTCGCCTAGAAATATTGATTCCATTCCTGAAAATTTTTCTATATCCCGTACAGTCCACTTATTACTACTGAGCCCTATTTGGAAGATACTGAATTCACCAAGTGTCTGAGATTCAGCTCAACAAATTTTGACAAATCTTTAAAAGTACACATATCACAAGAGCCTGCTACTGGGAACTCACTCAATTCACAAAGAAACAGTGTTTCAGTTCGTTAAAACGTTGCTATATCTTGAACAACATGCTTATTACATGCGAATCCTATTGGGAACCTACTGAATTCACCATGATACTTAGATTCTGTTCCTAAAATGTTGCTATATTGAAAAGCTCATTCATACAAGCATGTCCCATTGGGAACTCAGTGAATTCGCCTAGAAATTTTGATGCCATTCGTGAAAATTTTTCTATATCCCGAACACTCCACTTATTACTACTGCGGCCTATAGGGAACTAACCGAATTCACCAATTTACTGAGATTCCGCTGACCAAATTTTGATAAATCTTTAAAAGTACACATATTACAAGAGCCTGCTACTGGGAACTCACTCAATTCACAAAGAAACCGTGTTTCAGTTCGTTAAAACATTGATAAATCTTAAACAACAAGCTTATTACATGCGAATCCTATTGGGAACCTACTGAATTCACCATGATACTTAGATTCTGTTCCTAAATGTTGCTATGTATTGAAAAGCTCACTCATAAAATAATGTCCCATTGGGAACTCACTGAATTCGCCTAGAAATTTTGATTCCATTCGTGAAAATTTTTCTATATCCCGAATACTCCACTTATTACTACTGCGGCCTATTGGGAAGTAACCGAATTCACCAATTTACTGAGATTTGGCTCACCAAATTTTGATAAATCTTTAAAAGCACACATATCACTAGAGCCTGCTACTGGGAACTCACTGAATTCACAAAGAAACAGTGTTTCAGTTCGTTAAAACGTTGCTCTATCCTGAACAACAAGCTTATTACATGCGAATCCTATTGGGAACCTACTGAATTCACCATGATACTTAGATTGTGTTCCTAAAATGTTGCTATATATTGAAATGCACACTCATAGAAGCATGTCCCTTGGGAACTCTCTGACATCGTCTAGAAATTTTGACTCCATTCGTGAAAATTTTTCTATATCCGGAACAGACCACTTATTACTTCTGTGGCCTATTGGGAACTAACCGAATTCAACAAGTTACTGAGATTCGGCACACCAAATTTTGATAAATCTTTAAAAGGACACATATTACAAAAGCCTGCTACTGGGAAATAACTGAATTCACAAAGAAACAGGGTTTCAGTTCGTTAAAACGTTGCTCTATCTTGAATAACAAGCTTATTACATGCGATTCCTATTGGGAACCTCTGAGTTCACCATGATACTTAGATTCCGTTCCTTAAAGTGTTGCTATATATTGAAAAGCACACTCATACAAGCATGTCCCATTGGGAACTCACTGAATTCGCCTAGAAATTTTGATTCCATTCGTAAAAATTTTTCTATATCCCGAACAGTCCACTTATTATTACTGAGCCATATTGGGAAGAAACTGAATTCACCAAGTATCTGAGATTCGGCTCAACAAATTTTGATAAATCTTTAAATATATACATATTACAAGAGCCTGCTACTGGGAACTAACTGAATTCACAAAGAAACAGTGTTTCAGTTCGTTAAAACGTTGCTCTGTCTTGAATAACAAGCTTATTACATGCAAATCCTATTGGGAACATACTGAATTCACCATGATACCTAGATTCCGTTCGTTAAACTGTTGCTATATATTGAAAATCACACTCATACAAGCATGTCCCATTGGGAACTCACTGAATTCGCCTAGAAATTTTGATTCCATTCAGGAAAATTTTTCTATATCCCGAACTGTCCACTTATTACTACTGCGGCCTATTGGTAACTAAGTGAATTCACCAAGTTGCTGACATTCGGCCCAGCAAATTTTGATAAATCTTTAAAAGTACACATATTACAAGAGCCTGCTACTGGGAACTAACTGAATTCACAAAGAAACAGTGTTTCAGTTGGTTAAAACGTTGCTCTATCTTTAATTACAAGCTTATTACATGCGAATCCTATTGGGAACCTATTGAATTCACCATGATACTTAGATTCCGTTCCTTAAAATGTTGCTATATATTGAAAAGCACACTCATATAAGCATGTCCCATTGGGAACTAACTGAATTCGCCTGGAAATTTTGATTCCATTCGTGAAAATTTTTCTATATCCCGAACAGTCCACTTATTACTACTGAGCCCTATTTGGAAGAAACTGAATTCACCAAGTGTCTGAGATTCGGCTCAACAAATTTTGATAAATCTTTAAAAGTATACATATTACAAGAGCCTGCTACTGGGAACTAATTGAATTCACAAAGAAACAGTGCTTCAGTTCGTTATAACGTTGCTCTATCTTGAATAACAAGCTTATTACCTGCGAATTCTTTTGGGAACCTACTGAATTCACCATGATACTTAGAATCCGTTCCTTAAAATGTTGCTATGTATTGAAAAGCACACTCATACAAGCATGTCCCATTGGGAACTCACTGAATTCTTCTAGAAATTTTGAATACATTCCTGAAAATTTTTCTATATCCCGAACAGTCCACCTATTACTACTGCGGCCCATTAGTAACTAAGTGAATTCACCAAGTTCCTGACATTCGGCTCACCAAATTTTGATAAATCTTTAAAAGTACACATATTACAAGAGCCTGCTACTGGGAACTGACTGAATTCACAAAGAAACAGTGTTTCAGTTCGTTAAAAAGTTGCTCTATCTTGAATACCAAGCTTATTACATGGGAGTCCTATTGGGAACCTATTGAATTCACCCTGATACTTAGATTCCGTTCCTTAAAATGTTACTATATATTGAAAAGCACACTCATACAAGCATGTCCCATTGGGAACTCACTGAATTCGCCTAGAAATTTTGATTCCATTTGTGAAAATTTTACTATATCCCGAACAGTCCACTTATTACTACTGAGCTCTATTGGGAAGAAACTGAATTCACCAAGTATCTGAGATTCGGATCAACATATTTTGATAAATCTTCAATAGTATACATATTACAAGATCCTGCTACTGGGAACTAACTGAATTCACAAAGACACAGTGTTTCAGTTCGTTAAAACGTGGCTCTATCTTGAATAACAAGCTTATTACATGCAAATCCTATTGGGAACCTACTGAATTCACCATGATACTTAGATTCCTTTCCTTAAACTGTTGCTATATATTGAAAAGCACACTCATACAAGCATGTCCCATTGGGAACTCACTGAATTCGCCTAGAAATTTTGATTCCATTCCTGAAAATTTTTCTATATCCCGAACAGTCCACTTATCACTACTGCGGCCTATTGGGCACTAACCGAATTCACCAAGTTACTGATATTCGGCTCACCAAATTTTGATAAATCTTTAAAAGAAAACAATTACAAGAGCCTGCTACTGGGAACTAACTGAATTCACAAAGACAGTGTTTCAGTTCTTAAAACGTTGCTCTATCTTGAATAACAAGCTTATTATATGCGAATCCTATTGGGAACCTACTGAATTCACCATAATACTTAGAATCCGTTCCTTAAAATGTTGCTATATATTGAAAAGTACACTCATACAAGCATGTCAAATTGGGAACTCACTGAATTCGCCTAGAAATATTGATTCCATTACTGAAAATTTTAATATATCCCGTACAGTCCACTTATTACTACTGAGCCCTATTGGGAAGAAACTGAATTCACCAAATATCTGAGATTCGGATCAACAAATTTTGATAAATCTTTAAAAGTATACATATTACAACAGCCTGCTACTGGGAACTAACTGAATTCACAAAGAAACAGTGTTTCAGTTCGTTAAACGTGGCTCTATCTTGAATAACAAGCTTATTACATGCGAATCCTATTGGGAACATACTGAATTCACCATGATACTTAGATTCCGTTCCTTAAACTGTTGCTATATATTGAAAAGCACACTCATACAAGCATGTCCCATTGGGAACACACTGAATTCGCCTAGAAATTTTGATTCCATTCCTGAAAATTTTTCTATATTCCGAAGAGTCCACTTATTACTACTGCGGCCTATTGGTAACAAAGTGAATTCACCATGTTCCTGAGATTCGGCTCACCAAATTTTGATAAATCTTTAAAAGTACACATATTACAAGAGCCTGCTACTGGGAACTAATTGAATTCACAAAGAAACAGTGCTTCAGTTCGTTAAAACTTTGCTCTATCTTGAATAACAAGCTTATTACATGCGAATCCTACTGGGAACCTACTGAATTCACCATGATACTTAGATTCCGTTCGTTAAACTGTTGCTATATATTGAAAAGCACAATCACACAAGCATGTCCCATTGGGAACACACTGAATTCGCCTAGAAATATTCATTCCATTCGTTAAAATTTTTCTATATTCCAAAGAGTCCACTTATTACTACTGCGGCCTATTGGTAACAAAGTGTATTCACCATGTTCCTGAGATTCGGCTCAACAAATTATGATAAATATTTAAAAGTATACATATTACAAGAGCCTGCTACTGGGAACTAACTGAATTCACAAAGAAACAGTGCTTCAGTTCGTTAAAACGTTGCTCTATCTTGAATAACAAGCTTATTATATGCAAATCCTATTGGGAACCTACTGAATTCACCATGATACTTAGAATCCGTGAGTTAAACTGTTGCTATATATTGAAAAGCACACTCATACAAGCATGTCCCATTGGGAACTCCCTGAATTCGCCTAGAAATTTTGATTCCATTCGTGAAAATTTTTCTATATCCCGAAGAGTCCACTTATTACTACTGCGGCCTATTGGTAACTAAGTGAATTCACAAAGTTACTGAGATTCGGCTCACCAAATTTTGATAAATCTGTAAAAGTACACATATTACAACAGCCTGCTACTGAGAACTAACTGAATTCACAAAGAAACTGTGTTTCAATTCTTAAAACGTTTCTCTATCTTGAATAACAAGCTTATTACATATGAATACCATTGGACCTTACTGAATTCACCATAATACTTAGAAGCCGTTCCTTAAAATGTTGCTATATATTGAAAAGCACACTCATACAAGCATGTCCCATTGGGAACTCCCTGAATTCGCCTAGAAATTTTGATTCCATTCCTGAAAATTTTTCTCTATCCCGTCAGGCCACTAATTACTACTGCGGCCTTTGGGAACTAAGTGAATTCACAAATTTACTGAGATTCGGCTCACCAAATTTTGATAAATCTTTAAAAGTACACATATTACAAGAGCCTGCTACTGGGAACTTACTGAATTCACAAAGAAACAGTGTTTCAGTTCGTTAAAACGTTGCTGTATCTTGAATAACGAGCTTATTACATGTGAATCCTATTGGGAACCTACTGAATTCACCATGACACTTAGATTCTGTTCCTTAAAATGTTGCTGTATATTGAAAAGCACACTCATACAAGCATGTCCCATTGGGAACTCCCTGTATTCGCCTAGAAATTTTGATTCCATTCCTGAAAATTTTTCTCTATCCCGTCAGGCCACTTATTACTACTGCGGCCTATTGGGAACTCACCGAATTCACCAAGTTACTGAGATTCGGCTCACCAAATTTTGATAAATCTTTAAAAGCACACAATAACAAGAGCCTGCTTCTGGGAACTAACTGAATTCACAAAGAAACTGATTTCAGTTCTTAAAACTTTGCTCTATCTTGAATAACAAGCTTTTTACTTGCGAATCCTATTGGGAACCTACTGAATTCGCCTAGAAATTTTGAATCCATTCCTGAAAATTTTTCTCTTACCCGAACAGTCCACTTATTACTAGTGAGCCCTATTGGGAAGAACTGAATTCACCAAGTATCTGAGATTCAGCTCAACAAATTTTGATAAATCTTTAAAAGCACAAAATTACAAGAGCCTGGTACTTGGAACTAACTGAATTCACAAAGAAACAGTGTTTCAGTTCGTTAAAAGGTTGCTCTATCTTGAAAAACACGCTTATTACATGCGAATCCTATTGGGAACCTACTGAATTCACCATGATACTTAGATTCCGTTCCTTAAAATGTTGCTATATATTTAAAGTACACTCATACAAGCATGTCCCATTGGGAACTCCCTGAATTTGCCTAGAAATTTTGATTCCATTATTGAAACTTTTTCTATATCCCGAACAGTCCACTTATTATTACTGAGCCCTATTGGGAAGAAACTGAATTCACCAAGTATCTAAGATTCGGCTCAACAAATTTTGATAAATCTGTAAAAGTACACATATTACAAGAGCCTGCTACTGGGAACTAACTGAATTCACAAAGAAACAGTGCTTCAGTTCGTTAAAACGTTGCTCTATCTTGAATAACAAGCTTATTATATGCAAATCCTATTGGGAACGTACTGAATTCACCATGATACTTAGAATCCGTGAGTTAAACTGTTGCTATATATTGAAAAGCTCATTCATACAAGCATGTCCCATTGGGAACTCCCTGAATTCGCCTAGAAATTTTGATTCCATTCGTGAAAATTTTTCTATATCCCGAAGAGTCCACTTATTACTACTGCGGCCTATTGGTAACTAAGTGAATTCACAAAGTTACTGAGATTTGGCTCACCAAATTTTGATAAATCTGTAAAAGTACACATATTACAACAGCCTGCTACTGAGAACTAACTGAATTCACAAAGAAACTGTGTTTCAATTCTTAAAACGTTGCTCTATCTTGAATAACAAGCTTATTACATACGAATACCATTGGACCTTACTGAATTCACCATAATACCTAGAAGCCGTTCCTTAAAATGTTGCTATATATTGAAAAGCACAACATACAAGCATGTCCCATTGGGAACTCCCAGAATTCGCCTATAACTTTTGATTCCATTCCTGAAAATTTTTCTATATCCCGAACAGTCCACTTATTACTACTGCGCCCTATTGGGAACTAACCGAATTCACGAAGTATCTGAGATTCGGCTCACCAAATTTTGATAAATCTTTAAAAGCACACGATTACAAGAGCGTGCTACTGGGAACTACATGAATTCACAAAATAACAGTGTTTCAGTTCTTAAAACGTTGCTCTATCTTGAATAAAATGCTTATTACATGCGAATACTATTGGGAACCTACTGAATTCACCATGATACTTAGAATCCGTTCCTTAAAATGTTGCTATATATTGAAAAGCTCATTCATACAAGCATGTCCCATTGGGAACTCACTGAATTCGCCTAGAAATTTTGATTCCATTCCTGAAAATTATTCTCTATCCCGAACAGTCCACTTATTACTGCTGAGCCCTATTGGGAAGAACTGAATTCACCAGATATCTGAGATTCGGCTCAACAAATTTTGATAAATCTTTAAAAATATACATATTACAAGAGACTGCTACTGGGAACTAACTGAATTCACAAGGAAAAAGTGTTTCAGTTCGTTAAAACGTTGCTATATCTTGAATAACAAGCTTATAACATGCGAATCCTATTGGAGATCTACTGAATTCACCATGATACTTAGATTCTGTTACTTAAAATGTTGCTATATATTGAAAAGCACACTCATACAAGCATGTCCCAGTGGGAACTCCCTGAATTCGCCTAGAAATTTTGATTCCATTCCTGAAAATTTTTCTATATCCCGAACAGGCCACTTATTACTACTGCGGCCTATTGGGAACTAAGTGAATTCCCAAAGTTACTGAGATTCGGCTCACCAAATTTTGATAAATCTTTAAAAGTACACATGTTACAAGAGCCTGCTACTGGGAACTAGCCGATTTCACAAAGAAATAGTGTTTCAGTTCGTTAAAACGTTGCTGTATCTTGAATAACAAGCTTATTACTTGCGAATCCTATTGGGAACCTATTGAATTCACCATGATACTTAGATTCCGTTCTTTAAAATGTTGCTATATATTGAAAAGCACACTCATACAAGCATGTCCCATTGGGATCTCAATGAATTCGCCTAGAAATTTTGATTCCATTCGTGAAAATTTTTCTATGTCCCCAACAGAACACTTATTACTACTGCGGCCTATTGGGAACTAACCGAATTCACCAACTTACTGAGATTCGCTTCACCAAATTTTGATAAATCTTTAAAAGCACACAATTACAAGAGCCTGCTACTGGGAACTAACAGAATTCACAAAGAAACAGTGTTTCAGTTCGTTAAAACGTTGCTTTATCTTTAATAACAAGCTTATTACATGCGAATCCTTTTGGGAAACTATTGAATTCAACATGATACTTAGATTCCGTACCTTACAATGTTGCTATATATTGAAAAGCACACTCATACAAGCATGTCCCATTGGGAACTCACTGAATTCGCATAGAAATTTTTTTTCCATTCGTGAAAATTTTTTTATATCCCGAACAGTCCACTTATTACTACGGCGGCCTATTGGGAACTAACTGAATTCACCACGTTACTGAGATTCGGCTCACCAAATTTTGATAAATCTTTAAAAGTGCACATATTACAAGAGCCTGCTACTGGGAACTAACTGAATTCACAAAGGAACAGTGTTTCAGATCGTTAATACGTTGCTCACCTTTAATTATAAGCTTATTTCATGCGAATCCTATTGGGAACCTACTGAATTCACCATGATACTTAGATTCCGCTCAGTAAAAAGTTGCTATATATTGAAAAGCACACTCATACAAGGACGTCCCATTGGGAACTGACTGAAATCGCATAGAAATTTTGATTCCATTCGTGAAAATTTTTGTATATCCCTAACACTCCACTTATTACTACTGCGGCCTTTTGGGAACTAACCGAATTCACCAAGTTACTGAGATTCGGCTCACTAAATTTTGATAAATCTTTAAAAGTGCACATATTACAAGAGCCTGCTACTGGGAACTAACTGAATTCAAAAAGAAACAGTGTTTCAGTTCGTTAAAACTTTGCTCTATCTTGAACAACAAGCTTATTACATGCGAATCCTATTGGGAACCTACTGAATTCACCATGATACTTAGATTCCGTTCATTAAAATGTTGCTATATATTGAAAAGCACACTCATACAAGCATGTCCCATTGGGAACTGACTGATTTCGCCATGAAATTTTGATTCCATTCGTTAAAATTTTTCTATACCGCGAAAGGTCCAGTTATTACTACTGCGGCCTATTTGGAACTAACTGAATTCACCATGTTACTGATATTCTGCTCACCAAATTTTGATAAATCTTCAAAAGTACTCATATTCCAAGGGCCTGCTACTAGGAACTAACTGAATTCACAAAGAAACAGTGTTTCAGTTCGTTCAAACGTTGCTCTATCTTGAATAACAAGCTTATTACATGCGAATCCTATTGGGAACTTACTGAATTCACCATGATACTTAGATTCCGTTCCTTCAAATGTTACTATATACGGAAAAGCACACTCATACAAGCATGGCCCATTGGGAACTCACTGAATTCGCCTAGAAATTTTGAATCCATTCGTGAAAATTTTTCTATATCCCGAACAGTCCACTTATTACTACTGCGGCCTATTGGGAAGTAACCGAATTCACAAATTTACTGAGATTCGGCTAATCAAATTTTGATAAATCTTTAAAAGTACACATATTACAAGAGCCTGCTACTGGGAACTCACTGAATTCACAAAGAAACAGTGCTTCAGTTCGTTAAAACGTTGCTCTATCTTGAACAACATGCTTATTACATGCGAATCCTATTGGGAACCTACTGAATTTTCCATGATATTTAGATTACGTTCGTTCTAATGTTGCTATATACGGAAAAGCAGACTCATACAAGTATGTCGAATTGGGAACTCACTGAATTCGCCTAGAAATTTTGATTCCATTCGTGCAAATATTTCTATATCCCGAACAGTCCACTTATTACTAATGCGGCCTATCGGGAACTAACCGAATTCAACAAGTTACTGAGATTCAGCTCACCAAATTTGATAAATCTTTAAAAGCACACAATTACCAGAGCCTGCTACTGGGAAATAACTGAATTCACAAAGAAACAATGTTTCAGTTCGTTAAAACCTTGCTCTATCTTGAATAACAAGCTTATTACATGCGAATCCTATTGGGAACCTACAGAATTCACTATGATATTTAGATTCTGTTCCTTAAATGTTGCTATATATTGAAAAGCACACTCATACAATCATGTCCCAGTGGTAACTCAGTGAATTCGCCTAGAAATTTTGATTCCATTCGTGAAAATTTTTCTATATCCCGAACGCTCCACTTATTACTACTGCGGCCTATTGGGAACTAACCGAATTCAACAATTTACTGAGATTCGGCTCCCCAAATTTTGATAAATCTTTAAAAGTACACATATCACAAGAGCCTGCTACTAGGAACTCACTGAATTCAGAAAGAAACAGTGTTTCAGTTCGTTAAAACGTTGCTCTAGGTTGAACAACATGCTTATTACATGCCAATCCTATTGGGAACCTACTGAATTCACCATGATACTTAGATTCTGTTCCTTAAATATTGCTATATTTTGAAAAGCACACTCATACAATCATGTCCCATTGGGAACTCACTGATTTCGTATAGAAATTTTGATTCCATTCGTGAAAATTTTTTGATATCCCGAACACTCCACTTACTACGACTGCGGACATTTGGGAACTAACCGAATTCACCAATTTACTGAGATTCGGCTCACCAAATTTTGATAAATCTTTAAAAGTACACATATTACAAGAGCCTGCTACTGGGAACTCACTGAATTCACAAAGAAACAGTGTTTCAGTCGTTAAAACGGTGCTCTATCTTGAACAACAAGCTTATTACATGCGAATCCTATTGGGAACCTACTGACATCACCATGATACTAGATTCCGTTCTTTAAAATGTTGCTATATATTGAAATGCACACTCATAGAAGCATGTCCCATTGGGAACTCTCTGAAATCTTCTAGAAATTTTGACTCCATTCGTGAAAATTTTTCTATATCCGGAACAGACCACTTAATACTTCTTTGGCCTATTGGGAACTAACCAAATTCAACAAGTTAATGAGATTCGGCACACCAAATTTTGATAAATCTTTAAAAGTACACATATTACAAGAGCCTGCTACTGGGAAATAACTGAATTCACAAAGAAACAGTGCTTCAGTTCGTTAAAACGTTGCTCTATCTTGAATAACAAGCTTATTACATGTGAATCCTATACGGAACCTACTGAATTCACCATGATACTTATATTCCGTTCCTTAAAATGTTGCTAATACGGAAAAGCACACTCATACAAGCATGTCCCATTGCGAACTCACTGAATTCGCCTAGAAATTTTGATTCCATTCGTTAAAATTTTTCTATACCCCGAACAGTCCCCTAATTACTACTGCGGCCTATTGGGAACTAACCGAATTCACCATGTTACTCAGATTCGGCTCACCAAATTTTGATAAATCTTTAAAAGTACACATATTACAAGAGCCTGCTACTGGGAACTAACTGAATTCACAAAGAAACAGTGTTTCAGTTCGTTAATACGTTGCTCTATCTTGAATAACAAGCTTATCACATGCGAATCCTATTGGGAACCTACTGAATTCACCATGATACTAGAATCCGTTCTTTAAAATGTTGCTATATATTGAAAAGCACACTCATACAATCATGTCCTATTGGGAACTCACTGAATTCGCATAGAAATTTTGATTCCATTCTTGAAAATTTTTTGTTATCCCGAACACTCCACTTACTACGACTGCGGACTTTTGGGAACCTACCGAATTCACCAATTTACTGAGATTCGGCTGACCAAATTTTGATAAATCTTTAAAAGTACACATATTACAAGAGCCTGCTACTGGGAACTCACTGAATTCACAAAGAAACGGTGTTTCAGTTCGTTAAAACGTTGCTCTATCTTGAACAACATGCTTATTACATGCGAATCCTATTGGGAACCTACTGAATTCAGCATGATACTAGATTCAGTTCTTTAAAATGTTGCTATATATTGAAATGCACACTCATAGAAGCATGTCCCATTGGGAACTCTCTGAAATCGTCTAGAAATTTTGACTCCATTCGTGAAAATTTTTCTACATTCCGAACAGAGCATTTATTACTACTGTGCCCTATTGGGAACTAACCGAATTCAACAAGTTACTGAGATTCGGCACACCAAATTTTGATAAATCTTTAAAAGTACACATATTACAAGAGCCTGCTACTGGGAACTCACTGAATTCACAAAGAAACAGGATTTCAGTTCGTTAAAACGTTGCTCTATCTTGAATAACAAGCTTATTACATGCGAATCCTATTGGGAACCTACTGAATTCACCATGATACTTAGATTCCGTTCCTTCAAATGTTGCTATATATTGAAAAGCACACTCATACACACATGTCCCATTGGGAACTCACTGTATTCTCCTAGAAATTTTGATTCCATTCGTCAAAATTTCTCTATATCCCGAACACGCCACTTATTACTTCTGTGGCATATTGGGAACTAACCGAATTCAACAAGTTACTGAGATTCGGCACACCAAATTTTGATAAATCTTTAAAAGTACACATATTACAAGAGCCTGCTACTGGGAACTCACTGAATTCACAAAGAAACAGTGTTTCAGTTCGTCAAAACCTTGCTCTATCTTGAACAACAAGCTTATTACATGCGAATCCTACTGGGAACCTACTGAATTCACCATAATACCTAGATTCTGTTCCTAAAATGTTGCTATATATTGAAAAGCTCACTCATACAATCATGTCCCATTGGGAACTCACTGAATTCGTCTAGAAATTTTGATTCCATTCGTGAAAATTTTTCTATATCCCAAACACTCCACTTATTGCTACTGCGGCCTATTGGGAAGTAACCGAATTCACCAATTTCCTGAGATTCGGCTCACCAAATTTCGATAAATCTTTAAAAGTTCACATATTACAAGAGCCTGCTATGGGAACTCACTGAATTCACAAAGAAACGGTGTTTCAGTTCGTGAAAACGTTGCTCTATCTTGAACAACATGCTTATTACATGCGAAATCTATTGGGTACCTACTGAAATCACCGTGATACTAGATTCCGTTCTTTAAAATGTTGCTATACATTGAAATGCACACTCATAGAAGCATGTCCCATTGGGAACTCTCTGAAATCGTCTAGAAATTTTGACTCCATTCGTGAAAATTTTTTTATATCCGGAACAGTCCACTTATTACTTCTTTGGCCTATTGGGAACTAACCGAATTCAACAAGTTACTGAGATTCGGCACACCAAATTTTGATAAATCTTTAAAAGTACACATTTTACAAGAGCCTGCTACTGGGAACTCCCTGAATTCACAAAGAAACAGTGCTTCAGTTCGTTAAAACGTTGCTCTATCTTGAATAACAAGCTTATTACATGTGAATCCTATAGGGAACCTACTGAATTCACCATGATACTTAGATTGTGTTCCTTAAAATGTTGCTAATACGGAAAAGCACACTCATACAAGCATGTCCCATTGCGAACTCACTGAATTCGCCTAGAAATTTTGATTCCATTCGTTAAAATTTTTCTATACCCCGAACAGTCCCCTAATTACAACTGCGGCCTATTTGGAACTAACCGAATTCACCATGTTACTCAGATTCGCTCACCAAATTTTGATAAATCTTTAAAAGTACACATATTACAAGAGCCTGCTACTGGGAAATAACTGAATTCACAAAGAAACAGTGTTTCAGTTCGTTAATACGTTGCTCTATCTTGAACAACAAGCTTATTACATGCGAATCCTATTGGGAACCTACTGAATTCACCATGATACTTAGATTCCGTTCCTTAAAATTTTGCTATATATTGAAAAGGACACTCATACAAGTATGTCCCATTGGGAACTGACTGAATTCGCCAAGAAATTTTGATTCCATTCGTAAAAATTTTTCTATACCCCGAAGAGTCCAATTATTACTACTGCGGCCTATTTGGAACTAACCGAATTCAACATGTTACTGAGATTCGGCACACCAAATTTTGATAAATCTTTAAAACTACACATATTACAAGAGCCTGCTACTGGGAACTCACTGAATTCACAAAGAAACGGTGTTTCAGTTCATTAAAACGTTGATCTATCTTGAACAACATGCTTATTACATGCGAATCCTATCGGTAACGTACTGAATTCACCATGATACTAAATTCTGTTCTTTAAAATGTGGCTATATATTGAAAAGCTCACTCATATAATCATGTCCCATAGGGAACTCGCTGAATTCGCATAGAAATTTTTATTCCATTCTTGAAATTTTTTTGATATCCCGAACACTCCACTTACTACGACTGCGGACTTTTGGGAACCTACCGAATCACCAATTTACTGAGATTCGGCTGACCAAATTTTGATAAATCTTTAAAAGTACACATATTACTGGAGCCTGCTACTGGGAACTCACTGAATTCACAACGAAACGGTGTTTCAGTTCGTTAAAAAGTTGCTCTATCTTGAACAACATGCTTATTACATGCGAATCCTATTGGGAATCTACTGAATTCACCATGATACTAGATTCAGTTCTTTAAAATCTTGCTATATATTGAAATGCACACTCATAGAAGCATGTCTCATTGGGAACTCTCTGAAATCGTCTAGAAATTTTGACTCCATTCGTGAAAATTTTTCTATATCCGGAACAGACCACTTAATACTTCTTTGGCCTATTGGGAACTAACCAAATTCAAAAAGTTAATGAGATTCGGCACAGCAAATTTTGATAAATCTTTAAAAGTACACATATTACAAGAGCCTGCTACTGGGAAATAACTGAATTCACAAAGAAACAGTGCTTCAGTTCGTTAAAAGGTTGCTCTATCTTGAAAAACACGCTTATTACATGCGAATCCTATTGGGAACCTACTGAATTCACCATGATACTTAGATTCCGTTCCTTAAAATGTTGCTATATATTTAAAGTACACTCATACAAGCATGTCCCATTGGGAACTCCCTGAATTTGCCTAGAAATTTTGATTCCATTATTGAAACTTTTTCTATATCCCGAAGAGGCCGCTTATTACTACTGCGGCCTATTGGGAAATAAGTGAATTCCCAAAGTTACTGAGATTCGGCTCACCAAATTTTGATAAATCTTTAAAAGTACACATATTACAAGACCCTGCTACTGGGAACTAACTGAATTCACAAAGAAACAGTGTTTCAGTTCGTTATAACATTGCTCTATCTTGAATAACAAGCTTATTACTTGCGAATCCTATTGGGAACCTGCTGAATTCACCATAATACTTAAATTCCGTTCCTTAAAATGTTGCTATATATTGAAAAGCACACTCATACAAGCATGTCCCATTGGGGACTCACTGAATTCGCCTACAAATTTTGATTCCATTCGTGAAAATTTTTCTATATCCCGAACAGTCCACTTATTATTACTGAGCCCTATTGGGAAGAAACTGAATTCACCAAGTATCTAAGATTCGGCTCAACAAATTTTGATAAATCTGTAAAAGTACACATATTACAAGAGCCTGCTACTGGGAACTAACTGAATTCACAAAGAAACAGTGCTTCAGTTCGTTAAAACGTTGCTCTATCTTGAATAACAAGCTTATTATATGCAAATCCTATTGGGAACCTACTGAATTCACCATGATACTTAGAATCCGTGAGTTAAACTGTTGCTATATATTGAAAAGCTCATTCATACAAGCATGTCCCATTGGGAACTCCCTGAATTCGCCTAGAAATTTTGATTCCATTCGTGAAAATTTTTCTATATCCCGAAGAGTCCACTTATTACTACTGCGGCCTATTGGTAACTAAGTGAATTCACAAAGTTACTGAGATTCGGCTCACCAAATTTTGATAAATCTGTAAAAGTACACATATTACAACAGCCTGCTACTGAGAACTAACTGAATTCACAAAGAAACTGTGTTTCAATTCTTAAAACGTTGCTCTATCTTGAATAACAAGCTTATTACATACGAATACCATTGGACCTTACTGAATTCACCATAATACTTAGAAGCCGTTCCTTAAAATGTTGCTATATATTGAAAAGCACAACATACAAGCATGTCCCATTGGGAACTCCCAGAATTCGCCTATAACTTTTGATTCCATTCCTGAAAATTTTTCTATATCCCGAACAGTCCACTTATTACTACTGCGCCCTATTGGGAACTAACCGAATTCACGAAGTATCTGAGATTCGGCTCACCAAATTTTGATAAATCTTTAAAAGCACACGATTACAAGAGCGTGCTACTGGGAACTACATGAATTCACAAAATAACAGTGTTTCAGTTCTTAAAACGTTGCTCTATCTTGAATAAAATGCTTATTACATGCGAATACTATTGGGAACCTACTGAATTCACCATGATACTTAGAATCCGTTCCTTAAAATGTTGCTATATATTGAAAAGCTCATTCATACAAGCATGTCCCATTGGGAACTCACTGAATTCGCCTAGAAATTTTGATTCCATTCCTGAAAATTATTCTCTATCCCGAACAGTCCACTTATTACTGCTGAGCCCTATTGGGAAGAACTGAATTCACCAGATATCTGAGATTCGGCTCAACAAATTTTGATAAATCTTTAAAAATATACATATTACAAGAGACTGCTACTGGGAACTAACTGAATTCACAAGGAAAAAGTGTTTCAGTTCGTTAAAACGTTGCTATATCTTGAATAACAAGCTTATAACATGCGAATCCTATTGGAGATCTACTGAATTCACCATGATACTTAGATTCTGTTACTTAAAATGTTGCTATATATTGAAAAGCACACTCATACAAGCATGTCCCAGTGGGAACTCCCTGAATTCGCCTAGAAATTTTGATTCCATTCCTGAAAATTTTTCTATATCCCGAACAGGCCACTTATTACTACTGCGGCCTATTGGGAACTAAGTGAATTCCCAAAGTTACTGAGATTCGGCTCACCAAATTTTGATAAATCTTTAAAAGTACACATGTTACAAGAGCCTGCTACTGGGAACTAGCCGATTTCACAAAGAAATAGTGTTTCAGTTCGTTAAAACGTTGCTGTATCTTGAATAACAAGCTTATTACTTGCGAATCCTATTGGGAACCTATTGAATTCACCATGATACTTAGATTCCGTTCTTTAAAATGTTGCTATATATTGAAAAGCACACTCATACAAGCATGTCCCATTGGGATCTCAATGAATTCGCCTAGAAATTTTGATTCCATTCGTGAAAATTTTTCTATGTCCCCAACAGAACACTTATTACTACTGCGGCCTATTGGGAACTAACCGAATTCACCAACTTACTGAGATTCGCTTCACCAAATTTTGATAAATCTTTAAAAGCACACAATTACAAGAGCCTGCTACTGAGAACTAACTGAATTCACAAAAAACAGTGTTTCAGTTCGTTAAAACGTTGCTGTATCTTGAATAACAAGCTTATTTCATGCGAATCCTATTGGGAACCTACTGAATTCACCATGATACTTAGATTCCGTTCCTTAAAATGTTGCTATATATTGAAAAGCACACTCATACAAGCATGTCTTTTTGGGAACTCACTGAATTCGCCTAGATATTTGGATTCCTTTCATGAAATTTTTTCTATAGTACGAACAGTCCACTTATTACTACTGCAGCCTATTGGGAACTAAGTGAATTCACAAATTTACTGAAATTCATCTCACCAAATTTTGATAAATCTTTAAAAGTCCACATATTACAAGAGCCTGCTACTGGGAACTAACTGAATTCACAAAGAAACAGTGTTTCAGTTCGTTTAAACATTGCTCTATCTTGAATAACAAGCTTATTACTTGCGAATCCTATTGGGACCTTTTGAATTCACCATGATACTTAGATTCCGTTCCTTAAAATGTTGCTATATATTGAAAAGCACACTCATACAAGCCTGTCCCTTTGGAAACTCATTGAATTCCCCTAGAAATTTTGATTCCATTCGTTAAAATTTTTCTAAATCCCGAACAGTCCACTTGTTACTACTGCGGCCTATTGGGAACTAACTGAATTCACCCACTTACTGAGATTCAGATCACCAAATTTTGATAAATCTTTAAAAACACACAATTACAAGAGCCTGCTACTGGGAATTAACTGTATTCAAAAAGAAACAGTGTTTCAGTTCGTTAAAACTTTGCTCTATCTTGAATAACAAGCGTATTATATGCGAATCCTGTTGGAGATCTACTGAATTAACCATGATACTTAGATTCCGTTTATTAAACTGTTGCTATATATTGAAAAGCACACTCATACAGGCATGTCCCATTGGGAACTCACTGAATTCGCCTAGAAATTTTTATTCCATTCGTGAAAAATTTTCTATAACCGAACAGTCCACTAATTATTACTGCGGCCTATTGGGAACTAACTGAATTCACCAAGTTACTCAGACTGGGATCCCCAAATTTGGTAAATCTTTAAAAGTACACATATTACAAGAGCCTGCTATGGGAAGTAACTGAATGAACAAAGAAACAGTGTTTCAGCTCGTTAATACGTTGCTCACCTTTAATAACAACTTATTACATGCGTATCCTATTGGGAACCTACTGAATTCACCATGATACTTAGATTCCGCTCCGTAAAATGTTGCTATATGTTGAAAAGCACACTCATACAAGGATGTCCCATTGGGAACTGACTGAATTCGCCTAGAAATTTTGATTCCATTCCTGAAAATTTTTCTATATCCCTAACAGTCCACTTATTACTACTGCGGAGTATTGGGAACTAACTGAATTCACAATGTTACTGAGATTCGGCTCACCAAGTTTTGATAAACCTTAAAAGTACACATATTACAAGAGCCTGCTACTGGGAACTAACAGAATTCACAAAGAAACAGTGTTTCAGTTCGTTAAAACGTTGCTTTATCTTTAATAACAAGCTTATTACATGCGAATCCTTTTGGGAAACTATTGAATTCAACATGATACTTAGATTCCGTTCCTTACAATGTTGCTATATATTGAAAAGCACACTCATAGAAGCATGTCCCATTGGGAACTCACTGAATTCGCATAGAAATTTTTTTTCCATTCGTGAAAATTTTTTTATATCCCGAACAGTCCACTTATTACTACGGCGGCCTATTGGGAACTAACTGAATTCACCACGTTACTGAGATTCGGCTCACCAAATTTTGATAAATCTTTAAAAGTGCACATATTACAAGAGCCTGCTACTGGGAACTAACTGAATTCACAAAGGAACAGTGTTTCAGATCGTTAATACGTTGCTCACCTTTAATTATAAGCTTATTTCATGCGAATCCTATTGGGAACCTACTGAATTCACCATGATACTTAGATTCCGCTCAGTAAAAAGTTGCTATATATTGAAAAGCACACTCATACAAGGACGTCCCATTGGGAACTGACTGAAATCGCATAGAAATTTTGATTCCATTCGTGAAAATTTTTGTATATCCCTAACACTCCACTTATTACTACTGCGGCCTTTTGGGAACTAACCGAATTCACCAAGTTACTGAGATTCGGCTCACTAAATTTTGATAAATCTTTAAAAGTGCACATATTACAAGAGCCTGCTACTGGGAACTAACTGAATTCAAAAAGAAACAGTGTTTCAGTTCGTTAAAACTTTGCTCTATCTTGAACAACAAGCTTATTACATGCGAATCCTATTGGGAACCTACTGAATTCACCATGATACTTAGATTCCGTTCATTAAAATGTTGCTATATATTGAAAAGCACACTCATACAAGCATGTCCCATTGGGAACTGACTGATTTCGCCATGAAATTTTGATTCCATTCGTTAAAATTTTTCTATACCGCGAAAGGTCCAGTTATTACTACTGCGGCCTATTTGGAACTAACTGAATTCACCATGTTACTGATATTCTGCTCACCAAATTTTGATAAATCTTCAAAAGTACTCATATTCCAAGGGCCTGCTACTAGGAACTAACTGAATTCACAAAGAAACAGTGTTTCAGTTCGTTCAAACGTTGCTCTATCTTGAATAACAAGCTTATTACATGCGAATCCTATTGGGAACTTACTGAATTCACCATGATACTTAGATTCCGTTCCTTCAAATGTTACTATATACGGAAAAGCACACTCATACAAGCATGGCCCATTGGGAACTCACTGAATTCGCCTAGAAATTTTGAATCCATTCGTGAAAATTTTTCTATATCCCGAACAGTCCACTTATTACTACTGCGGCCTATTGGGAAGTAACCGAATTCACAAATTTACTGAGATTCGGCTAATCAAATTTTGATAAATCTTTAAAAGTACACATATTACAAGAGCCTGCTACTGGGAACTCACTGAATTCACAAAGAAACAGTGCTTCAGTTCGTTAAAACGTTGCTCTATCTTGAACAACATGCTTATTACATGCGAATCCTATTGGGAACCTACTGAATTTTCCATGATATTTAGATTACGTTCGTTCTAATGTTGCTATATACGGAAAAGCAGACTCATACAAGTATGTCGAATTGGGAACTCACTGAATTCGCCTAGAAATTTTGATTCCATTCGTGCAAATATTTCTATATCCCGAACAGTCCACTTATTACTAATGCGGCCTATCGGGAACTAACCGAATTCAACAAGTTACTGAGATTCAGCTCACCAAATTTGATAAATCTTTAAAAGCACACAATTACCAGAGCCTGCTACTGGGAAATAACTGAATTCACAAAGAAACAATGTTTCAGTTCGTTAAAACCTTGCTCTATCTTGAATAACAAGCTTATTACATGCGAATCCTATTGGGAACCTACAGAATTCACTATGATATTTAGATTCTGTTCCTTAAATGTTGCTATATATTGAAAAGCACACTCATACAATCATGTCCCAGTGGTAACTCAGTGAATTCGCCTAGAAATTTTGATTCCATTCGTGAAAATTTTTCTATATCCCGAACGCTCCACTTATTACTACTGCGGCCTATTGGGAACTAACCGAATTCAACAATTTACTGAGATTCGGCTCCCCAAATTTTGATAAATCTTTAAAAGTACACATATCACAAGAGCCTGCTACTAGGAACTCACTGAATTCAGAAAGAAACAGTGTTTCAGTTCGTTAAAACGTTGCTCTAGGTTGAACAACATGCTTATTACATGCCAATCCTATTGGGAACCTACTGAATTCACCATGATACTTAGATTCTGTTCCTTAAATATTGCTATATATTGAAAAGCTCACTCATACAATCATGTCCCATTGGGAACTCACTGATTTCGTATAGAAATTTTGATTCCATTCGTGAAAATTTTTTGATATCCCGAACACTCCACTTACTACGACTGCGGACATTTGGGAACTAACCGAATTCACCAATTTACTGAGATTCGGCTCACCAAATTTTGATAAATCTTTAAAAGTACACATATTACAAGAGCCTGCTACTGGGAACTCACTGAATTCACAAAGAAACAGTGTTTCAGTCGTTAAAACGGTGCTCTATCTTGAACAACAAGCTTATTACATGCGAATCCTATTGGGAACCTACTGACATCACCATGATACTAGATTCCGTTCTTTAAAATGTTGCTATATATTGAAATGCACACTCATAGAAGCATGTCCCATTGGGAACTCTCTGAAATCTTCTAGAAATTTTGACTCCATTCGTGAAAATTTTTCTATATTCGGAACAGACCACTTAATACTTCTTTGGCCTATTGGGAACTAACCAAATTCAACAAGTTAATGAGATTCGGCACACCAAATTTTGATAAATCTTTAAAAGTACACATATTACAAGAGCCTGCTACTGGGAAATAACTGAATTCACAAAGAAACAGTGCTTCAGTTCGTTAAAACGTTGCTCTATCTTGAATAACAAGCTTATTACATGTGAATCCTATACGGAACCTACTGAATTCACCATGATACTTATATTCCGTTCCTTAAAATGTTGCTAATACGGAAAAGCACACTCATACAAGCATGTCCCATTGCGAACTCACTGAATTCGCCTAGAAATTTTGATTCCATTCGTTAAAATTTTTCTATACCCCGAACAGTCCCCTAATTACTACTGCGGCCTATTTGGAACTAACCGAATTCACCATGTTACTCAGATTCGGCTCACCAAATTTTGATAAATCTTTAAAAGTACACATATTACAAGAGCCTGCTACTGGGAACTAACTGAATTCACAAAGAAACAGTGTTTCAGTTCGTTAATACGTTGCTCTATCTTGAATAACAAGCTTATCACATGCGAATCCTATTGGGAACCTACTGAATTCACCATGATACTAGAATCCGTTCTTTAAAATGTTGCTATATATTGAAAAGCACACTCATACAATCATGTCCTATTGGGAACTCACTGAATTCGCATAGAAATTTTGATTCCATTCTTGAAAATTTTTTGTTATCCCGAACACTCCACTTACTACGACTGCGGACTTTTGGGAACCTACCGAATTCACCAATTTACTGAGATTCGGCTGACCAAATTTTGATAAATCTTTAAAAGTACACATATCACAAGAGCCTGCTACTGGGAACTCACTGAATTCACAAAGAAACAGTGTTTCAGTTCGTTAAAACCTTGCTCTATCTTGAACAACAAGCTTATTACATGCGAATCCTATTGGGAACCCACTGATTTCACAATGATACTTAGATTCTGTTCCTAAAATGTTGCTATATATTGAAAAGCTCACTCATATAATCATGTCCCATAGGGAACTCGCTGAATTCGCATAGAAATTGTTATTCCATTCTTGAAATTTTTTTGATATCCCGAACACTCCACTTACTACGACTGCGGACTTTTGGGAACCTACCGAATCACCAATTTACTGAGATTCGGCTGACCAAATTTTGATAAATCTTTAAAAGTACACATATTACAGGAGCCTGCTACTGGGAACTCACTGAATTCACAACGAAACGGTGTTTCAGTTCGTTAAAAAGTTGCTCTATCTTGAACAACATGCTTATTACATGCGAATCCTATTAGGAATCTACTGAATTCACCATGATACTAGATTCCGTTCTTTAAAATCTTGCTATATATTGAAATGCACACTCATAGAAGCATGTCTCATTGGGAACTCTCTGAAATCGTCTAGAAATTTTGACTCCATTCGTGAAAATTTTTCTATATCCGGAACAGACCACTTAATACTTCTTTGGCCTATTGGGAACTAACCAAATTCAAAAAGTTAATGAGATTCGGCACAGCAAATTTTGATAAATCTTTAAAAGTACACATATTACAAGAGCCTGCTACTGGGAAATAACTGAATTCACAAAGAAACAGTGCTTAAGTTCCTTAAAACGTTGCTCTATCTTGAATAACAAGCTTATTACATGTGAATCCTATAGGGAACCTACTGAATTCACCATGATACTTATTTTCCGTTCCTTAAAATGTTGCTAATACGGAAAAGCACACTCATACAAGCATGTCCCATTGCGAACTCACTGAATTCGCCTAGAAATTTTGATTCCATTCGTTAAAATTTTTCTATACCCCGAACAGTCCCCTAATTACTACTGCGGCCTATTTGGAACTAACCGAATTCACCATGTTACTCAGATTCGGCTCACCAAATTTTGATAAATCTTTAAAAGTACACATATTACAAGAGCCTGCTACTGGGAACTAACTGAATTCACAAAGAAACAGTGTTTCAGTTCGTTAATACGTTGCTCTATCTTGAATAACAAGCTTATCACATGCGAATCCTATTGGGAACCTACTGAATTCACCATGATACTAGAATCCGTTCTTTAAAATGTTGCTATATATTGAAATGCACACTCATAGAAGCATGTCCCATTGGGAAATCTCTGAAATTGTCTAGAAATTTTGAATCCATTCGTGAAAATTTTTCTATATCCCGAACAGACCACTTATTACTTCTGTGGCCTATTGGGAACTAACCGAATCAACAAGTTACTGAGATTCGGCACACCAAATTTTGATAAATCTTTAATAGTACACATATTACTAGAGCCTGCTACTGGGAACTCAATGAATTCACAAAGAAACAGGGTTTCAGTTCGTTAAAACGTTGCTCTATATTGAATAACAAGCTTATTACATGCGAATCCTCTTGGGAACCTACTGAATTCACCATAATATTTAGATTCCGTTCCTTAAAATTTTGCTATATATTGAAAAGCACACTCATACAAGTTTGTCCCATTGGAAACTGACTGAATTCGCCAAGAAATTTTGATTCCATTTGTAAAAATTTTTCTATACCCCGAAGAGTCCAATTATTACTACTGCGGCCTATTTGGAACTAAGCGAATTCACCATGTTACTGAGATTCTGCACACCAAATTTTGATAAATCTTTAAAAGTACACATATTACAAGAGCCTGCTACTGGGAAATAACTGAATTCACAAAGAAACAGTGCTTCAGTTCGTTAAAACGTTGCTCTATCTTGAATAACAAGCTTATTACATGCGAATCCTATTGGGAACCTACTGAATTTACCATGATACTTAGATTCCGTTCCTTAAAATGTTGCTAATACGGAAAAGCACACTCATACAAGGATGTCCCATTGCGAACTCACTGAATTCGCCTAGAAATTTTCACTCAATTCGTGAAAATTTTTCTATATCCCGAACAGACCACTTATTACCTCTGTGGCCTATTGGGAACTAACCGAATTCACCAATTTACTGAGATTCGGCTCACCAAATTTTGATAAATCTTTAAAAGTACACATATCACAAGAGGCTGCTACTGGCAACTCACTGAATTCACAAAGAAACAGTGTTTCAGTTCGTTAAAACGTTGCTCTATCTTGAACAACATGCTTATTACATGCCAATCCTATTGGGAACATACTGAATTCACCATGTTACTTAGATTCTGTTCCTAAAATGTTGCTATATATTGAAAAGCTCACTCATACAATCATGTCCTATTGGGAACTCACTGAATTCGCATAGAAATTTTGATTCCATTCTTGAAAATTTTTTGTTATCCCGAACACTCCACTTACTACGACTGCGGACTTTTGGGAACCTACCGAATTCACCAATTTACTGAGATTCGGCTGACCAAATTTTGATAAATCTTTAAAAGTACACATATTACAAGAGCCTGCTACTGGGAACTAACTGAATTCACAAAGAAACAGTGTTTCAGTTCGTTAATACGTTGCTCTATCTTGAATAACAAGCTTATTACATGCGAATCCTATTGGGAACCACCTGAATTCACCATGATACTTAGAATCTGTTCCTTAAATGTTGCTATATATTGAAAAGCTCACTCATACAATCATGTCCCATTGGGAACTCACTGAATTCGCCTAGAAAATTGATTCCATTCGTGAAAATTTTTTGATATCCCGAACACTCCACTTATTACTACTGCGGCCTATTGGGAACTAACCGAATTCACCAATTTACTGAGATTCGGCTCACCAAATTTTGATAAATCTTTAAAAGTACACATATCACAAGAGCCTGCTACTGGGAAATCACTGAATTCACAAAGAAACGGTGTTTCAGTTCGTTAAAACCTTGCTCTATCTTGAACAACAAGCTTATTACATGCGAATCCTACTGGGAACCTACTGAATTCACCATAATACCTAGATTCTGTTCCTAAAATGTTGCTATATATTGAAAAGCTCACTCACACAATCATATCCCATTGGGAACACACTGAATTCGTCTAGAAATTTTCATTCCATTCGTGAAAATTTTTCTATATCCCGAACACTCCACTTATTACTACTGCGGCCTATTGGGAAGTAACCGAATTCACCAATTTACTGAGATTCGGCTCACCAAATTTTGATAAATCTTTAAAATACACATATCACAAGAGCCTGCTACTGGGAACTCACTGAATTCACAAAGAAACGGTGTTTCAGTTCGTTAAAATGTTGCTCTTTCTTGAACAACATGCTTATTACATGCGAATCCTATTGGGAACCTACTGAATTCTCCATGATACTAAATTCTGTTCTTTAAAATGTGGCTATATATTGAAATGCACACTCATAGAAGCATGTCCCATTGGGAACTCTATGAAATCGTATAGAAATTTTGACTCCATTCGTGAAAATTTTTCTATCTCCGAACAGACCACTTATTACTACTGCGGCCTACTGGGAACTAACGGAATTCACCATGTTACTCAGATTCAGCTCACCAAATTTTGATAAAACTTTAAAAGTACACATATTGAAAGAGCAGGCTACTGGGAAGTAACTGAATTAACAAAGAAATAGTGTTTCAGTTCGTTAAAACGTTGCTCGATCTTGAATAACAAGCTTATTACATGCAAATCCTATTGGGAACCTACTGAATTCACCATGATACTTAGATTCTGTTCCTAAAATGTTGCTATATATGGAAAAGCACACTCATACAATCATGTCCCATTGGGAACTCACTGAATTCGCCTCGAAATTTTGATTCCATTCGTGAAAATTTTTCTATATCCCGAACACTCCACTTATTACTACTGCGGCCTATTGGGAACTAACCGAATTCACCAAGTTACTGAGATTCGGCTCACCAAATTTTGATAAATCTTTAAAAGTACACATATCACAAGAGCCTGCTACTGGGAACTCACTGAATTCACAAAGAAACAGTGTTTCAGTTCGTTAAAACCTTGCTCTATCTTGAACAACAAGCTTATTACATGCGAATCCTATTGGGAACCTACTGAATTCACAATGATACTTAGATTCTGTTCCTAAAATGTTGCTATATATTGAAAAGCTCACTCATACAATCATATCCCATTGGGAACTCGCTGAATTCGCAAAGAAATTTTGATTCCATTCTTGAAAATTTTTTGATATCCCGAACACTCCACTTACTACGACTGCGGACTTTTGGGAACCTACCGAATCACAAATTTACTGAGATTCGGCTGACCAAATTTTGATAAATCTTTAAAAGTACACATATTACAAGAGCCTGCTACTGGGAACTCACTGAATTCACAAAGAAACGGTGTTTCAGTTCGTTAAAAAGTTGCTCTATCTTGAACAACATGCTTATTACATGCGAATCCTATTGGGAACCTACTGAATTCACCATGATACTAGATTCCGTTCTTTAAAATCTTGCTATATATTGAAATGCACACTCATAGAAGCATGTCTCATTGGGAACTCTCTGAAATCGTCCAGAAATTTTGACTCCATTCGTGAAAATTTTTCTATATCCGGAACAGACCACTTAATACTTCTTTGGCCTATTGGGAACTAACCAAATTCAACAAGTTAATGAGATTCGGCACACCAAATTTTGATAAATCTTTAAAAGTACACATATTACAAGAGCCTGCTACTGGGAAATAACTGAATTCACAAAGAAACAGTGCTTCAGTTCGTTAAAACGTTGCTCTATCTTGAATAACAAGCTTATTACATGTGAATCCTATAGGGAACTTACTGAATTCACCATGATACTTATATTCCGTTCCTTAAAATGTTGCTAATACGGAAAAGCACACTCATACAAGCATGTCCCATTGCGAACTCACTGAATTCGCCTAGAAATTTTGATTCCATTCGTTAAAATTTTTCTATACCCCGAACACTCCACTTACTACGACTGCGGACTTTTGGGAACCTACCGAATTCACCATGTTACTGAGATTCGGCTCACCAAATTTTGATAAATCTTTAAAAGTACACATATTACAAGAGCCTGCTACTGGGAACTCACTGAATTCACAAAGAAACGGTGTTTCAGTTCGTTAAAAAGTTGCTCTATCTTGAACAACATGCTTATTACATGCGAATCCTATTGGGAATCTACTGAATTCACCATGATACTAGAATCCGTTCTTTAAAATCTTGCTATATATTGAAATGCACACTCATAGAAGCATGTCTCATTGGGAACTCTCTGAAATCGTCTAGAAATTTTGACTCCATTCGTGAAAATTTTCTATATCCGGAACAGACCACTTAATACTTCTTTGGCCTATTGGGAACTAACCAAATTCAACAAGTTAATGAGATTCGGCACACCAAATTTTGATAAATCTTTAAAAGTACACATATTACAAGAGCCTGCTACTGGGAAATAACTGAATTCACAAAGAAACAGTGCTTCAGTTCGTTAAAACGTTGCTCTATCTTGAATAACAAGCTTATTACATGTGAATCCTATAGGGAACCTACTGAATTCACCATGATACTTATATTCCGTTCCTAAAAATGTTGCTAATACGGAAAAGCACACTCATACAAGCATGTCCCATTGCGAACTCACTGAATTCGCCTAGAAATTTTGATTCCATTCGTTAAAATTTTTCTATACCCCGAACACTCCACTTACTACGACTGCGGACTTTTGGGAACCTACCGAATTCACCATGTTACTGAGATTCGGCTCACCAAATTTTGATAAATCTTTAAAAGTACACATATTACAAGAGCCTGCTACTGGGAACAAACTGAATTCACAAAGAAACGGTGTTTCAGTTCGTTAAAACGTTGCTCTATTTGAACAACATGCTTATTACATGCGAATCCTATTGGGAACCTACTGAATTCAGCATGATACTAGATTCCGTTCTTTAAAATGTTGGTATATATTGAAATGCACACTCATAGAAGCATGTCCCATTGGGAACTCTCTGAAATCGTCTAGAAATTTTGACTCCATTCGTGAAAATTTTTCTATATTCCGAACAGACCATTTATTACTACTGTGCCCTATTGGGAACTAACCGAATTCACCATGTTACTCAGATTCGGCTCACCAAATTTTGATAAATCTTTAAAAGTACACATATTACAAGAGCCTGCTACTGGGAACAAACTGAATTCACAAAGAAACAGTGTTTCAGTTCGTTAATACGTTGCTCTATCTTGAATAACAAGCTTATCACATGCGAATCCTATTGGGAACCTACTGAATTCACCATGATACTAGAATCCGTTCTTTAAAATGTTGCTATATATTGAAATGCACACTCATAGAAGCATGTCCCATTGGGAACTCTCTGAAATCGTCTAGAAATTTTGAATCCATTCGTGAAAATTTTTCTATATCCCGAACAGACCATTTATTACTACTCTGCCCTATTGGGAACTAACCGAATTCAACAAGTTACTGAGATTCGGCACACCAAATTTTGATAAATCTTTAAAAGTACACATATTACAAGAGCCTGCTACCGGGAACTCACTGAATTCACAAAGAAACAGGGTTTCAGTTCGTTAAAACGTTGCTCTATCTTGAATAACAAGCTTATTAAATGCGAATCCTATTGGGAACCTACTGAATTCACCATGATACTTAGATTCCGTTCCTTCAAATGTTGCTATATATTGAAAAGCACATTCATACACACATGTCCCATTGGGAACTCACTGTATTCTCCTAGAAATTTTGATTCCATTCGTCAAAATTTTTCTATATCCCGAACACTCCACTTATTACTTCTGTGGCCTATTGGGAACTAACCGAATTCAACAAGTTACTGAGATTCGGCACACCAAATTTTGATAAATCTTTAAAAGTACACATATTACAAGAGCCTGCTACTGGGAACTCACTGAATTCACAAAGAAACAGTGTTTCAGTTCGTCAAAACCTTGCTCTATCTTGAACAACAAGCTTATTACATGCGAATCCTACTGGGAACCTACTGAATTCACCATAATACCTAGATTCTGTTCCTAAAATGTTGCTATATATTGAAAAGCTCACTCATACAATCATGTCCCATTGGGAACTCACTGAATTCGTCTAGAAATTTTGATTCCATTCGTGAAAATTTTTCTATATCCCGAACACTCCACTTATTGCTACTGCGGCCTATTGGGAAGTAACCGAATTCACCAATTTCCTGAGATTCGGCTCACCAAATTTTGATAAATCTTTAAAAGTACACATATTACAAGAGCCTGCTACTGGGAACTCACTGAATTCACAAAGAAACGGTGTTTCAGTTCGTTAAAACGTTGCTCTATCTTGAACAACATGCTTATTACATGCGAAATCTATTGGGTACCTACTGAAATCACCATGATACTAGATTCCGTTCTTTAAAATGTTGCTATACATTGAAATGCACACTCATAGAAGCATGTCCCATTGGGAACTCTCTGAAATCGTCTAGAAATTTTGACTCCATTCGTGAAAATTTTTCTATATCCGGAACAGACCACTTATTACTTCTGTGGCCTATTGGGAACAAACTGAATTCAACAAGTTACTGAGATTCGGCACACCAAATTTTGATAAATCTTTAAAAGTACACATATTACAAGAGCCTGCTACTGGGAACTCCCTGAATTCACAAAGAAACAGTGCTTCAGTTCGTTAAAACGTTGCTCTATCTTGAATAACAAGCTTATTACATGTGAATCCTATAGGGAACCTACTGAATTCACCATGATACTTAGATTGTGTTCCTTAAAATGTTGCTAATACGGAAAAGCACACTCATACAAGCATGTCCCATTGCGAACTCACGAATTCGCCTAGAAATTTTGATTCCATTCGTTAAAATTTTTCTATACCCCGAACAGTCCCCTAATTACTACTGCGGCCTATTTGGAACTAACCGAATTCACCATGTACTCATTCGGACCACCAAATTTTGATAAATCTTTAAAAGTACACATATTACAAGAGCCTGCTACTGGGAAATAACTGAATTCACAGGGAAATAGTGCTTCAGTTCGTTAAAACGTTGCTCTATCTTGAATAACAAGCTTATTACATGTGAATCCTATAGGGAACCTACTGAATTCACCATGATACTTAGATTGTGTTCCTTAAAATGTTGCTAATACGGAAAAGCACACTCATACAAGCATGTCCCATTGCGAACTCACTGAATTCGCCTAGAAATTTTGATTCCATTCGTTAAAATTTTTCTATACCCCGAACAGTCCCCTAATTACAACTGCGGCCTATGTGGAACTAACCGAATTCACCAATTTACTGAGATTCGGCTCACCAAATTTTGATAAATCTTTAAAAGTACACATATCACAAGAGCCTGCTACTGGGAAATCACTGAATTCACAAAGAAACGGTGTTTCAGTTCGTTAAAACCTTGCTGTATCTTGAACAACAAGCTTATTACATGGGAATCCTATTGGGAACCTACTGAATTCACCATAATACCTAGATTCTGTTCCTAAAATGTTGCTATATATTGAAAAGCTCACTCATACAATCATATCCCATTGGGAACACACTGAATTCGTCTAGAAATTTTCATTCCATTCGTGAAAATTTTTCTATATCCCGAACACTACACTTATTACTACTGCGGCCTATTGGGAAGTAACCGAATTCACCAATTTACTGAGATTCGGCTCACCAAATTTTGATAAATCTTTAAAATACACATATCACAAGAGCCTGCTACTGGGAACTCACTGAATTCACAAAGAAACGGTGTTTCAGTTCGTTAAAATGTTGCTCTTTCTTGAACAACATGCTTATTACATGCAAATCCTATTGGGAACCTACTGAATTCACCATGATCCTTAGATTCCGTTCCTTAAAATTTTGCTATATATGGAAAAGCACACTCATACAAGTATGTCCCATTGGGAACTGACTGAATTCGCCAAGAAATTTTGATTCCATTAGTAAAAATTTTTCTATACCCCGAAGAGTCCAATTATTACTACTGCGGCATATTTGGAACTAACCGAATTCAACATGTTACTGAGATTCGGCACACCAAATTTTGATAAATCTTTAAAACTACACATATTACAAGAGCCTGCTACTGGGAACTCACTGAATTCACAAAGAAACGGTGTTTCAGTTCGTTAAAACGTTGATCTATCTTGAACAACATGCTTATTACATGCGAATCCTATCGGTAACCTACTGAATTCACCATGATACTAAATTCTGTTCTTTAAAATGTGGCTATATATTGAAATGCACACTCATAGAAGCATGTCCCATTGGGAACTCTCTGAAATCGTCTAGAAATTTTGACTCCATTCGTGAAAATTTTTCTATCTCCCGAACAGACCACTTATTACTACTGCGGCCTATTGGGAACTAACGGAATTCACCATGTTACTCAGATTCTGCTCACCAAATTTTGATAAAACTTTAAAAGTACACATATTACAAGAGCAGGCTACTGGGAAGTAACTGAATTCACAAAGAAATAGTGTTTCAGTTCGTTAAAACGTTGCTCTATCTTGAATAACAAGCTTATTACATGCAAATCCTATTGGGAACCTACTGAATTCACCATGATACTTAGATTCTGTTCCTAAAATGTTGCTATATATGGAAAAGCTCACTCATACAATCATGTCCCATTGGGAACTCACTGAATTCGCCTAGAAATTTTGATTCCATTCGTGAAAATTTTTCTATATCCCGAACACTCCACTTATTACTACTGCGGCCTATTGGGAACTAACCGAATTCACCAAGTTACTGAGATTCGGCTCACCAAATTTTGATAAATCTTTAAAAGTACACATATCACAAGAGCCTGCTACTGGGAACTCACTGAATTCACAAAGAAACTGTGTTTCAGTTCGTTAAAACCTTGCTCTATCTTGAACAACAAGCTTATTACATGCGAATCCTATTGGGAACCCACTGATTTCACAATGATACTTAGATTCTGTTCCTAAAATGTTGCTATATATTGAAAAGCTCACTCATATAATCATGTCCCATAGGGAACTCGCTGAATTCGCATAGAAATTTTGATTCCATTCGTTAAAATTTTTCTATACCCCAAACAGTCCCCTAATTACTACTGAGGCCTATTTGGAACTAACCGAATTCACCATGTTACTCAGATTCGGCTCACCAAATTTTGATAAATCTTTAAAAGTACACATATTACAAGAGCCTGCTACTGGGAACAAACTGAATTCACAAAGAAACAGTGTTTCAGTTCGTTAATACGTTGCTCTATCTTGAATAACAAGCTTATCACATGCGAATCCTATTGGGAACCTACTGAATTCACCATGATACTAGAATCCGTTCTTTAAAATGTTGCTATATATTGAAATGCACACTCATAGAAGCATGTCCCATTGGGAAATCTCTGAAATCGTCTAGAAATTTTGACTCCATTCGTGAAAATTTTTCTATATCCCGAACAGACCACTTATTACTTCTGTGGCCTATTGGGAACTAACCGAATTCAACAAGTTACTGAGAATCGGCACACCAAATTTTGATAAATCTTTAATAGTATACATATTACTAGAGCCTGCTACTGGGAACTCACTGAATTCACAAAGAAACAGGGTTTCAGTTCGTTAAAACGTTGCTCTATATTGAATAACAAGCTTATTACATGCGAATCCTATTGGGAACCTACTGAATTCACCATGATACTTAGATTCCGTTCCTTAAAATTTTGCTATATTGAAAAGCACACTCATACAAGTATGTCCCATTGGAAACTGACTGAATTCGCCAAGAAATATTGATTCCATTTGTAAAAATTTTTCTATACCCCGAAGAGTCCAATTATTACTACTGCGGCCTACTTGGAACTAACCGAATTCAACATGTTACTGAGATTCTGCACACCAAATTTTGATAAATCTTTAAAAGTACACATATTATAAGAGCCTGCTACTGGGAAATAACTGAATTCACAAAGAAACAGTGCTTCAGTTCGTTAAAACGTTGCTCTATCTTGAATAACAAGCTTATTACATGCGAATCCTATTGGGAACATACTGAATTCACCATGTTACTTAGATTCTGTTCCTAAAATGTTGCTATATATTGAAAAGCACACTCATACAATCATGTCCTATTGGGAACTCCCTGAATTCGCATAGAAATTTTTATTCCATTCTTGAAAATTTTTTGTATCCCGAACACTCCACTTACTACGACTGCGGACTTTTGGGAACCTACCGAATTCACCAATTTACTGAGATTCGGCTGACCAAATTTTGATAAATCTTTAAAAGTACACATATTACAAGAGCCTGCTACTGTGAAATAACTGAATTCACAAAGAAACAGTGCTTCAGTTCGTTAAAACTTTGCTCTATCTTGAATAACAAGCTTATTACATGTGAATCCTATAAGGAACCTACTGAATTCACCATTATACTTAGATTGTGTTCCATAAAATGTTGCTAATACGGAAAAGCACACTCATACAAGCATGTCCCATTGCGAACTCACTGAATTCGCCTAGAAAATTGATTCCATTCGTGAAAATTTTTCTATACCCCGAACAGTCCCCTAATTACTACTGCGGCATAGTTGGAACTAACAGAATTCACCATGTTACTCAGATTCGGCTCACCAAATTTTGATAAATCTTTAAAAGTACACATATCACAAGAGCCTGCTACTGGGAAATCACTGAATTCACAAAGAAACGGTGTTTCAGTTCGTTAAAACCTTGCTCTATCTTGAACAACAAGCTTATTACATGCGAATCCTATTGGGAACCTACTGAATTCACCATAATACCTAGATTCTGTTCCTAAAATGTTGCTATATATTGAAAAGCTCACTCATACAATCATATCCCATTGGGAACACACTGAATTCGTCTAGAAATTTTGATTCCATTCGTGAAAATTTTTCTATATCCCGAACACTCCACTTATTACTACTGCGGCCTATTGGGAAGTAACCGAATTCACCAATTTACTGAGATTCGGCTCACCAAATTTTGATAAATCTTTAAAATACACATATCACAAGAGCCTGCTACTGGGAACTCACTGAATTCACAAAGAAACGGTGTTTCAGTTCGTTAAAATGTTGCTCTTTCTTGAACAACATGCTTATTACATGCGAATCCTATTGGGAACCTACTGAATTCACCATGATACTTAGATTCCGTTCCTTAAAATTTTGCTATAGATTGAAAAGGACACTCATACAAGTATGTCCCATTGGGTACTGACTGAATACGCCAAGATATTTTGATTCCATTCGTAAAAATTTTTCTATACCCCGAAGAGTCCAATTATTACTACTGCGGCCTATTTGGAACTAACCGAATTCAACATGTTACTGAGATTCGGCACACCAAATTTTGATAAATCTTTAAAACTACACATATTACAAGAGCCTGCTACTGGGAACTCACTGAATTCACAAAGAAACGGTGTTTCAGTTCGTTAAAACGTTGATCTATCTTGAACAACATGCTTATTACATGCGAATCCTATCGGTAACCTACTGAATTCTCCATGATACTAAATTCTGTTCTTTAAAATGTGGCTATATATTGAAATGCACACTCATAGAAGCATGTCCCATTGGGAACTCTCTGAAATCGTATAGAAATTTTGACTCCATTCGTGAAAATTTTTCTATCTCCCGAACAGACCACTTATTACTACTGCGGCCTATTGGGAACTAACGGAATTCACCATGTTACTCAGATTCAGCTCACCAAATTTTGATAAAACTTTAAAAGTACACATATTACAATAGCAGGCTACTGGGAAGTAACTGAATTAACAAAGAAATAGTGTTTCAGTTCGTTAAAACGTTGCTCTATCTTGAATAACAAGCTTATTACATGCAAATCCTATTGGGAACCTACTGAATTCACCATGATACTTAGATTCTGTTCCTAAAATGTTGCTATATATGGAAAAGCTCACTCATACAATCATGTCCCATTGGGAACTCACTGAATTCGCCTAGAAATTTGATTCCATTCGTGAAAATTTTTCTATATCCCGAACACTCCACTTATTACTACTGTGGCCTATTGGGAAATAACCGAATTCACCAAGTTACTGAGATTCGGCTCACCAAATTTTGATAAATCTTTAAAAGTACACATATTACAAGAGCCGGCTACTGGGAACTCACTGAATTCACAAAGAAACGGTGTTTCAGTTCGTTAAAACGTTGCTCTATTTGAACAACATGCTTATTACATGCGAATCCTATTGGGAACCTACTGAATTCAGCATGATACTAGATTCCGTTCTTTAAAATGTTGGTATATATTGAAATGCACACTCATAGAAGCATGTCCCATTGGGAACTCTCTGAAATCGTCTAGAAATTTTGACTCCATTCGTGAAAATTTTTCTATATCCCGAACACTCCACTTATTACTACTGCGGCCTATTGGGAACTAACCGAATTCACCAAGTTACTGAGATTCGGCTCACCAAATTTTGATAAATCTTTAAAAGTACACATATTACAAGAGCCTGCTACTGGGAACGCACTGAATTCACAAAGAAACGGTGTTTCAGTAGTAAAACGTTGCTCTATTTGAACAACATGCTTATTACATGCGAATCCTATTGGGAACCTACTGAATTCAGCATGATACTAGATTCCGTTCTTTAAAATGTTGCTATATATTGAAATGCACACTCATAGAAGCATGTCCCATTGGGAACTCTCTGAAATCGTCTAGAAATTTTGACTCCACTCGTGAAAATTTTTCTATATCCCGAACAGACCATTTATTACTACTGTGCCCCATTGGGAACTAACCGAATTCAACAAGTTACTGAGATTCGGCACACCAAATTTTGATAAATCTTTAAAAGTACACATATTACAAGAGCGTGCTTCTGGGAACTCACTGAATTCACAAAGAAACAGGGTTTCAGTTCGTTAAAACGTTGCTCTATCTTGAATAAAAAGCTTATTACATGCGAATCCTATTGGGAACCTACTGAATTCACCATGATACTTAGATTCCGTTCCTTCAAATTTTGCTATATATTGAGAGCACACTCATACAAGTATGTCCCATTGGGAACTGACTGAATTCGCCAAGAAATTTTGATTCCATTTGTAAAAATTTTTCTATACCCCGAAGAGTCCAATCATTACTACTGCGGCCTATTTGGAACTAACCGAATTCACCATGTTACTGAGATTCTGCACACCAAATTTTGATAAATCTTTAAAAGTACGCATATTACAAGAGCCTGCTACTGGGAACTCACTGAATTAACAAAGAAACAGTGTTTCAGTTCGTTAAAACGTTGCTCTATCTTGAATAACAAGGTTATTCCAAGCAAATCCTATTGGGAACCTACTGAATTCACCATGATACTTAGATTCTGTTCCTAAAATCTTGCTATATATTGAAAAGCTCACTCATACAATCATGTCCCATTGGAAACTCACTGAATTCGTCTAGAAATTTTGATTCCATTCGTGAAAATTTTTCTATATCCCAAACACTCCACTTATTACTACGGCGGCCTATTGGGAACTAACCGAATTCACCAATTTACTGAGATTTGGCTCACCAAATTTTGATCAATATTTAAAAGTACACATATCACTAGAGCCTGCTACTGGGAACTCACTGAATTCACAAAGAAACAGTGTTTCAGTTCGTTAAAACGTTGCTCTATCTTGAACAACAAGCTTTTTACATGCGAATCCTATTGGGAACCTACTGAATTCACCATGATACTTAGATTGTGTTCCTAAAATGTTGCTATATACTGAAATGCACACTCATACAATCATGTCCCATTGGGAACTCGCTGAATTCGCATAGAAATTTTGATTCCATTCTAGAAAATTTTTTGATATCCCTAACACTCCACTTAATACGACTGCGGACTTTTGGGAACCTACCGAATCACCAATTTACTGAGATTCGGCTGACCAAATTTTGATAAATCTTTAAAAGTACGCATATTACAAGAGCCTGCTACTGGGAACTCACTGAATTCACAAAGAAACAGTGTTTCAGTTCGTTAAAACGTTGCTCTATCTTGAATAACAAGGTTATTCCAAGCAAATCCTATTGGGAACCTACTGAATTCACCATGATACTTAGATTCTTTTCCTAAAATCTTGCTATATATTGAAAAGCTCACTCATACAATCATGTCCCATTGGAAACTCACTGAATTCGTCTAGAAATTTTGATTCCATTCGTGAAAATTTTTCTATATCCCAAACACTCCACTTATTACTACTGCGGCCTATTGGGAACTAACCGAATTCACCAAGTTACTGAGATTCGGCTCACCAAATTTTGATCAATATTTAAAAGTACGCATATTACAAGAGCCTGCTACTGGGAACTCACTGAATTCACAAAGAAACAGTGTTTCAGTTCGTTAAAAATTTGCTCTATCTTGAACAACATGCTTATTACATGCGAATCCTATTGGGAATCTACTGAATTCACCATGATACTAGATTCCGTTCTTTAAAATCTTGCTATATATTGAAATGCACACTCATAGAAGCATGTCTCATTGGGAACTCTCTGAAATCGTCTAGAAATTTTGACTCCATTCGTGAAAATTTTTCTATATCCGGAACAGACCACTTAATACTTCTTTGGCCTATTGGGAACTAACCAAATTCAACAAGTTAATGAGATTCGGCACACCAAATTTTGATAAATCATTAAAAGTACACATATTACAAGAGCCTGTTACTGGGAACTCACTGAATTCACAAAGAAACAGTGCTTCAGTTCGTTAAAACGTTGCTCTATCTTGAATAACAAGCTTATTACATGTGAATCCTATAGGGAACCTACTGAATTCACCATGATACTTACATTCCGTTCCTTAAAATGTTGCTAATACGGAAAAGCTCACTCATACAATCATGTCCCATTGCGAACTCACTGAATTCGCCTAGAAATTTTGATTCCATTTGTGAAAATTTTTCTATATCCCGAACACTCCACTTATTACTACTGCGGCCTATTGGGAACTTACCGAATTCACCAAGTTACTGAGATTCGGCTCACCAAATTTTGATAAATCTTTAAAAGTACACATATCACAAGAGCCTGCTACTGGGAACTCACTGAATTCACAAAGAAACAGTGTTTCAGTTCGTTAAAACCTTGCTATATCTTGAACAACAAGCTTATTACATGCGAATCCTATTGGGAACCTACTGAATTCAGCATGAAACTAGATTCCGTTCTTTAAAATGTTGCTATATATTGAAATGCACACTCATAGAAGCATGTCCCATTGGGAACTCTCTGAAATCGTCAAGAAATTTTGACTCCATTCGTGAAAATTTTTCTATATCCCGAACAGACCATTTATTACTACTGTGCCCTATTGGGAACTAACCGAATTCAACAAGTTACTGAGATTCGGCACACCAAATTTTGATAAATCTTTAAAAGTACACATTTTACAAGAGCCTGCTACTGGGAACTCACTGAATTCACAAAGAAACAGGGTTTCAGTTCGTTAAAACGTTGCTCTATCTTGAACAACATGCTTATTATATGCGAATCCTATTGGGAACCTACTGAATTCAGCATGATACTAGATTCCGTTCTTTAAAATGTTGGTATATATTGAAATGCACACTCATAGAAGCATGTCCCATTGGGAACTCTCTGAAATCGTCTAGAAATTTTGACTCCATTCGTGAAAATTTTTCTATATCCCGAACACTCCACTTATTACTACTGCGGCCTATTGGGAACTAACCGAATTCAACAAGTTACTGAGATTCGGCACACCAAATTTTGATAAATCTTTAAAAGTACACATATTACAAGAGCCTGCTTCTGGGAACTCACTGAATTCACAAAGAAACAGGGTTTCAGTTCGTTAAAACGTTGCTCTATCTTGAATAAAAAGCTTATTACATGCGAATCCTATTGGGAACCTACTGAATTCACCATGATACTTAGATTCCGTTCCTTCAAATTTTGCTATATATTGAGAGCACACTCATACAAGTATGTCCCATTGGGAACTGACTGAATTCGCCAAGAAATTTTGATTCCATTTGTAAAAATTTTTCTATACCCCGAAGAGTCCAATCATTACTACTGCGGCCTATTTGGAACTAACCGAATTCACCATGTTACTGAGATTCTGCACACCAAATTTTGATAAATCTTTAAAAGTACACATATTACAAGAGCCTGCTACTGGGAACTCACTGAATTCACAAAGAAACAGTGCTTCAGTTCGTTAAAACGTTGCTCTATCTTGAATAACAAGCTTATTACATGCAAATCCTATTGGGAACCTACTGAATTCACCATGATACTTAGATTCTGTTCCTAAAATGTTGCTATATATGGAAAAGCTCACTCATACAATCATGTCCCATTGGGAACTCACTGAATTCGCCTAGAAATTTTGATTCCATTCGTGAAAATTTTTCTATATCCCGAACACTCCACTTATTACTACTGCGGCCTATTGGGAACTAACCGAATTCACCAAGTTACTGAGATTCGGCTCACCAAATTTTGATAAATCTTTAAAAGTACACATATCACAAGAGCCTGCTACTGGGAACTCACTGAATTCACAAAGAAACAGTGTTTCAGTTCGTTAAAACCTTGCTCTATCTTGAACAACAAGCTTATTACATGCGAATCCTATTGGGAACCCACTGATTTCACAATGATACTTAGATTCTGTTCCTAAAATGTTGCTATATATTGAAAAGCTCACTCATATAATCATGTCCCATAGGGAACTCGCTGAATTCGCATAGAAATTTTGATTCCATTCGTTAAAATTTTTCTATACCCCAAACAGTCCCCTAATTACTACTGAGGCCTATTTGGAACTAACCGAATTCACCATGTTACTCAGATTCGGCTCACCAAATTTTGATAAATCTTTAAAAGTACACATATTACAAGAGCCTGCTACTGGGAACAAACTGAATTCACAAAGAAACAGTGTTTCAGTTCGTTAATACGTTGCTCTATCTTGAATAACAAGCTTATCACATGCGAATCCTATTGGGAACCTACTGAATTCACCATGATACTAGAATCCGTTCTTTAAAATGTTGCTATATATTGAAATGCACACTCATAGAAGCATGTCCCATTGGGAAATCTCTGAAATCGTCTAGAAATTTTGACTCCATTCGTGAAAATTTTTCTATATCCCGAACAGACCACTTATTACTTCTGTGGCCTATTGGGAACTAACCGAATTCAACAAGTTACTGAGAATCGGCACACCAAATTTTGATAAATCTTTAATAGTATACATATTACTAGAGCCTGCTACTGGGAACTCACTGAATTCACAAAGAAACAGGGTTTCAGTTCGTTAAAACGTTGCTCTATATTGAATAACAAGCTTATTACATGCGAATCCTATTGGGAACCTACTGAATTCACCATGATACTTAGATTCCGTTCCTTAAAATTTTGCTATATTGAAAAGCACACTCATACAAGTATGTCCCATTGGAAACTGACTGAATTCGCCAAGAAATATTGATTCCATTTGTAAAAATTTTTCTATACCCCGAAGAGTCCAATTATTACTACTGCGGCCTACTTGGAACTAACCGAATTCAACATGTTACTGAGATTCTGCACACCAAATTTTGATAAATCTTTAAAAGTACACATATTATAAGAGCCTGCTACTGGGAAATAACTGAATTCACAAAGAAACAGTGCTTCAGTTCGTTAAAACGTTGCTCTATCTTGAATAACAAGCTTATTACATGCGAATCCTATTGGGAACATACTGAATTCACCATGTTACTTAGATTCTGTTCCTAAAATGTTGCTATATATTGAAAAGCACACTCATACAATCATGTCCTATTGGGAACTCCCTGAATTCGCATAGAAATTTTTATTCCATTCTTGAAAATTTTTTGTATCCCGAACACTCCACTTACTACGACTGCGGACTTTTGGGAACCTACCGAATTCACCAATTTACTGAGATTCGGCTGACCAAATTTTGATAAATCTTTAAAAGTACACATATTACAAGAGCCTGCTACTGTGAAATAACTGAATTCACAAAGAAACAGTGCTTCAGTTCGTTAAAACTTTGCTCTATCTTGAATAACAAGCTTATTACATGTGAATCCTATAAGGAACCTACTGAATTCACCATTATACTTAGATTGTGTTCCATAAAATGTTGCTAATACGGAAAAGCACACTCATACAAGCATGTCCCATTGCGAACTCACTGAATTCGCCTAGAAAATTGATTCCATTCGTGAAAATTTTTCTATACCCCGAACAGTCCCCTAATTACTACTGCGGCATAGTTGGAACTAACAGAATTCACCATGTTACTCAGATTCGGCTCACCAAATTTTGATAAATCTTTAAAAGTACACATATCACAAGAGCCTGCTACTGGGAAATCACTGAATTCACAAAGAAACGGTGTTTCAGTTCGTTAAAACCTTGCTCTATCTTGAACAACAAGCTTATTACATGCGAATCCTATTGGGAACCTACTGAATTCACCATAATACCTAGATTCTGTTCCTAAAATGTTGCTATATATTGAAAAGCTCACTCATACAATCATATCCCATTGGGAACACACTGAATTCGTCTAGAAATTTTGATTCCATTCGTGAAAATTTTTCTATATCCCGAACACTCCACTTATTACTACTGCGGCCTATTGGGAAGTAACCGAATTCACCAATTTACTGAGATTCGGCTCACCAAATTTTGATAAATCTTTAAAATACACATATCACAAGAGCCTGCTACTGGGAACTCACTGAATTCACAAAGAAACGGTGTTTCAGTTCGTTAAAATGTTGCTCTTTCTTGAACAACATGCTTATTACATGCGAATCCTATTGGGAACCTACTGAATTCACCATGATACTTAGATTCCGTTCCTTAAAATTTTGCTATAGATTGAAAAGGACACTCATACAAGTATGTCCCATTGGGTACTGACTGAATACGCCAAGATATTTTGATTCCATTCGTAAAAATTTTTCTATACCCCGAAGAGTCCAATTATTACTACTGCGGCCTATTTGGAACTAACCGAATTCAACATGTTACTGAGATTCGGCACACCAAATTTTGATAAATCTTTAAAACTACACATATTACAAGAGCCTGCTACTGGGAACTCACTGAATTCACAAAGAAACGGTGTTTCAGTTCGTTAAAACGTTGATCTATCTTGAACAACATGCTTATTACATGCGAATCCTATCGGTAACCTACTGAATTCTCCATGATACTAAATTCTGTTCTTTAAAATGTGGCTATATATTGAAATGCACACTCATAGAAGCATGTCCCATTGGGAACTCTCTGAAATCGTATAGAAATTTTGACTCCATTCGTGAAAATTTTTCTATCTCCCGAACAGACCACTTATTACTACTGCGGCCTATTGGGAACTAACGGAATTCACCATGTTACTCAGATTCAGCTCACCAAATTTTGATAAAACTTTAAAAGTACACATATTACAATAGCAGGCTACTGGGAAGTAACTGAATTAACAAAGAAATAGTGTTTCAGTTCGTTAAAACGTTGCTCTATCTTGAATAACAAGCTTATTACATGCAAATCCTATTGGGAACCTACTGAATTCACCATGATACTTAGATTCTGTTCCTAAAATGTTGCTATATATGGAAAAGCTCACTCATACAATCATGTCCCATTGGGAACTCACTGAATTCGCCTAGAAATTTGATTCCATTCGTGAAAATTTTTCTATATCCCGAACACTCCACTTATTACTACTGTGGCCTATTGGGAAATAACCGAATTCACCAAGTTACTGAGATTCGGCTCACCAAATTTTGATAAATCTTTAAAAGTACACATATTACAAGAGCCGGCTACTGGGAACTCACTGAATTCACAAAGAAACGGTGTTTCAGTTCGTTAAAACGTTGCTCTATTTGAACAACATGCTTATTACATGCGAATCCTATTGGGAACCTACTGAATTCAGCATGATACTAGATTCCGTTCTTTAAAATGTTGGTATATATTGAAATGCACACTCATAGAAGCATGTCCCATTGGGAACTCTCTGAAATCGTCTAGAAATTTTGACTCCATTCGTGAAAATTTTTCTATATCCCGAACACTCCACTTATTACTACTGCGGCCTATTGGGAACTAACCGAATTCACCAAGTTACTGAGATTCGGCTCACCAAATTTTGATAAATCTTTAAAAGTACACATATTACAAGAGCCTGCTACTGGGAACGCACTGAATTCACAAAGAAACGGTGTTTCAGTAGTAAAACGTTGCTCTATTTGAACAACATGCTTATTACATGCGAATCCTATTGGGAACCTACTGAATTCAGCATGATACTAGATTCCGTTCTTTAAAATGTTGCTATATATTGAAATGCACACTCATAGAAGCATGTCCCATTGGGAACTCTCTGAAATCGTCTAGAAATTTTGACTCCACTCGTGAAAATTTTTCTATATCCCGAACAGACCATTTATTACTACTGTGCCCCATTGGGAACTAACCGAATTCAACAAGTTACTGAGATTCGGCACACCAAATTTTGATAAATCTTTAAAAGTACACATATTACAAGAGCGTGCTTCTGGGAACTCACTGAATTCACAAAGAAACAGGGTTTCAGTTCGTTAAAACGTTGCTCTATCTTGAATAAAAAGCTTATTACATGCGAATCCTATTGGGAACCTACTGAATTCACCATGATACTTAGATTCCGTTCCTTCAAATTTTGCTATATATTGAGAGCACACTCATACAAGTATGTCCCATTGGGAACTGACTGAATTCGCCAAGAAATTTTGATTCCATTTGTAAAAATTTTTCTATACCCCGAAGAGTCCAATCATTACTACTGCGGCCTATTTGGAACTAACCGAATTCACCATGTTACTGAGATTCTGCACACCAAATTTTGATAAATCTTTAAAAGTACGCATATTACAAGAGCCTGCTACTGGGAACTCACTGAATTAACAAAGAAACAGTGTTTCAGTTCGTTAAAACGTTGCTCTATCTTGAATAACAAGGTTATTCCAAGCAAATCCTATTGGGAACCTACTGAATTCACCATGATACTTAGATTCTGTTCCTAAAATCTTGCTATATATTGAAAAGCTCACTCATACAATCATGTCCCATTGGAAACTCACTGAATTCGTCTAGAAATTTTGATTCCATTCGTGAAAATTTTTCTATATCCCAAACACTCCACTTATTACTACGGCGGCCTATTGGGAACTAACCGAATTCACCAATTTACTGAGATTTGGCTCACCAAATTTTGATCAATATTTAAAAGTACACATATCACTAGAGCCTGCTACTGGGAACTCACTGAATTCACAAAGAAACAGTGTTTCAGTTCGTTAAAACGTTGCTCTATCTTGAACAACAAGCTTTTTACATGCGAATCCTATTGGGAACCTACTGAATTCACCATGATACTTAGATTGTGTTCCTAAAATGTTGCTATATACTGAAATGCACACTCATACAATCATGTCCCATTGGGAACTCGCTGAATTCGCATAGAAATTTTGATTCCATTCTAGAAAATTTTTTGATATCCCTAACACTCCACTTAATACGACTGCGGACTTTTGGGAACCTACCGAATCACCAATTTACTGAGATTCGGCTGACCAAATTTTGATAAATCTTTAAAAGTACGCATATTACAAGAGCCTGCTACTGGGAACTCACTGAATTCACAAAGAAACAGTGTTTCAGTTCGTTAAAACGTTGCTCTATCTTGAATAACAAGGTTATTCCAAGCAAATCCTATTGGGAACCTACTGAATTCACCATGATACTTAGATTCTTTTCCTAAAATCTTGCTATATATTGAAAAGCTCACTCATACAATCATGTCCCATTGGAAACTCACTGAATTCGTCTAGAAATTTTGATTCCATTCGTGAAAATTTTTCTATATCCCAAACACTCCACTTATTACTACTGCGGCCTATTGGGAACTAACCGAATTCACCAAGTTACTGAGATTCGGCTCACCAAATTTTGATCAATATTTAAAAGTACGCATATTACAAGAGCCTGCTACTGGGAACTCACTGAATTCACAAAGAAACAGTGTTTCAGTTCGTTAAAAATTTGCTCTATCTTGAACAACATGCTTATTACATGCGAATCCTATTGGGAATCTACTGAATTCACCATGATACTAGATTCCGTTCTTTAAAATCTTGCTATATATTGAAATGCACACTCATAGAAGCATGTCTCATTGGGAACTCTCTGAAATCGTCTAGAAATTTTGACTCCATTCGTGAAAATTTTTCTATATCCGGAACAGACCACTTAATACTTCTTTGGCCTATTGGGAACTAACCAAATTCAACAAGTTAATGAGATTCGGCACACCAAATTTTGATAAATCATTAAAAGTACACATATTACAAGAGCCTGTTACTGGGAACTCACTGAATTCACAAAGAAACAGTGCTTCAGTTCGTTAAAACGTTGCTCTATCTTGAATAACAAGCTTATTACATGTGAATCCTATAGGGAACCTACTGAATTCACCATGATACTTACATTCCGTTCCTTAAAATGTTGCTAATACGGAAAAGCTCACTCATACAATCATGTCCCATTGCGAACTCACTGAATTCGCCTAGAAATTTTGATTCCATTTGTGAAAATTTTTCTATATCCCGAACACTCCACTTATTACTACTGCGGCCTATTGGGAACTTACCGAATTCACCAAGTTACTGAGATTCGGCTCACCAAATTTTGATAAATCTTTAAAAGTACACATATCACAAGAGCCTGCTACTGGGAACTCACTGAATTCACAAAGAAACAGTGTTTCAGTTCGTTAAAACCTTGCTATATCTTGAACAACAAGCTTATTACATGCGAATCCTATTGGGAACCTACTGAATTCAGCATGAAACTAGATTCCGTTCTTTAAAATGTTGCTATATATTGAAATGCACACTCATAGAAGCATGTCCCATTGGGAACTCTCTGAAATCGTCAAGAAATTTTGACTCCATTCGTGAAAATTTTTCTATATCCCGAACAGACCATTTATTACTACTGTGCCCTATTGGGAACTAACCGAATTCAACAAGTTACTGAGATTCGGCACACCAAATTTTGATAAATCTTTAAAAGTACACATTTTACAAGAGCCTGCTACTGGGAACTCACTGAATTCACAAAGAAACAGGGTTTCAGTTCGTTAAAACGTTGCTCTATCTTGAACAACATGCTTATTATATGCGAATCCTATTGGGAACCTACTGAATTCAGCATGATACTAGATTCCGTTCTTTAAAATGTTGGTATATATTGAAATGCACACTCATAGAAGCATGTCCCATTGGGAACTCTCTGAAATCGTCTAGAAATTTTGACTCCATTCGTGAAAATTTTTCTATATCCCGAACACTCCACTTATTACTACTGCGGCCTATTGGGAACTAACCGAATTCAACAAGTTACTGAGATTCGGCACACCAAATTTTGATAAATCTTTAAAAGTACACATATTACAAGAGCCTGCTTCTGGGAACTCACTGAATTCACAAAGAAACAGGGTTTCAGTTCGTTAAAACGTTGCTCTATCTTGAATAAAAAGCTTATTACATGCGAATCCTATTGGGAACCTACTGAATTCACCATGATACTTAGATTCCGTTCCTTCAAATTTTGCTATATATTGAGAGCACACTCATACAAGTATGTCCCATTGGGAACTGACTGAATTCGCCAAGAAATTTTGATTCCATTTGTAAAAATTTTTCTATACCCCGAAGAGTCCAATCATTACTACTGCGGCCTATTTGGAACTAACCGAATTCACCATGTTACTGAGATTCTGCACACCAAATTTTGATAAATCTTTAAAAGTACACATATTACAAGAGCCTGCTACTGGGAACTCACTGAATTCACAAAGAAACAGTGCTTCAGTTCGTTAAAACGTTGCTCTATCTTGAATAACAAGCTTATTACATGCAAATCCTATTGGGAACCTACTGAATTCACCATGATACTTAGATTCTGTTCCTAAAATGTTGCTATATATGGAAAAGCTCACTCATACAATCATGTCCCATTGGGAACTCACTGAATTCGCCTAGAAATTTTGATTCCATTCGTGAAAATTTTTCTATATCCCGAACACTCCACTTATTACTACTGCGGCCTATTGGGAACTAACCGAATTCACCAAGTTACTGAGATTCGGCTCACCAAATTTTGATAAATCTTTAAAAGTACACATATCACAAGAGCCTGCTACTGGGAACTCACTGAATTCACAAAGAAACTGTGTTTCAGTTCGTTAAAACCTTGCTCTATCTTGAACAACAAGCTTATTACATGCGAATCCTATTGGGAACCCACTGATTTCACAATGATACTTAGATTCTGTTCCTAAAATGTTGCTATATATTGAAAAGCTCACTCATATAATCATGTCCCATAGGGAACTCGCTGAATTCGCATAGAAATTTTGATTCCATTCGTTAAAATTTTTCTATACCCCAAACAGTCCCCTAATTACTACTGAGGCCTATTTGGAACTAACCGAATTCACCATGTTACTCAGATTCGGCTCACCAAATTTTGATAAATCTTTAAAAGTACACATATTACAAGAGCCTGCTACTGGGAACAAACTGAATTCACAAAGAAACAGTGTTTCAGTTCGTTAATACGTTGCTCTATCTTGAATAACAAGCTTATCACATGCGAATCCTATTGGGAACCTACTGAATTCACCATGATACTAGAATCCGTTCTTTAAAATGTTGCTATATATTGAAATGCACACTCATAGAAGCATGTCCCATTGGGAAATCTCTGAAATCGTCTAGAAATTTTGACTCCATTCGTGAAAATTTTTCTATATCCCGAACAGACCACTTATTACTTCTGTGGCCTATTGGGAACTAACCGAATTCAACAAGTTACTGAGAATCGGCACACCAAATTTTGATAAATCTTTAATAGTATACATATTACTAGAGCCTGCTACTGGGAACTCACTGAATTCACAAAGAAACAGGGTTTCAGTTCGTTAAAACGTTGCTCTATATTGAATAACAAGCTTATTACATGCGAATCCTATTGGGAACCTACTGAATTCACCATGATACTTAGATTCCGTTCCTTAAAATTTTGCTATATTGAAAAGCACACTCATACAAGTATGTCCCATTGGAAACTGACTGAATTCGCCAAGAAATATTGATTCCATTTGTAAAAATTTTTCTATACCCCGAAGAGTCCAATTATTACTACTGCGGCCTACTTGGAACTAACCGAATTCAACATGTTACTGAGATTCTGCACACCAAATTTTGATAAATCTTTAAAAGTACACATATTATAAGAGCCTGCTACTGGGAAATAACTGAATTCACAAAGAAACAGTGCTTCAGTTCGTTAAAACGTTGCTCTATCTTGAATAACAAGCTTATTACATGCGAATCCTATTGGGAACATACTGAATTCACCATGTTACTTAGATTCTGTTCCTAAAATGTTGCTATATATTGAAAAGCACACTCATACAATCATGTCCTATTGGGAACTCCCTGAATTCGCATAGAAATTTTTATTCCATTCTTGAAAATTTTTTGTATCCCGAACACTCCACTTACTACGACTGCGGACTTTTGGGAACCTACCGAATTCACCAATTTACTGAGATTCGGCTGACCAAATTTTGATAAATCTTTAAAAGTACACATATTACAAGAGCCTGCTACTGTGAAATAACTGAATTCACAAAGAAACAGTGCTTCAGTTCGTTAAAACTTTGCTCTATCTTGAATAACAAGCTTATTACATGTGAATCCTATAAGGAACCTACTGAATTCACCATTATACTTAGATTGTGTTCCATAAAATGTTGCTAATACGGAAAAGCACACTCATACAAGCATGTCCCATTGCGAACTCACTGAATTCGCCTAGAAAATTGATTCCATTCGTGAAAATTTTTCTATACCCCGAACAGTCCCCTAATTACTACTGCGGCATAGTTGGAACTAACAGAATTCACCATGTTACTCAGATTCGGCTCACCAAATTTTGATAAATCTTTAAAAGTACACATATCACAAGAGCCTGCTACTGGGAAATCACTGAATTCACAAAGAAACGGTGTTTCAGTTCGTTAAAACCTTGCTCTATCTTGAACAACAAGCTTATTACATGCGAATCCTATTGGGAACCTACTGAATTCACCATAATACCTAGATTCTGTTCCTAAAATGTTGCTATATATTGAAAAGCTCACTCATACAATCATATCCCATTGGGAACACACTGAATTCGTCTAGAAATTTTGATTCCATTCGTGAAAATTTTTCTATATCCCGAACACTCCACTTATTACTACTGCGGCCTATTGGGAAGTAACCGAATTCACCAATTTACTGAGATTCGGCTCACCAAATTTTGATAAATCTTTAAAATACACATATCACAAGAGCCTGCTACTGGGAACTCACTGAATTCACAAAGAAACGGTGTTTCAGTTCGTTAAAATGTTGCTCTTTCTTGAACAACATGCTTATTACATGCGAATCCTATTGGGAACCTACTGAATTCACCATGATACTTAGATTCCGTTCCTTAAAATTTTGCTATAGATTGAAAAGGACACTCATACAAGTATGTCCCATTGGGTACTGACTGAATACGCCAAGATATTTTGATTCCATTCGTAAAAATTTTTCTATACCCCGAAGAGTCCAATTATTACTACTGCGGCCTATTTGGAACTAACCGAATTCAACATGTTACTGAGATTCGGCACACCAAATTTTGATAAATCTTTAAAACTACACATATTACAAGAGCCTGCTACTGGGAACTCACTGAATTCACAAAGAAACGGTGTTTCAGTTCGTTAAAACGTTGATCTATCTTGAACAACATGCTTATTACATGCGAATCCTATCGGTAACCTACTGAATTCTCCATGATACTAAATTCTGTTCTTTAAAATGTGGCTATATATTGAAATGCACACTCATAGAAGCATGTCCCATTGGGAACTCTCTGAAATCGTATAGAAATTTTGACTCCATTCGTGAAAATTTTTCTATCTCCCGAACAGACCACTTATTACTACTGCGGCCTATTGGGAACTAACGGAATTCACCATGTTACTCAGATTCAGCTCACCAAATTTTGATAAAACTTTAAAAGTACACATATTACAATAGCAGGCTACTGGGAAGTAACTGAATTAACAAAGAAATAGTGTTTCAGTTCGTTAAAACGTTGCTCTATCTTGAATAACAAGCTTATTACATGCAAATCCTATTGGGAACCTACTGAATTCACCATGATACTTAGATTCTGTTCCTAAAATGTTGCTATATATGGAAAAGCTCACTCATACAATCATGTCCCATTGGGAACTCACTGAATTCGCCTAGAAATTTGATTCCATTCGTGAAAATTTTTCTATATCCCGAACACTCCACTTATTACTACTGTGGCCTATTGGGAAATAACCGAATTCACCAAGTTACTGAGATTCGGCTCACCAAATTTTGATAAATCTTTAAAAGTACACATATTACAAGAGCCGGCTACTGGGAACTCACTGAATTCACAAAGAAACGGTGTTTCAGTTCGTTAAAACGTTGCTCTATTTGAACAACATGCTTATTACATGCGAATCCTATTGGGAACCTACTGAATTCAGCATGATACTAGATTCCGTTCTTTAAAATGTTGGTATATATTGAAATGCACACTCATAGAAGCATGTCCCATTGGGAACTCTCTGAAATCGTCTAGAAATTTTGACTCCATTCGTGAAAATTTTTCTATATCCCGAACACTCCACTTATTACTACTGCGGCCTATTGGGAACTAACCGAATTCACCAAGTTACTGAGATTCGGCTCACCAAATTTTGATAAATCTTTAAAAGTACACATATTACAAGAGCCTGCTACTGGGAACGCACTGAATTCACAAAGAAACGGTGTTTCAGTAGTAAAACGTTGCTCTATTTGAACAACATGCTTATTACATGCGAATCCTATTGGGAACCTACTGAATTCAGCATGATACTAGATTCCGTTCTTTAAAATGTTGCTATATATTGAAATGCACACTCATAGAAGCATGTCCCATTGGGAACTCTCTGAAATCGTCTAGAAATTTTGACTCCACTCGTGAAAATTTTTCTATATCCCGAACAGACCATTTATTACTACTGTGCCCCATTGGGAACTAACCGAATTCAACAAGTTACTGAGATTCGGCACACCAAATTTTGATAAATCTTTAAAAGTACACATATTACAAGAGCGTGCTTCTGGGAACTCACTGAATTCACAAAGAAACAGGGTTTCAGTTCGTTAAAACGTTGCTCTATCTTGAATAAAAAGCTTATTACATGCGAATCCTATTGGGAACCTACTGAATTCACCATGATACTTAGATTCCGTTCCTTCAAATTTTGCTATATATTGAGAGCACACTCATACAAGTATGTCCCATTGGGAACTGACTGAATTCGCCAAGAAATTTTGATTCCATTTGTAAAAATTTTTCTATACCCCGAAGAGTCCAATCATTACTACTGCGGCCTATTTGGAACTAACCGAATTCACCATGTTACTGAGATTCTGCACACCAAATTTTGATAAATCTTTAAAAGTACGCATATTACAAGAGCCTGCTACTGGGAACTCACTGAATTAACAAAGAAACAGTGTTTCAGTTCGTTAAAACGTTGCTCTATCTTGAATAACAAGGTTATTCCAAGCAAATCCTATTGGGAACCTACTGAATTCACCATGATACTTAGATTCTGTTCCTAAAATCTTGCTATATATTGAAAAGCTCACTCATACAATCATGTCCCATTGGAAACTCACTGAATTCGTCTAGAAATTTTGATTCCATTCGTGAAAATTTTTCTATATCCCAAACACTCCACTTATTACTACGGCGGCCTATTGGGAACTAACCGAATTCACCAATTTACTGAGATTTGGCTCACCAAATTTTGATCAATATTTAAAAGTACACATATCACTAGAGCCTGCTACTGGGAACTCACTGAATTCACAAAGAAACAGTGTTTCAGTTCGTTAAAACGTTGCTCTATCTTGAACAACAAGCTTTTTACATGCGAATCCTATTGGGAACCTACTGAATTCACCATGATACTTAGATTGTGTTCCTAAAATGTTGCTATATACTGAAATGCACACTCATACAATCATGTCCCATTGGGAACTCGCTGAATTCGCATAGAAATTTTGATTCCATTCTAGAAAATTTTTTGATATCCCGAACACTCCACTTAATACGACTGCGGACTTTTGGGAACCTACCGAATCACCAATTTACTGAGATTCGGCTGACCAAATTTTGATAAATCTTTAAAAGTACGCATATTACAAGAGCCTGCTACTGGGAACTCACTGAATTCACAAAGAAACAGTGTTTCAGTTCGTTAAAACGTTGCTCTATCTTGAATAACAAGGTTATTCCAAGCAAATCCTATTGGGAACCTACTGAATTCACCATGATACTTAGATTCTGTTCCTAAAATCTTGCTATATATTGAAAAGCTCACTCATACAATCATGTCCCATTGGAAACTCACTGAATTCGTCTAGAAATTTTGATTCCATTCGTGAAAATTTTTCTATATCCCAAACACTCCACTTATTACTACTGCGGCCTATTGGGAACTAACCGAATTCACCAAGTTACTGAGATTCGGCTCACCAAATTTTGATCAATATTTAAAAGTACGCATATTACAAGAGCCTGCTACTGGGAACTCACTGAATTCACAAAGAAACAGTGTTTCAGTTCGTTAAAAATTTGCTCTATCTTGAACAACATGCTTATTACATGCGAATCCTATTGGGAATCTACTGAATTCACCATGATACTAGATTCCGTTCTTTAAAATCTTGCTATATATTGAAATGCACACTCATAGAAGCATGTCTCATTGGGAACTCTCTGAAATCGTCTAGAAATTTTGACTCCATTCGTGAAAATTTTTCTATATCCGGAACAGACCACTTAATACTTCTTTGGCCTATTGGGAACTAACCAAATTCAACAAGTTAATGAGATTCGGCACACCAAATTTTGATAAATCATTAAAAGTACACATATTACAAGAGCCTGTTACTGGGAACTCACTGAATTCACAAAGAAACAGTGCTTCAGTTCGTTAAAACGTTGCTCTATCTTGAATAACAAGCTTATTACATGTGAATCCTATAGGGAACCTACTGAATTCACCATGATACTTACATTCCGTTCCTTAAAATGTTGCTAATACGGAAAAGCTCACTCATACAATCATGTCCCATTGCGAACTCACTGAATTCGCCTAGAAATTTTGATTCCATTTGTGAAAATTTTTCTATATCCCGAACACTCCACTTATTACTACTGCGGCCTATTGGGAACTTACCGAATTCACCAAGTTACTGAGATTCGGCTCACCAAATTTTGATAAATCTTTAAAAGTACACATATCACAAGAGCCTGCTACTGGGAACTCACTGAATTCACAAAGAAACAGTGTTTCAGTTCGTTAAAACCTTGCTATATCTTGAACAACAAGCTTATTACATGCGAATCCTATTGGGAACCTACTGAATTCAGCATGAAACTAGATTCCGTTCTTTAAAATGTTGCTATATATTGAAATGCACACTCATAGAAGCATGTCCCATTGGGAACTCTCTGAAATCGTCAAGAAATTTTGACTCCATTCGTGAAAATTTTTCTATATCCCGAACAGACCATTTATTACTACTGTGCCCTATTGGGAACTAACCGAATTCAACAAGTTACTGAGATTCGGCACACCAAATTTTGATAAATCTTTAAAAGTACACATTTTACAAGAGCCTGCTACTGGGAACTCACTGAATTCACAAAGAAACAGGGTTTCAGTTCGTTAAAACGTTGCTCTATCTTGAACAACATGCTTATTATATGCGAATCCTATTGGGAACCTACTGAATTCAGCATGATACTAGATTCCGTTCTTTAAAATGTTGGTATATATTGAAATGCACACTCATAGAAGCATGTCCCATTGGGAACTCTCTGAAATCGTCTAGAAATTTTGACTCCATTCGTGAAAATTTTTCTATATCCCGAACACTCCACTTATTACTACTGCGGCCTATTGGGAACTAACCGAATTCAACAAGTTACTGAGATTCGGCACACCAAATTTTGATAAATCTTTAAAAGTACACATATTACAAGAGCCTGCTTCTGGGAACTCACTGAATTCACAAAGAAACAGGGTTTCAGTTCGTTAAAACGTTGCTCTATCTTGAATAAAAAGCTTATTACATGCGAATCCTATTGGGAACCTACTGAATTCACCATGATACTTAGATTCCGTTCCTTCAAATTTTGCTATATATTGAGAGCACACTCATACAAGTATGTCCCATTGGGAACTGACTGAATTCGCCAAGAAATTTTGATTCCATTTGTAAAAATTTTTCTATACCCCGAAGAGTCCAATCATTACTACTGCGGCCTATTTGGAACTAACCGAATTCACCATGTTACTGAGATTCTGCACACCAAATTTTGATAAATCTTTAAAAGTACACATATTACAAGAGCCTGCTACTGGGAACTCACTGAATTCACAAAGAAACAGTGTTTCAGTTCGTTAAAACGTTGCTCTATCTTGAATAACAAGGTTATTCCAAGCAAATCCTATTGGGAACCTACTGAATTCACCATGATACTTAGATTCTGTTCCTAAAATCTTGCTATATATTGAAAAGCTCACTCATACAATCATGTCCCATTGGAAACTCACTGAATTCGTCTAGAAATTTTGATTCCATTCGTGAAAAATTTTCTATATCCCAAACACTCCACTTATTACTACGGCGGCCTATTGGGAACTAACCGAATTCACCAATTTACTGAGATTTGGCTCACCAAATTTTGATCAATATTTAAAAGTACACATATCACTAGAGCCTGCTACTGGGAACTCACTGAATTCACAAAGAAACAGTGTTTCAGTTCGTTAAAACGTTGCTCTATCTTGAACAACAAGCTTTTTACATGCGAATCCTATTGGGAACCTACTGAATTCACCATGATACTTAGATTGTGTTCCTAAAATGTTGCTATATACTGAAATGCACACTCATACAATCATGTCCCATTGGGAACTCGCTGAATTCGCATAGAAATTTTGATTCCATTCTAGAAAATTTTTTGATATCCCGAACACTCCACTTAATACGACTGCGGACTTTTGGGAACCTACCGAATCACCAATTTATTGAGATTCGGCTGACCAAATTTTGATAAATCTTAAAAGTACACATATTACAAGAGCCTGCTACTGGGAACTCAGTGAATTCACAAAGAAACGGTGTTTCAGTTCGTTAAAAATTTGCTCTATCTTGAACAACATGCTTATTACATGCGAATCCTATTGGGAATCTACTGAATTCACCATGATACTAGATTCCGTTCTTTAAAATCTTGCTATATATTGAAATGCACACTCATAGAAGCATGTCTCATTGGGAACTCTCTGAAATCGTCTAGAAATTTTGACTCCATTCGTGAAAATTTTTCTATATCCGGAACAGACCACTTAATACTTCTTTGGCCTATTGGGAACTAACCAAATTCAACAAGTTAATGAGATTCGGCACACCAAATTTTGATAAATCATTAAAAGTACACATATTACAAGAGCCTGTTACTGGGAACTCACTGAATTCACAAAGAAACAGTGTTTCAGTTCGTTAAAACGTTGCTCTATCTTGAATAACAAGCTTATTACATGTGAATCCTATAGGGAACCTACTGAATTCACCATGATACTTATATTCCGTTCCTTAAAATGTTGCTAATACGGAAAAGCACACTCATACAAGCATGTCCCATTGCGAACTCACTGAATTCGCCTAGAAATTTTGATTCCATTCGTTAAAATTTTTCTATACCCCGAACAGTCCCCTAATTACTACTGCGGCCTACTTGGAACTAACCGAATTCACCATGTTACTCAGATTCGGCTCACCAAATTTAGATAAATCTTTAAAAGTACACATATTACAAGAGCCTGCTTCTGGGAACTCACTGAATTCACAAAGAAACAGGGTTTCAGTTCGTTAAAACGTTGCTCTATCTTGAATAAAAAGCTTATTACATGCGAATCCTATTGGGAACCTACTGAATTCACCATGATACTTAGATTCCGTTCCTTCAAATTTTGCTATATATTGAGAGCACACTCATACAAGTATGTCCCATTGGGAACTGACTGAATTCGCCAAGAAATTTTGATTCCATTTGTAAAAATTTTTCTATACCCCGAAGAGTCCAATCATTACTACTGCGGCCTATTTGGAACTAACCGAATTCACCATGTTACTGAGATTCTGCACACCAAATTTTGATAAATCTTTAAAAGTACACATATTACAAGAGCCTGCTACTGGGAACTCACTGAATTCACAAAGAAACAGTGTTTCAGTTCGTTAAAACGTTGCTCTATCTTGAATAACAAGGTTATTCCAAGCAAATCCTATTGGGAACCTACTGAATTCACCATGATACTTAGATTCTGTTCCTAAAATCTTGCTATATATTGAAAAGCTCACTCATACAATCATGTCCCATTGGAAACTCACTGAATTCGTCTAGAAATTTTGATTCCATTCGTGAAAATTTTTCTATATCCCAAACACTCCACTTATTACTACGGCGGCCTATTGGGAACTAACCGAATTCACCAATTTACTGAGATTTGGCTCACCAAATTTTGATCAATATTTAAAAGTACACATATCACTAGAGCCTGCTACTGGGAACTCACTGAATTCACAAAGAAACAGTGTTTCAGTTCGTTAAAACGTTGCTCTATCTTGAACAACAAGCTTTTTACATGCGAATCCTATTGGGAACCTACTGAATTCACCATGATACTTAGATTGTGTTCCTAAAATGTTGCTATATACTGAAATGCACACTCATACAATCATGTCCCATTGGGAACTCGCTGAATTCGCATAGAAATTTTGATTCCATTCTAGAAAATTTTTTGATATCCCGAACACTCCACTTAATACGACTGCGGACTTTTGGGAACCTACCGAATCACCAATTTATTGAGATTCGGCTGACCAAATTTTGATAAATCTTAAAAGTACACATATTACAAGAGCCTGCTACTGGGAACTCAGTGAATTCACAAAGAAACGGTGTTTCAGTTCGTTAAAAATTTGCTCTATCTTGAACAACATGCTTATTACATGCGAATCCTATTGGGAATCTACTGAATTCACCATGATACTAGATTCCGTTCTTTAAAATCTTGCTATATATTGAAATGCACACTCATAGAAGCATGTCTCATTGGGAACTCTCTGAAATCGTCTAGAAATTTTGACTCCATTCGTGAAAATTTTTCTATATCCGGAACAGACCACTTAATACTTCTTTGGCCTATTGGGAACTAACCAAATTCAACAAGTTAATGAGATTCGGCACACCAAATTTTGATAAATCATTAAAAGTACACATATTACAAGAGCCTGTTACTGGGAACTCACTGAATTCACAAAGAAACAGTGTTTCAGTTCGTTAAAACGTTGCTCTATCTTGAATAACAAGCTTATTACATGTGAATCCTATAGGGAACCTACTGAATTCACCATGATACTTATATTCCGTTCCTTAAAATGTTGCTAATACGGAAAAGCACACTCATACAAGCATGTCCCATTGCGAACTCACTGAATTCGCCTAGAAATTTTGATTCCATTCGTTAAAATTTTTCTATACCCCGAACAGTCCCCTAATTACTACTGCGGCCTACTTGGAACTAACCGAATTCACCATGTTACTCAGATTCGGCTCACCAAATTTAGATAAATCTTTAAAAGTACACATATTACAAGAGCCTGCTTCTGGGAACTCACTGAATTCACAAAGAAACAGGGTTTCAGTTCGTTAAAACGTTGCTCTATCTTGAATAAAAAGCTTATTACATGCGAATCCTATTGGGAACCTACTGAATTCACCATGATACTTAGATTCCGTTCCTTCAAATTTTGCTATATATTGAGAGCACACTCATACAAGTATGTCCCATTGGGAACTGACTGAATTCGCCAAGAAATTTTGATTCCATTTGTAAAAATTTTTCTATACCCCGAAGAGTCCAATCATTACTACTGCGGCCTATTTGGAACTAACCGAATTCACCATGTTACTGAGATTCTGCACACCAAATTTTGATAAATCTTTAAAAGTACACATATTACAAGAGCCTGCTACTGGGAACTCACTGAATTCACAAAGAAACAGTGTTTCAGTTCGTTAAAACGTTGCTCTATCTTGAATAACAAGGTTATTCCAAGCAAATCCTATTGGGAACCTACTGAATTCACCATGATACTTAGATTCTGTTCCTAAAATCTTGCTATATATTGAAAAGCTCACTCATACAATCATGTCCCATTGGAAACTCACTGAATTCGTCTAGAAATTTTGATTCCATTCGTGAAAATTTTTCTATATCCCAAACACTCCACTTATTACTACGGCGGCCTATTGGGAACTAACCGAATTCACCAATTTACTGAGATTTGGCTCACCAAATTTTGATCAATATTTAAAAGTACACATATCACTAGAGCCTGCTACTGGGAACTCACTGAATTCACAAAGAAACAGTGTTTCAGTTCGTTAAAACGTTGCTCTATCTTGAACAACAAGCTTTTTACATGCGAATCCTATTGGGAACCTACTGAATTCACCATGATACTTAGATTGTGTTCCTAAAATGTTGCTATATACTGAAATGCACACTCATACAATCATGTCCCATTGGGAACTCGCTGAATTAGCATAGAAATTTTGATTCCATTCTTGAAAATTTTTTGATATCCCGAACACTCCACTTAATATGACTGCGGACTTTTGGGAACCTACCGAATCACCAATTTACTGAGATTCGGCTGACCAAATTTTGATAAATCTTTAAAAGTACACATATTACAAGAGCCTGCTACTGGGAACTCAGTGAATTCACAAAGAAACGGTGTTTCAGTTCGTTAAAAATTTGCTCTATCTTGAACAACATGCTTATTACATGCGAATCCTATTGGGAATCTACTGAATTCACCATGATACTAGATTCCGTTCTTTAAAATCTTGCTATATATTGAAATGCACACTCATAGAAGCATGTCTCATTGGGAACTCTCTGAAATCGTCTAGAAATTTTGACTCCATTCGTGAAAATTTTTCTATATCCGGAACAGACCACTTAATACTTCTTTGGCCTATTGGGAACTAACCAAATTCAACAAGTTAATGAGATTCGGCACACCAAATTTTGATGAATCATTAAAAGTACACATATTACAAGAGCCTGTTACTGGGAACTCACTGAATTCACAAAGAAACAGTGCTTCAGTTCGTTAAAACGTTGCTCTATCTTGAATAACAAGCTTATTACATGTGAATCCTATAGGGAACCTACTGAATTCACCATGATACTTACATTCCGTTCCTTAAAATGTTGCTAATACGGAAAAGCACACTCATACAAGCATGTCCCATTGCGAACTCACTGAATTCGCCTAGAAATTTTGATTCCATTCGTTAAAATTTTTCTATACCCCGAACAGTCCCCTAATTACTACTGCGGCCTATTTGGAACTAACCGAATTCACCATGTTACTCAGATTCGGCTCACCAAATTTAGATAAATCTTTAAAAGTACACATATTACAAGAGCCTGCTACTGGGAACTAACTGAATTCACAAAGAAACAGTGTTTCAGTTCATTAATACGTTGCTCTATCTTGAATAACAAGCTTATCACATGCGAATCCTATTGGGAACCTACTGAATTCACCATGATACTAGAATCCGTTCTTTAAAATGTTGCTATATATTGAAATGCACACTTATAGAAGCATGTCCCATTGGGAAATCTCTGAAATCGTCTAGAAATTTTGACTCCATTCGTGAAAATTTTTCTATATCCCGAACAGACCACTTATTACTTTTGTGGCCTATTGGGAAGTAACCGAATTCAACAAGTTACTGAGATTCGGCACACCAAATTTTGATAAATCTTTAAAAGTACACATATTACTAGAGCCTGCTACTGGGAACTCACTGAATTCACAAAGAAACAGGGTTTCAGTTCGTTAAAACGTTGCTCTATATTGAATAACAAGCTTATTACATGCGAATCCTATTGGGAACCTACTGAATTTACCATGATACTTAGATTCCGTTCCTTAATATGTTGCTAATACGGAAAAGCACACTCATACAAGGATGTCCAATTGCGAACTCACTGAATTCGCCTAGAAATTTTGATTCCATTCGTGAAAATTTTTCTATATCCCGAACACTCCACTTATTACTACTGCGGCCTATTGGGAAGTAACCGAATTCACCAATTTACTGAGATTCGCCTCACCAAATTTTGATAAATCTTTAAAAGTACACATATCACAAGAGGCTGCTACTGGCAACTCACTGAATTCACAAAGAAACAGTGTTTCAGTTCGTTAAAACGTTGCTCTATCATGAACAACATGCTTATTACATGCGAATCCTATTGGGAACCTACTGAATTCACCATGTGACATAGATTCTGTTCCTAAAATGTTGCTATATATTGAAAAGCTCACTCATACAATCATGTCCTATTGGGAACTCACTGAATTCGCATAGAAATTTTGATTCCATTCTTGAAAATTTTTTGTTATCCCGAACACTCCATTTACTACGACTGCGGACTTTTGGGAACCTACTGAATTCACCAATTTACTGAGATTCGGCTGACCAAATTTTGATAAATCTTTAAAACTACACATATTACAAGAGCCTGCTACTGGGAACTCACTGAATTCACAAAGAAACAGGGTTTCGTTTCGATAAAACGTTGCTCTATCTTGAATAACAAGCTTATTACATGCGAATCCTATTGGGAACCTACTGAATTCACCATGATACTTAGATTCCGTTCCTTCAAATTTTTCTATATATTGAGAGCACACTTATACAAGTATGTCCCATTGGGAACTGACTGAATTCGCCAAGAAATTTTGATTCCATTTGTAAAAATTTTTCTATACCCCGAAGAGTCCAATCATTACTACTGCGGCCTATTTGGAACTAACCGAATTCACCATGTTACTGAGATTCTGCACACCAAATTTTGATAAATCTTTAAAAGTACACATATTACAAGAGCCTGCTACTGGGAACTCACTGAATTCACAAAGAAACAGTGTTTCAGTTCGTTAAAACGTTGCTCTATCTTGAATAACAAGGTTATTCCAAGCAAATCCTATTGGGAACCTACTGAATTCACCATGATACTTAGATTCTGTTCCTAAAATCTTGCTATATATTGAAAAGCTCACTCATACAATCATGTCCCATTGGAAACTCACTGAATTCGTCTAGAAATTTTGATTCCATTCGTGAAAATTTTTCTATATCCCAAACACTCCACTTATTACTACGGCGGCCTATTGGGAACTAACCGAATTCACCAATTTACTGAGATTTGGCTCACCAAATTTTGATCAATATTTAAAAGTACACATATCACTAGAGCCTGCTACTGGGAACTCACTGAATTCACAAAGAAACAGTGTTTCAGTTCGTTAAAACGTTGCTCTATCTTGAACAACAAGCTTTTTACATGCGAATCCTATTGGGAACCTACTGAATTCACCATGATACTTAGATTGTGTTCCTAAAATGTTGCTATATACTGAAATGCACACTCATACAATCATGTCCCATTGGGAACTCGCTGAATTAGCATAGAAATTTTGATTCCATTCTTGAAAATTTTTTGATATCCCGAACACTCCACTTAATATGACTGCGGACTTTTGGGAACCTACCGAATCACCAATTTACTGAGATTCGGCTGACCAAATTTTGATAAATCTTTAAAAGTACACATATTACAAGAGCCTGCTACTGGGAACTCAGTGAATTCACAAAGAAACGGTGTTTCAGTTCGTTAAAAATTTGCTCTATCTTGAACAACATGCTTATTACATGCGAATCCTATTGGGAATCTACTGAATTCACCATGATACTAGATTCCGTTCTTTAAAATCTTGCTATATATTGAAATGCACACTCATAGAAGCATGTCTCATTGGGAACTCTCTGAAATCGTCTAGAAATTTTGACTCCATTCGTGAAAATTTTTCTATATCCGGAACAGACCACTTAATACTTCTTTGGCCTATTGGGAACTAACCAAATTCAACAAGTTAATGAGATTCGGCACACCAAATTTTGATGAATCATTAAAAGTACACATATTACAAGAGCCTGTTACTGGGAACTCACTGAATTCACAAAGAAACAGTGCTTCAGTTCGTTAAAACGTTGCTCTATCTTGAATAACAAGCTTATTACATGTGAATCCTATAGGGAACCTACTGAATTCACCATGATACTTACATTCCGTTCCTTAAAATGTTGCTAATACGGAAAAGCACACTCATACAAGCATGTCCCATTGCGAACTCACTGAATTCGCCTAGAAATTTTGATTCCATTTGTGAAAATTTTTCTATACCCCGAACAGTCCCCTAATTACTACTGCGGCCTATTTGGAACTAACCGAATTCACCATGTTACTCAGATTCGGCTCACCAAATTTAGATAAATCTTTAAAAGTACACATATTACAAGAGCCTGCTACTGGGAACTAACTGAATTCACAAAGAAACAGTGTTTCAGTTCATTAATACGTTGCTCTATCTTGAATAACAAGCTTATCACATGCGAATCCTATTGGGAACCTACTGAATTCACCATGATACTAGAATCCGTTCTTTAAAATGTTGCTATATATTGAAATGCACACTTATAGAAGCATGTCCCATTGGGAAATCTCTGAAATCGTCTAGAAATTTTGATTCCATTCGTGAAAATTTTTCTATATCCCGAACAGACCACTTATTACTTTTGTGGCCTATTGGGAAGTAACCGAATTCAACAAGTTACTGAGATTCGGCACACCAAATTTTGATAAATCTTTAATAGTACACATATTACTAGAGCCTGCTACTGGGAACTCACTGAATTCACAAAGAAACAGGGTTTCAGTTCGTTAAAACGTTGCTCTATATTGAATAACAAGCTTATTACATGCGAATCCTATTGGGAACCTACTGAATTCACCATGATACTTAGATTCCGTTCCTTAAAATTTTGCTATATATTGAAAAGCACACTCATACAAGTATGTCCCATTGGAAACTGACTGAATTCGCCAAGAAATTTTGATTCCATTTGTAAAAATTTTTCTATACCCCGAAGACTCCAATTATTACTACTGCGGCCTATTTGGAACTAACCGAATTCACCATGTTACTGAGATTCTGCACACCAAATTTTGATAAATCTTTAAAAGTACACATATTAAAAGAGCCTGCTACTTGGAAATAACTGAATTCACAAAGAAACAGTGCTTCAGTTCGTTAAAACGTTGCTCTATCTTGAATAACAAGCTTATTACATGCGAATCCTATTGGGAACCTACTGAATTTACCATGATACTTAGATTCCGTTCCTTAATATGTTGCTAATACGGAAAAGCACACTCATACAAGGATGTCCAATTGCGAACTCACTGAATTCGCCTAGAAATTTTGATTCCATTCGTGAAAATTTTTCTATATCCCGAACACTCCACTTATTACTACTGCGGCCTATTGGGAAGTAACCGAATTCACCAATTTACTGAGATTCGCCTCACCAAATTTTGATAAATCTTTAAAAGTACACATATCACAAGAGGCTGCTACTGGCAACTCACTGAATTCACAAAGAAACAGTGTTTCAGTTCGTTAAAACGTTGCTCTATCATGAACAACATGCTTATTACATGCGAATCCTATTGGGAACCTACTGAATTCACCATGTGACATAGATTCTGTTCCTAAAATGTTGCTATATATTGAAAAGCTCACTCATACAATCATGTCCTATTGGGAACTCACTGAATTCGCATAGAAATTTTGATTCCATTCTTGAAAATTTTTTGTTATCCCGAACACTCCATTTACTACGACTGCGGACTTTTGGGAACCTACTGAATTCACCAATTTACTGAGATTCGGCTGACCAAATTTTGATAAATCTTTAAAACTACACATATTACAAGAGCCTGCTACTGGGAACTCACTGAATTCACAAAGAAACAGGGTTTCGTTTCGATAAAACGTTGCTCTATCTTGAATAACAAGCTTATTACATGCGAATCCTATTGGGAACCTACTGAATTCACCATGATACTTAGATTCCGTTCCTTCAAATTTTTCTATATATTGAGAGCACACTTATACAAGTATGTCCCATTGGGAACTGACTGAATTCGCCAAGAAATTTTGATTCCATTTGTAAAAATTTTTCTATACCCCGAAGAGTCCAATCATTACTACTGCGGCCTATTTGGAACTAACCGAATTCACCATGTTACTGAGATTCTGCACACCAAATTTTGATAAATCTTTAAAAGTACACATATTACAAGAGCCTGCTACTGGGAACTCACTGAATTCACAAAGAAACAGTGTTTCAGTTCGTTAAAACGTTGCTCTATCTTGAATAACAAGGTTATTCCAAGCAAATCCTATTGGGAACCTACTGAATTCACCATGATACTTAGATTCTGTTCCTAAAATCTTGCTATATATTGAAAAGCTCACTCATACAATCATGTCCCATTGGAAACTCACTGAATTCGTCTAGAAATTTTGATTCCATTCGTGAAAATTTTTCTATATCCCAAACACTCCACTTATTACTACGGCGGCCTATTGGGAACTAACCGAATTCACCAATTTACTGAGATTTGGCTCACCAAATTTTGATCAATATTTAAAAGTACACATATCACTAGAGCCTGCTACTGGGAACTCACTGAATTCACAAAGAAACAGTGTTTCAGTTCGTTAAAACGTTGCTCTATCTTGAACAACAAGCTTTTTACATGCGAATCCTATTGGGAACCTACTGAATTCACCATGATACTTAGATTGTGTTCCTAAAATGTTGCTATATACTGAAATGCACACTCATACAATCATGTCCCATTGGGAACTCGCTGAATTAGCATAGAAATTTTGATTCCATTCTTGAAAATTTTTTGATATCCCGAACACTCCACTTAATATGACTGCGGACTTTTGGGAACCTACCGAATCACCAATTTACTGAGATTCGGCTGACCAAATTTTGATAAATCTTTAAAAGTACACATATTACAAGAGCCTGCTACTGGGAACTCAGTGAATTCACAAAGAAACGGTGTTTCAGTTCGTTAAAAATTTGCTCTATCTTGAACAACATGCTTATTACATGCGAATCCTATTGGGAATCTACTGAATTCACCATGATACTAGATTCCGTTCTTTAAAATCTTGCTATATATTGAAATGCACACTCATAGAAGCATGTCTCATTGGGAACTCTCTGAAATCGTCTAGAAATTTTGACTCCATTCGTGAAAATTTTTCTATATCCGGAACAGACCACTTAATACTTCTTTGGCCTATTGGGAACTAACCAAATTCAACAAGTTAATGAGATTCGGCACACCAAATTTTGATAAATCATTAAAAGTACACATATTACAAGAGCCTGTTACTGGGAACTCACTGAATTCACAAAGAAACAGTGCTTCAGTTCGTTAAAACGTTGCTCTATCTTGAATAACAAGCTTATTACATGTGAATCCTATAGGGAACCTACTGAATTCACCATGATACTTACATTCCGTTCCTTAAAATGTTGCTAATACGGAAAAGCACACTCATACAAGCATGTCCCATTGCGAACTCACTGAATTCGCCTAGAAATTTTGATTCCATTTGTGAAAATTTTTCTATACCCCGAACAGTCCCCTAATTACTACTGCGGCCTATTTGGAACTAACCGAATTCACCATGTTACTCAGATTCGGCTCACCAAATTTAGATAAATCTTTAAAAGTACACATATTACAAGAGCCTGCTACTGGGAACTAACTGAATTCACAAAGAAACAGTGTTTCAGTTCATTAATACGTTGCTCTATCTTGAATAACAAGCTTATCACATGCGAATCCTATTGGGAACCTACTGAATTCACCATGATACTAGAATCCGTTCTTTAAAATGTTGCTATATATTGAAATGCACACTTATAGAAGCATGTCCCATTGGGAAATCTCTGAAATCGTCTAGAAATTTTGACTCCATTCGTGAAAATTTTTCTATATCCCGAACAGACCACTTATTACTTTTGTGGCCTATTGGGAAGTAACCGAATTCAACAAGTTACTGAGATTCGGCACACCAAATTTTGATAAATCTTTAATAGTACACATATTACTAGAGCCTGCTACTGGGAACTCACTGAATTCACAAAGAAACAGGGTTTCAGTTCGTTAAAACGTTGCTCTATATTGAATAACAAGCTTATTACATGCGAATCCTATTGGGAACCTACTGAATTCACCATGATACTTAGATTCCGTTCCTTAAAATTTTGCTATATATTGAAAAGCACACTCATACAAGTATGTCCCATTGGAAACTGACTGAATTCGCCAAGAAATTTTGATTCCATTTGTAAAAATTTTTCTATACCCCGAAGACTCCAATTATTACTACTGCGGCCTATTTGGAACTAACCGAATTCACCATGTTACTGAGATTCTGCACACCAAATTTTGATAAATCTTTAAAAGTACACATATTACAAGAGCCTGCTACTTGGAAATAACTGAATTCACAAAGAAACAGTGCTTCAGTTCGTTAAAACGTTGCTCTATCTTGAATAACAAGCTTATTACATGCGAATCCTATTGGGAACCTACTGAATTTACCATGATACTTAGATTCCGTTCCTTAATATGTTGCTAATACGGAAAAGCACACTCATACAAGGATGTCCAATTGCGAACTCACTGAATTCGCCTAGAAATTTTGATTCCATTCGTGAAAATTTTTCTATATCCCGAACACTCCACTTATTACTACTGCGGCCTATTGGGAAGTAACCGAATTCACCAATTTACTGAGATTCGCCTCACCAAATTTTGATAAATCTTTAAAAGTACACATATCACAAGAGGCTGCTACTGGCAACTCACTGAATTCACAAAGAAACAGTGTTTCAGTTCGTTAAAACGTTGCTCTATTTGAACAACATGCTTATTACATGCGAATCCTATTGGGAACCTACTGAATTCAGCATGATACTAGATTCCGTTCTTTAAATTGTTGCTATATATTGAAATGCACACTCATAGAAGCATGTCCCATTGGGAACTCTCTGAAATCGTCTAGAAATTTTGACTCCATTCGTGAAAATTTTTCTATATCCCGAACAGACCATTTATTACTACTGTGCCCTATTGGGAACTATCCGAATTCAACAAGTTACTGAGATTCGGCACACCAAATTTTGATAAATCTTTAAAAGTACACATATTACAAGAGCCTGCTACTGGGAACTCACTGAATTCACAAAGAAACAGTGTTTCAGTTCGTTAAAACTTTGCTCTATCTTGAACAACATGCTTATTATATGCGAATCCTATTGGGAACCTACTGAATTCACCATGATACTTAGATTCCGTTCCTTAAAATGTTGCTAATACGGAAAAGCACACTCATACAAGCATGTCCCATTGCGAACTCACGAATTCGCCTAGAAATTTTGATTCCATTCGTTAAAATTTTTCTATACCCCGAACAGTCCCCTAATTACAACTGCGGCCTATTTGGAACTAACCGAATTCACCATGTTACTCAGATTCGCTCACCAAATTTTGATAAATCTTTAAAAGTACACATATTACAAGAGCCTGCTACTGGGAAATCACTGAATTCACAAAGAAACAGTGTTTCAGTTCGTTAAAACCTTGCTCTATCTTGAACAACAAGCTTATTACATGCGAATCCTACTGGGAACCTACTGAATTCACCATGATACTTAGATTGTGTTCCTAAAATGTTGCTATATACTGAAATGCACACTCATACAATCATGTCCCATTGGGAACTCGCTGAATTCGCATAGAAATTTTGATTCCATTCTTGAAAATTTTTTGATATCCCGAACACTCCACTTAATACGACTGCGGACTTTTGGGAACCTACCGAATCACCAATTTACTGAGATTCGGCTGACCAAATTTTGATAAATCTTAAAAGTACACATATTACAAGAGCCTGCTACTGGGAACTCAGTGAATTCACAAAGAAACGGTGTTTCAGTTCGTTAAAAATTTGCTCTATCTTGAACAACATGCTTATTACATGCGAATCCTATTGGGAATCTACTGAATTCACCATGATACTAGATTCCGTTCTTTAAAATCTTGCTATATATTGAAATGCACACTCATAGAAGCATGTCTCATTGGGAACTCTCTGAAATCGTCTAGAAATTTTGACTCCATTGGTGAAAATTTTTCTATATCCGGAACAGACCACTTAATACTTCTTTGGCCTATTGGGAACTAACCAAATTCAACAAGTTAATGAGATTCGGTACACCAAATTTTGATAAATCATTAAAAGTACACATATTACAAGAGCCTGTTACTGGGAACTCACTGAATTCACAAAGAAACAGTGTTTCAGTTCGTTAAAACGTTGCTCTATCTTGAATAACAAGCTTATTACATGTGAATCCTATAGGGAACCTACTGAATTCACCATGATACTTATATTCCGTTCCTTAAAATGTTGCTAATACGGAAAAGCACACTCATACAAGCATGTCCCATTGCGAACTCACTGAATTCGCCTAGAAATTTTGATTCCATTCGTTAAAATTTTTCTATACCCCGAACAGTCCCCTAATTACTACTGCGGCCTATTGGGAACTAACCGAATTCACCATGTTACTCAGATTCGGCTCACCAAATTTAGATAAATCTTTAAAAGTACACATATTACAAGAGCCTGCTACTGGGAACTAACTGAATTCACAAAGAAACAGTGTTTCAGTTCATTAATACGTTGCTCTATCTTGAATAACAAGCTTATCACATGCGAATCCTATTGGGAACCTACTGAATTCACCATGATACTAGAATCCGTTCTTTAAAATGTTGCTATATATTGAAATGCACACTTATAGAAGCATGTCCCATTGGGAAATCTCTGAAATCGTCTAGAAATTTTGACTCCATTCGTGAAAATTTTTCTATATCCCGAACAGACCATTTATTACTACTGTGCCCTATTGGGAACTAACCGAATTCAACAAGTACTGAGATTCGGCACACCAAATTTTGATAAATCTTTAAAAGTACACATATTACAAGAGCCTGCTTCTGGGAACTCACTGAATTCACAAAGAAACAGGGTTTCAGTTCGTTAAAACGTTGCTCTATCTTGAATAAAAAGCTTATTACATGCGAATCCTATTGGGAACCTACTGAATTCACCATGATACTTAGATTCCGTTCCTTCAAATTTTGCTATATATTGAGAGCACACTCATACAAGTATGTCCCATTGGGAACTGACTGAATTCGCCAAGAAATTTTGATTCCATTTGTAAAAATTTTTCTATACCCTGAAGAGTCCAATCATTACTACTGCGGCCTATTTGGAACTAACCGAATTCACCATGTTACTGAGATTCTGCACACCAAATTTTGATAAATCTTTAAAAGTACACATATTACAAGAGCCTGCTACTGGGAACTCACTGAATTCACAAAGAAACAGTGTTTCAGTTCGTTAAAACGTTGCTCTATCTTGAATAACAAGGTTATTCCAAGCAAATCCTATTGGGAACCTACTGAATTCACCATGATACTTAGATTCTGTTCCTAAAATCTTGCTATATATTGAAAAGCTCACTCATACAATCATGTCCCATTGGAAACTCACTGAATTCGTCTAGAAATTTTGATTCCATTCGTGAAAATTTTTCTATATCCCAAACACTCCACTTATTACTACGGCGGCCTATTGGGAACTAACCGAATTCACCAATTTACTGAGATTTGGCTCACCAAATTTTGATCAATATTTAAAAGTACACATATCACTAGAGCCTGCTACTGGGAACTCACTGAATTCACAAAGAAACAGTGTTTCAGTTCGTTAAAACGTTGCTCTATCTTGAACAACAAGCTTTTTACATGCGAATCCTATTGGGAACCTACTGAATTCACCATGATACTTAGATTGTGTTCCTAAAATGTTGCTATATACTGAAATGCACACTCATACAATCATGTCCCATTGGGAACTCACTGAATTCGCCTAGAAATTTTGATTCCATTCGTGAAAATTTTTTGATATCCCGAAATCTCCACTTATTACTTCTGCGGCCTATTGGGAACTAACCGAATTTACCAATTTACTGAGATTCGGCTCACCAAATTTTGATAAATCTTTAAAAGTACACATATCACAAGAGCCTGCTACTGGGAAATCACTGAATTCACAAAGAAACGGTGTTTCAGTTCGTTAAAACCTTGCTCTATCTTGAACAACAAGCTTATTACATGCGAATCCTATTGGGAACCTACTGAATTCACCATAATACCTAGATTCTGTTCCTAAAATGTTGCTATATATTGAAAAGCTCACTCATACAATCATATCCCATTGGGAACTCGCTGAATTAGCATTGAAATTTTGATTCCATTCTTGAAAATTTTTTGATATCCCGAACACTCCACTTAATATGACTGCGGACTTTTGGGAACCTACCGAATCACCAATTTACTGAGATTCGGCTGACCAAATTTTGATAAATCTTTAAAAGTACACATATTACAAGAGCCTGCTACTGGGAACTCAGTGAATTCACAAAGAAACGGTGTTTCAGTTCGTTAAAAATTTGCTCTATCTTGAACAACATGCTTATTACATGCGAATCCTATTGGGAATCTACTGAATTCACCATGATACTAGATTCCGTTCTTTAAAATCTTGCTATATATTGAAATGCACACTCATAGAAGCATGTCTCATTGGGAACTCTCTGAAATCGTCTAGAAATTTTGACTCCATTCGTGAAAATTTTTCTATATCCGGAACAGACCACTTAATACTTCTTTGGCCTATTGGGAACTAACCAAATTCAACAAGTTAATGAGATTCGGCACACCAAATTTTGATAAATCATTAAAAGTACACATATTACAAGAGCCTGTTACTGGGAACTCACTGAATTCACAAAGAAACAGTGCTTCAGTTCGTTAAAACGTTGCTCTATCTTGAATAACAAGCTTATTACATGTGAATCCTATAGGGAACCTACTGAATTCACCATGATACTTACATTCCGTTCCTTAAAATGTTGCTAATACGGAAAAGCTCACTCATACAATCATGTCCCATTGCGAACTCACTGAATTCGCCTAGAAATTTTGATTCCATTTGTGAAAATTTTTCTATATCCCGAACACTCCACTTATTACTACTGCGGCCTATTGGGAACTAACCGAATTCACCAAGTTACTGAGATTCGGCTCACCAAATTTTGATACATCTTTAAAAGTACACATATCACAAGAGCCTGCTACTGGGAACTCACTGAATTCACAAAGAAACAGTGTTTCAGTTCGTTAAAACCTTGCTATATCTTGAACAACAAGCTTATTACATGCGAATCCTATTGGGAACCTACTGAATTCAGCATGAAACTAGATTCCGTTCTTTAAAATGTTGCTATATATTGAAATGCACACTCATAGAAGCATGTCCCATTGGGAACTCTCTGAAATCGTCAAGAAATTTTGACTCCATTCGTGAAAATTTTTCTATATCCCGAACAGACCATTTATTACTACTGTGCCCTATTGGGAACTAACCGAATTCAACAAGTTACTGAGATTCGGCACACCAAATTTTGATAAATCTTTAAAAGTACACATTTTACAAGAGCCTGCTACTGGGAACTCACTGAATTCACAAAGAAACAGGGTTTCAGTTCGTTAAAACGTAGCTCTATCTTGAATAACAAGCTTATTACATGCGAATCCTATTGGGAACCTACTGATTTCACCATGATACTTAGATTCCGTTCCTTCAAATTTTGCTATATATTGAGAGCACACTCATACAAGTATGTCCCATTGGGAACTGACTGAATTCGCCAAGAAATTTTGATTCCATTTGTAAAAATTTTTCTATACCCCGAAGAGTCCAATTATTACTACTGCGGCCTATTTGGAACTAACCGAATTCACATGTTACTGAGATTCTGCACACCAAATTTTGATAAATCTTTAAAAGTACACATATTACAAGAGCCTGCTACTGGGAACTCACTGAATTCACAAAGATCCAGTGTTTCAGTTCGTTAAAACTTTGCTCTATCTTGAACAACATGCTTATTATATGCGAATCCTATTGGGAACCTACTGAATTCACCATGATACTAAGATTCCGTTCCTTAAAATGTTGCTAATACGGAAAAGCACACTCATACAAGCATGTCCCATTGCGAACTCACTGAATTCGCCTAGAAATTTTGATTCCATTCGTTAAAATTTTTCTATACCCCAAACAGTCCTCTTGTTACTACTGCGGCCTATTTGGAACTAACCGAATTCACCATGTTACTCAGATTCGGCTCACCAAATTTTGATAAATCTTTAAAATACACATATTACAAGAGCCTGCTACTAGCAACTAACTGAATTCAAATAGAAACAGTGTTTCAGTTCGTTAAAACGTTGCTCTATCTTGAATAACAAGCTTATTACATGCAAATCCTATTGGGAACCAACTGAATTGACCATGATACTTAGATTCCGTTCCTTAAAATTTTGCTATATATTGAAAAGGACACTCATACAAGTATGTCCCATTGGGAACTGACTGAATTCGCCAAGAAATTTTGATTCCATTCGTAAAAATTTTTCTATACCCCGAAGAGTCCACTTATTACTACTGCGGCCAATTTGGAACTAACCGAATTCAACATGTTACTGAGATTCGGCACACCAAATTTTGATAAATCTTTAAAACTACACATATTACAAGAGCCTGCTACTGGGAACTCACTGAATTCACAAAGAAACGGTGTTTCAGTTCGTTAAAACGTTGATCTATCTTGAACAACATGCTTATTACATGCGAATCCTATCGGTAACCTACTGAATTCTCCATGATACTAAATTCTGTTCTTTAAAATGTGGCTATATATTGAAATGCACACTCATAGAAGCATGTCCCATTGGGAACTCTCTGAAATTGTCTAGAAATTTTGAATCCATTCGTGAAAATTTTTCTATATCCCGAACAGACCACTTATTACTTCTGTGGCCTATTGGGAACTAACCGAATCAACAAGTTACTGAGATTCGGCACACCAAATTTTGATGAATCTTTAATAGTACACATATTACTAGAGCCTGCTACTGGGAACTCAATGAATTCACAAAGAAACAGGGTTTCAGTTCGTTAAAACGTTGCTCTATCTTGAACAACATGCTTATTACATGCCAATCCTATTGGGAACATACTGAATTCACCATGTTACTTAGATTCTGTTCCTAAAATGTTGCTATATATTGAAAAGCTCACTCATACAATCATGTCCTATTGGGAACTCACTGAATTCGCATAGAAATTTTGATTCCATTCTTGAAAATTTTTTGTTATCCCGAACACTCCACTTACTACGACTGCGGACTTTTGGGAACCTACCGAATTCACCATGTTACTGAGATTCTGCACACCAAATTTTGATAAATCTTTAAAAGTACACATATTACAAGAGCCTGCTACTGGGAAATCACTGAATTCACAAAGAAACGGTGTTTCAGTTCGTTAAAACCTTGCTCTATCTTGAACAACAAGCTTATTACATGCGAATCCTATTGGGAACCTACTGAATTCACCATAATACCTAGATTCTGTTCCTAAAATGTTGCTATATATTGAAAAGCTCACTCACACAATCATATCCCATTGGGAACACACTGAATTCGTCTAGAAATTTTGATTCCATTCGTGAAAATTTTTTATATCCCGAACACTCCACTTATTACTACTGTGGCCTATTGGGAAGTAACCGAATTCACCAATTTACTGAGATTCGGCTCACCAAATTTTGATAAATCTTTAAAATACACATATCACAAGAGCCTGCTACTGGGAACTCACTGAATTCACAAAGAAACGGTGTTTCAGTTCGTTAAAATGTTGCTCTTTCTTGAACAACATGCTTATTACATGCGAATCCTATTGGGAACCTACTGAATTCACCATGATACTTAGATTCCGTTCCTTAAAATTTTGCTATATATTGAAAAGGACACTCATACAAGTATGTCCCATTGGGAACTGACTGAATTCGCCAAGAAATTTTGATTCCATTCGTAAAAATTTTTCTATACCCCGAAGAGTCCAATTATTACTACTGCGGCCTATTTGGAACTAACCGAATTCAACATGTTACTGAGATTCGGCACACCAAATTTTGATAAATCTTTAAAACTACACATATTACAAGAGCCTGCTACTGGGAACTCACTGAATTCACAAAGAAACGGTGTTTCAGTTCGTTAAAACGTTGATCTATCTTGAACAACATGCTTATTACATGCGAATCCTATCGGTAACCTACTGAATTCTCCATGATACTAAATTCTGTTCTTTAAAATGTGGCTATATATTGAAATGCACACTCATAGAAGCATGTCCCATTGGGAACTCTCTGAAATCGTCTAGAAATTTTGACTCCATTCGTGAAAATTTTTCTATCTCCCGAACAGACCACTTATTACTACTGCGGCCTATTGGGAACTAACGGAATTCACCATGTTACTCAGATTCAGCTCACCAAATTTTGATAAATCTTTAAAAGTACACATATTACAAGAGCCTGCTACTGGGAAATAACTGAATTCACAATGAAACAGTGCTTCAGTTCGTTAAAACGTTGCTCCTATCTTGAATAACAAGCTTATTACATGCGAATCCTATTGGGAACCTACTGAATTTACCATGATACTTAGATTCCGTTCCTTAAAATGTTGCTAATACGGAAAAGCACACTCATACAAGGTTGTCCCATTGCGAACTCACTGAATTCGCCTAGAAATTTTGACTCAATTCGTGAAAATTTTTCTATATCCCCAACAGACCACTTATTACTTCTGTGGCCTATTGGAACTAACCGAATTCACCAATTTACTGAGATTCGGCTCACCAAATTTTGATAAATCTTTAAAAGTACACATATCACAAGAGGCTGCTACTGGCAACTCACTGAATTCACAAAGAAACAGTGTTTCAGTTCGTTAAAACGTTGCTCTATCTTGAACAACATGCTTATTACATGCCAATCCTATTGGGAACATACTGAATTCACCATGTTACTTAGATTCTGTTCCTAAAATGTTGCTATATATTGAAAAGCTCACTCATACAATCATGTCCTATTGGGAACTCACTGAATTCGCATAGAAATTTTGATTCCATTCTTGAAAATTTTTTGTTATCCCGAACACTCCACTTACTACGACTGCGGACTTTTGGGAACCTACCGAATTCACCAATTTACTGAGATTCGGCTGACCAAATTTTGATAAATCTTTAAAAGTACACATATTACAAGAGCCTGCTACTGGGAAATAACTGAATTCACAAAGAAACAGTGCTTCAGTTCGTTAAAACGTTGCTCTATCTTGAATAACAAGCTTATTACATTCGAATCCTATTGGGAACCTACTGAATTTACCATGATACTTAGATTCCGTTCCTTAAAATGTTGCTAATACGGAACAGCACACTCATACAAGGATGTCCCATTGCGAACTCACTGAATTCGCCTAGAAATTTTGACTCAATTCGTGAAAATTTTTCTATATCCCCAACAGACCACTTATTACTTCTGTGGCCTATTGGGAACTAACCGAATTCACCAATTTACTGAGATTCGGCTCACCAAATTTTGATAAATCTTTAAAAGTACACATATCACAAGAGGCTGCTACTGGCAACTCACTGAATTCACAAAGAAACAGTGTTTCAGTTCGTTAAAACGTTGCTCTATCTTGAACAACATGCTTATTACATGCCAATCCTATTGGGAACATACTGAATTCACCATGTTACTTAGATTCTGTTCCTAAAATGTTGCTATATATTGAAAAGCTCACTCATACAATCATGTCCTATTGGGAACTCACTGAATTCGCATAGAAATTTTGATTCCATTCTTGAAAATATTTTGTTATCCCGAACACTCCACTTACTACGACTGCGGACTTTTGGGAACCTACCGAATTCACCAATTTACTGAGATTCGGCTGACCAAATTTTGATAAATCTTTAAAAGTACACATATTACAAGAGCCTGCTACTGGGAACTAACTGAATTCACAAAGAAACAGTGTTTCAGTTCGTTAATACGTTGCTCTATCTTGAATAACAAGCTTATTACATGCGAATCCTATTGGGAACCACCTGAATTCACCATGATACTTAGATTCTGTTCCTTAAATGTTGCTATACATTGAAAAGCTCACTCATACAATCATGTCCCATTGGGAACTCACTGAATTCGCCTAGAAAATTGATTCCATTCGTGAAAATTTTTTGATATCCCGAACACTCCACTTATTACTACTGCGGCCTATTGGGAACTAACCGAATTCACCAATTTACTGAGATTCGGCTCACCAAATTTTGATAAATCTTTAAAAGTACACATATCACAAGAGCCTGCTACTGGGAAATCACTGAATTCACAAAGAAACGGTGTTTCAGTTCGTTAAAACCTTGCTCTATCTTGAACAACAAGCTTATTACATGCGAATCCTATTGGGAACCTACTGAATTCACCATAATACCTAGATTCTGTTCCTAAAATGTTGCTATATATTGAAAAGCTCACTCACACAATCATATCCCATTGGGAACACACTGAATTCGTCTAGAAATTTTGATTCCATTCGTGAAAATTTTTCTATATCCCGAACACTCCACTTATTACTACTGCGGCCTATTGGGAAGTAACCGAATTCACCAATTTACTGAGATTCGGCTCACCAAATTTTGATAAATCTTTAAAATACACATATCACAAGAGCCTGCTACTGGGAACTCACTGAATTCACAAAGAAACGGTGTTTCAGTTCGTTAAAATGTTGCTCTTTCTTGAACAACATGCTTATTACATGCGAATCCTATTGGGAACCTACTGAATTCACCATGATACTTAGATTCCGTTCCTTAAAATTTTGCTATATATTGAAAAGGACACTCATACAAGTATGTCCCATTGGGAACTGACTGAATTCGCCAAGAAATTTTGATTCCATTCGTAAAAATTTTTCTATACCCCGAAGAGTCCAATTATTACTACTGCGGCCTATTTGGAACTAACCGAATTCAACATGTTACTGAGATTCGGCACACCAAATTTTGATAAATCTTTAAAACTACACATATTACAAGAGCCTGCTACTGGGAACTCACTGAATTCACAAAGAAACGGTGTTTCAGTTCGTTAAAACGTTGATCTATCTTGAACAACATGCTTATTACATGCGAATCCTATCGGTAACCTACTGAATTCTCCATGATACTAAATTCTGTTCTTTAAAATGTGGCTATATATTGATGCACACTCATAGAAGCATGTCCCATTGGGAACTCTCTGAAATCGTATAGAAATTTTGACTCCATTCGTGAAAATTTTTCTATCTCCCGAACAGACCACTTATTACTACTGCTGCCTATTGGGAACTAACGGAATTCACCATGTTACTCAGATTCAGCTCACCAAATTTTGATAAAACTTTAAAAGTACACATATTACAAGAGCAGGCTACTGGGAAGTAACTGAATTAACAAAGAAATAGTGTTTCAGTTCGTTAAAACGTTGCTCGATCTTGAATAACAAGCTTATTACATGCAAATCCTATTGGGAACCTACTGAATTCACCATGATACTTAGATTCTGTTCCTAAAATGTTGCTATATATGGAAAAGCACACTCATACAATCATGTCCCATTTGGACTCACTGAATTCGCCTCGAAATTTTGATTCCATTCGTGAAAATTTTTCTATATCCCGAACACTCCACTTATTACTACTGCGGCCTATTGGGAACTAACCGAATTCACCAAGTTACTGAGATTCGGCTCACCAAATTTTGATAAATCTTTAAAAGTACACATATCACAAGAGCCTGCTACTGGGAACTCACTGAATTCACAAAGAAACAGTGTTTCAGTTCGTTAAAACCTTGCTCTATCTTGAACAACAAGCTTATTACATGCGAATCCTATTGGGAACCTACTGAATTCACAATGATACTTAGATTCTGTTCCTAAAATGTTGCTATATATTGAAAAGCTCACTCATACAATCATGTCCCATTGGGAACTCGCTGAATTCGCATAGAAATTTTGATTCCATTCTTGAAAATTTTTTGATATCCCGAACACTCCACTTACTACGACAGCGGACTTTTGGGAACCTACCGAATCACCAATTTACTGAGATTCGGCTGACCAAATTTTGATAAATCTTTAAAAGTACACATATTACAAGAGCCTGCTACTGGGAACTCACTGAATTCACAAAGAAACGGTGTTTCAGTTCGTTAAAAAGTTGCTCTATCTTGAACAACATGCTTATTACATGCGAATCCTATTTGGAATCTACTGAATTCACCATGATACTAGATTCCGTTCTTTAAAATCTTGCTATATATTGATATGCACACTCATAGAAGCATGTCTCATTGGGAACTCTCTGAAATCGTCTAGAAATTTTGACTCCATTCGTGAAAATTTTTCTATATCCGGAACAGACCACTTAATACTTCTTTGGCCTATTGGGAACTAACCAAATTCAACAAGTTACTGAGATTCGGCACACCAAATTTTGATAAATCATTAAAAGTACACATATTACAAGAGCCTGCTACTGGGAAATAACTGAATTCACAAAGAAACAGTGCTTCAGTTCGTTAAAACGTTGCTCTATCTTGAATAACAAGCTTATTACATGTGAATCCTATAGGGAACCTACTGAATTCACCATGATACTTATATTCCGTTCCTTAAAATGTTGCTAATACGGAAAAGCACACTCATACAAGCATGTCCCATTGCGAACTCACTGAATTCGCCTAGAAATTTTGATTCCATTCGTTAAAATTTTTCTATACCCCGAACACTCCACTTACTACAACTGCGGACTTTTGGGAACCTACCGAATTCACCATGTTACTGAGATTCGGTTCACCAAATTTTGATAAATCTTTAAAAGTACACATATTACAAGAGCCTGCTACTGGGAACTCACTGAATTCACAAAGAAACGGTGTTTCAGTTCGTTAAAACGTTGCTCTATTTGAACAACATGCTTATTACATGCGAATCCTATTGGGATCCTACTGAATTCAGCATGATACTAGATTCCGTTCTTTAAAATGTTGCTGTATATTGAAATGCACACTCATAGAAGCATGTCCCATTGGGAACTCTCTGAAATCGTCTAGAAATTTTGACTCCATTCGTGAAAATTTTTCTATATCCCGAACAGACCACTTATTACTTCTGTGGCCTATTGGGAACTAACCGAATTCACCATGTTACTCAGATTCGGCTCACCAAATTTTGATAAATCTTTAAAAGTACACATATTACAAGAGCCTGCTACTGGGAACAAACTGAATTCACAAAGAAACAGTGTTTCAGTTCGTTAATACGTTGCTCTATCTTGAATAACAAGCTTATCACATGCGAATCCTATTGGGAACCTACTGAATTCACCATGATACTAGAATCCGTTCTTTAAAATGTTGCTATATATTGAAATGCACACTCATAGAAGCATGTCCCATTGGGAAATCTCTGAAATCGTCTAGAAATTTTGACTCCATTCGTGAAAATTTTTCTATATCCCGAACAGACCACTTATTACTTCTGTGGCCTATTGGGAACTAACCGAATTCAACAAGTTACTGAGATTCGGCACACCAAATTTTGATAAATCTTTAAAAGTACACATATTACAAGAGCCTGCTACTGGGAACTCACTGAATTCACAAAGAAACAGGGTTTCAGTTCGTTAAACGTTACTCTATATTGAATAACAAGCTTATTACATGCGAATCATATTGGGAAACTACTGAATTCACCATGATACTTAGATTCCGTTCCTTAAAATTTTGCTATATATTGAAAAGCACACTCATACAATCATGTCCTATTGGGAACTCCCTGAATTCGCATAGAAATTTTGATTCCATTCTTGAAAATTTTTTGTTATCCCGAACACTCCACTTACTACGACTGCGGACTTTTGGGAACCTACCGAATTCACCAATTTACTGAGATTCGGCTGACCAAATTTTGATAAATCTTTAAAAGTACACATATTACAAGAGCCTGCTACTGGGAACTCACTGAATTTACAAAGAAACGGTGTTTCAGTTCGTTAAAACGTTGCTCTATCTTGAACAACATGCTTATTACATGCGAAATCTATTGGGTACCTACTGAAATCACCATGATACTAGATTCCGTTCTTTAAAATGTTGCTATACATTGAAATGCACACTCATAGAAGCATGTCCCATTGGGAACTCTCTGAAATCGTCTAGAAATTTTGACTCCATTCGTGAAAATTTTTCTATATCCGGAACAGACCACTTATTACTTCTGTGGCCTATTGGGAACTAACTGAATTCAACAAGTTACTGAGATTCGGCACACCAAATTTTGATAAATCTTTAAAAGTACACATATTACAAGAGCCTGCTACTGGGAACTCCCTGAATTCACAAAGAAACAGTGCTTCAGTTCGTTAAAACTTTGCTCTATCTTGAATAACAAGCTTATTACATGTGAATCCTATAGGGAACCTACTGAATTCACCATGATACTTAGATTGTGTTCCTTAAAATGTTGCTAATACGGAAAAGCACACTCATACAAGCATGTCCCATTGCGAACTCACGAATTCGCCTAGAAATTTTGATTCCATTCGTTAAAATTTTTCTATACCCCGAACAGTCCCCTAATTACTACTGCGGCCTATTTGGAACTAACCGAATTCACCATGTTACTCATTCGGCTCACCAAATTTTGATAAATCTTTAAAAGTACACATATTACAAGAGCCTGCTACTGGGAAATAACTAAATTCACAGGGAAATAGTGCTTCAGTTCGTTAAAACGTTGCTCTATCTTGAATAACAAGCTTATTACATGTGAATCCTATAGGGAACCTACTGAATTCACCATGATACTTAGATTCGGTTCCTTAAAATGTTATTAATACGGAAAAGCACACTCATACAAGCATGTCCCATTGCGAACTCACTGAATTCGCCTAGAAATTTTGATTCCATTCGTTAAAATTTTTCTATACCCCGAACAGTCCCCTAATTACAACTGCGGCCTATGTGGAACTAACCGAATTCACCAATTTACTGAGATTCGGCTCACCAAATTTTGATAAATCTTTAAAAGTACACATATCACAAGAGCCTGCTACTGGGAAATCACTGAATTCACAAAGAAACGGTGTTTCAGTTCGTTAAAACCTTGCTGTATCTTGAACAACAAGCTTATTACATGGGAATCCTATTGGGAACCTACTGAATTCACCATAATACCTAGATTCTGTTCCTAAAATGTTGCTATATATTGAAAAGCTCACTCATACAATCATATCCCATTGGGAACACACTGAATTCGTCTAGAAATTTTCATTCCATTCGTGAAAATTTTTCTATATCCCGAACACTCCACTTATTACTACTGCGGCCTATTGGGAAGTAACCGAATTCACCAATTTACTGAGATTCGGTTCACCAAATTTTGATAAATCTTTAAAATACACATATCACAAGAGCCTGCTACTGGGAACTCACTGAATTCACAAAGAAACGGTGTTTCAGTTCGTTAAAATGTTGCTCTTTCTTGAACAACATGCTTATTACATGCGAATCCTATTGGGAACCTACTGAATTCACCATGATACTTAGATTCCGTTCCTTAAAATTTTGCTATATATTGAAAAGCACACTCATACAAGTATGTCCCATTGGGAACTGACTGAATTCGCCAAGAAATTTTGATTCCATTAGTAAAAATTTTTCTATACCCCGAAGAGTCCAATTATTACTACTGCGGCCTATTTGGAACTAACCGAATTCAACATGTTACTGAGATTCGGCACACCAAATTTTGATAAATCTTTAAAACTACACATATTACAAGAGCCTGCTACTGGGAACTCACTGAATTCACAAAGAAACGGTGTTTCAGTTCGTTAAAACGTTGATCTATCTTGAACAACATGCTTATTACATGCGAATCCTATCGGTAACCTACTGAATTCTCCATGATACTAAATTCTGTTCTTTAAAATGTGGCTATATATTGAAATGCACACTCATAGAAGCATGTCCCATTGGGAACTCTCTGAAATCGTATAGTAATTTTGACTCCATTCGTGAAAATTTTTCTATCTCCCGAACAGACCACTTATTACTACTGGGGCCTATTGGGAACTAACGGAATTCACCATGTTACTCAGATTCTGCTCACCAAATTTTGATAAAACTTTAAAAGTACACATATTACAAGAGCAGGCTACTGGGAAGTAACTGAATTCACAAAGAAACAGTGTTTCAGTTCGTTAAAACGTTGCTCTATCTTGAATAACAAGCCTATTACATGCGAATCCTATTGGGGACCTACTGAATTCACCATGATACTTAGATTCCGTTCCTTAAAATGTTGCTCTATATTGAAAAGGAAACTCATACAAGCATGTCCCATTGGGAAATCACTGAATTAGCCTAGAAATTTTGATTCCATTCGTGATAATTTTTCTATATCCCGAACAGTCCACTTATTACTCTGCGGCCTATTGGGAACTAACCGAATTCACCAAGTTCCTGAGATTTGGCTCACCAAATTTTGATACATCTTGAAAAGGACACATATAACAAGAGCCTGCTATTGGGAACTAACTGAATTCACAAAGAAACAGTGTTTCAGTTCGTTAATACTTGCTCTATCTTGAATAACAAGCTTAATACGTGCGAATCCTATTGGGAAAGTACTGAATTCACCATGATACTTAGATTCCGTTCCTTACAATTTTTATATTTTATATATACAAATGTTATATATTTGTACATATATTTTATATATATATATACAAATTCTGTGGTTTGTCTACTCATACCTTTAGTGACATCCTCTGGAGAGCACTGCTCTCATTTCAATAAACTCCACCTTATTAATTCTTGTACAAATCTTGTCTTAGTGTTATACAGCTGAAAGGTCATCAGCTATCAAAGGTCATGGCTTTCTCTTTTAGATTTTAGAGCCTTATAGTTGGTCTGAGTTAACTTCTGTGATGGTTATATAAGAATTGTATCTCGGTTTCTTTATTTTACATGGATGTCCAGTTGTTGCACCACCATTAGCTAAAATCACGGTCACCATCTATCCCACTTCTTATGCGTCTGTCAGTAATTGGCTAATTAATACAGATACAGATATTTATTACATATCTGTATATATTTTATATATACAAATGTTATATATTGAAAAGCACTCTCATACAAGCTTATCCCATTGGGAACTCACTGAATTCGTCTAGAAATTTAGATTCCATTCGTGACAAATTTTCTATATCACGAAGAGTCCACTTATTACTAATGCGGCCTATTGGGAACTAACCGAATTCACCAAGTTCCTGAGACTTGGCTCACCAAATTTTGATAAATGTTTAAAAGTACACATATTACAAAAGGAGGCTATTGGGAACTAACTGAATTCACAAAGAAACAGAGTTTCAGTTCTTTAAAACGTTGCTCTATCTTGAATAACAAGCTTATTACATGCGAATCCTATTGGGAACCAACTGAATTCATCATGACACTTAGATTCCGTTCCTTAAAATGTTGCTCTATATTGAAAACCAAACTCATACAAGCATGTCCCATTGGGAACTCACTGAATTTGCCTAGAAATTTTGATTCCATTCGTGAAAATTTTTCTATATCCCCAACAGTCCACTTATTACTACTGCGGCCTACTGGGAACTAACCGAATTCACCATGTTACTCAGATTCGGCTCACCAAATTTTGATAAATCTTTAAAAGTACACGTATTACAAGAGCAGTCTACTGGGAACTAAATGAATTCACAAAGAAACAGTGTTAAAGTTCGTTAAAACATTGCTGTATCATGAATAACAAGCTTATTACATGCGCATCCTATTGGCAACCTACTGAATTCACCTTGATACTTACATTCCATTCCTTAAAATGTTGCTCTATATTGAAAAGCAAACTCATACAAGCATGTCCCATTGGGAACTCACTGAATTCGCCTAAATATTTTGATTCCATTCGTGAAATATTTTCTATATCCCGAACAGTCCACTTATTACAACAACGGCCTATTGGGAACTAACCGAATTCACCGTGTTACTCACATTCGGCTCACCAAGTTTTGATAAATCTTTAAAACTACACTATTACAAGGGCAGGCTACTGGGACCTAACTGAGTTCACAAAGAAACTGTGTTTCAGTTCGTTAAAACGTTGCTGTATCTTGAATAACAAGCCTATTACATGCGAATCCTTTTGGGGACCTACTGAATTCACCATGATACTTAGATTCCGTTCCTTTAAATGTTGCTCTATATTGAAAAGCAAACTCATACAAGCATGTCCCATTGGTTACTCACTGATTTCGCCTAGAAATTTTATTACATTCGTGAAAATTTTTCTATATCCCGAACAGTCCACTTATTATTACTGTGGCCTATTGAGAACTAACCGAATTCACCATGTTACTCAGAATCGGCTCACCAAATTTTGATAAATCTTTAAAAGTACACATATTAAAAGACCCTGCCACTGGGAACTAACTGATTTCACAAAGAAACAGTGTTTCAGTTCGTTAAAACGTTGCTCTATCTTGAATAACAAGCTTATTATATGCGAATCCTATTGGGAACCTACTGAATTCACCATGATACTTAGATTCCGTTTCGTAAAATGTTGCTCTATATTGAAAAGCAAACTCATACAAGCATGTCCCATTGGGAAATCACTGAATTCGCCTAGAAATTTTAATTCCATTCGTGAAAATTTTTCTGTATCCCGAACAGTCCACTTATTACTACTGCGGCCCTTTGGGAACTAACCGAATTCACAATGTTATTCAGATTCGGCTCACCAAGTTTTGATAAATCTGTAAAAGTACACATATTGTAAGAGCCTGCTACTGGGAACTAACTGAATTCACAAAGAAACAGTGTTTCACTTCGTTAAAACGTTGCTCTATCTTGAATAACAAGCTTATTATATGCGAATCCTATTGGGAACCTACTGAATTCACCATGATACTTAGATTCCGTTTCGTAAAATGTTGCTCTATATTGAAAAGCAAACTCATACAAGCATGTCCCATTGGGAACTCACTGAATTCGCCTAGAAATTTTGATTCTATTCGTGAAAATTTTTCTATATCCCGAAGAGTCCATTTATTACTACTGCGGCCTACTGGGAACTAACCGAATTCACCATGTTACTAAGCTTCGGTTCACCAAATTTTGATAAATCTTGAAAAGTACACATATTAACACAGCAGGTTACAGGGAGCTAACTGAATTCACAAAGAAACAGTGTTTCAGTTCATTAAAACGTTGCTCTATCTTGAATAACAAGCTTATTACATGCAAATCCTATTGGGAACCCACTGAATTCACCATGATATTTAGATTCCGTTCCTTAAAATGTTGCTCTATATTAAAAATCATACTCATAGAAGCATGTCCCATTGGGATATCACTGAATTCGCCTAGAAATTTTGATTCCATTCGTGAAATTTTTTCTATATCCCCAACAGTCCACTTATTACAACTGCGGCCTATAGGGAACTAATCGAATTCACCCCTTCACTCAGATTCGGCTCAGGAAATTTTGATAAATCTTTAAAAGTACACATATTACAAGAACCTGCTACTGGGAACTAACGGAATTCACAAAGAAACAGTGTTTCAGTTCGTAAAAACCTTGCTCTATGTTGAATAACAAGCTTATTACATGCAAATCCTATTGGGACCATACTGAATTCACCATGATACTTAGATTACGTTCCTTAAAATGTTGCTCTATATTGAAAAGCACACTCATACAAGCATGTCCCATGGGAACTCACTGATTCGCCTAGAAATTTTGATTCCATTCTTGAAAATTTTTCTATATCCCAAACTGTCCACTTATTACTACTGCGGCTTATTGGGAACTAACCGAATTCACCAAGTTACTGAGATTCGGCTCATCAAATTTTCATAAATCTTTAAAAGTACACATATTACAAGAGCCTGCTATTGGGAACTAACTGAATTCACAAAGAAACAGTGTTTCAGTTCGTTAAAACGTTGATCTATCTTGAACAACATGCTTATTACATGCGAATCCTATCGGTAACCTACTGAATTCTCCATGATACTAAATTCTGTTCTTTAAAATGTGGCTATATATTGAAATGCACACTCATAGAAGCATGTCCCATTGGGAACTCTCTGAAATCGTATAGTAATTTTGACTCCATTCGTGAAAATTTTTCTATCTCCCGAACAGACCACTTATTACTACTGGGGCCTATTGGGAACTAACGGAATTCACCATGTTACTCAGATTCTGCTCACCAAATTTTGATAAAACTTTAAAAGTACACATATTACAAGAGCAGGCTACTGGGAAGTAACTGAATTCACAAAGAAACAGTGTTTCAGTTCGTTAAAACGTTGCTCTATCTTGAATAACAAGCCTATTACATGCGAATCCTATTGGGGACCTACTGAATTCACCATGATACTTAGATTCCGTTCCTTAAAATGTTGCTCTATATTGAAAAGGAAACTCATACAAGCATGTCCCATTGGGAAATCACTGAATTAGCCTAGAAATTTTGATTCCATTCGTGATAATTTTTCTATATCCCGAACAGTCCACTTATTACTCTGCGGCCTATTGGGAACTAACCGAATTCACCAAGTTCCTGAGATTTGGCTCACCAAATTTTGATACATCTTGAAAAGGACACATATAACAAGAGCCTGCTATTGGGAACTAACTGAATTCACAAAGAAACAGTGTTTCAGTTCGTTAATACTTGCTCTATCTTGAATAACAAGCTTAATACGTGCGAATCCTATTGGGAAAGTACTGAATTCACCATGATACTTAGATTCCGTTCCTTACAATTTTTATATTTTATATATACAAATGTTATATATTTGTACATATATTTTATATATATATATACAAATTCTGTGGTTTGTCTACTCATACCTTTAGTGACATCCTCTGGAGAGCACTGCTCTCATTTCAATAAACTCCACCTTATTAATTCTTGTACAAATCTTGTCTTAGTGTTATACAGCTGAAAGGTCATCAGCTATCAAAGGTCATGGCTTTCTCTTTTAGATTTTAGAGCCTTATAGTTGGTCTGAGTTAACTTCTGTGATGGTTATATAAGAATTGTATCTCGGTTTCTTTATTTTACATGGATGTCCAGTTGTTGCACCACCATTAGCTAAAATCACGGTCACCATCTATCCCACTTCTTATGCGTCTGTCAGTAATTGGCTAATTAATACAGATACAGATATTTATTACATATCTGTATATATTTTATATATACAAATGTTATATATTGAAAAGCACTCTCATACAAGCTTATCCCATTGGGAACTCACTGAATTCGTCTAGAAATTTAGATTCCATTCGTGACAAATTTTCTATATCACGAAGAGTCCACTTATTACTAATGCGGCCTATTGGGAACTAACCGAATTCACCAAGTTCCTGAGACTTGGCTCACCAAATTTTGATAAATGTTTAAAAGTACACATATTACAAAAGGAGGCTATTGGGAACTAACTGAATTCACAAAGAAACAGAGTTTCAGTTCTTTAAAACGTTGCTCTATCTTGAATAACAAGCTTATTACATGCGAATCCTATTGGGAACCAACTGAATTCATCATGACACTTAGATTCCGTTCCTTAAAATGTTGCTCTATATTGAAAACCAAACTCATACAAGCATGTCCCATTGGGAACTCACTGAATTTGCCTAGAAATTTTGATTCCATTCGTGAAAATTTTTCTATATCCCCAACAGTCCACTTATTACTACTGCGGCCTACTGGGAACTAACCGAATTCACCATGTTACTCAGATTCGGCTCACCAAATTTTGATAAATCTTTAAAAGTACACGTATTACAAGAGCAGTCTACTGGGAACTAAATGAATTCACAAAGAAACAGTGTTAAAGTTCGTTAAAACATTGCTGTATCATGAATAACAAGCTTATTACATGCGCATCCTATTGGCAACCTACTGAATTCACCTTGATACTTACATTCCATTCCTTAAAATGTTGCTCTATATTGAAAAGCAAACTCATACAAGCATGTCCCATTGGGAACTCACTGAATTCGCCTAAATATTTTGATTCCATTCGTGAAATATTTTCTATATCCCGAACAGTCCACTTATTACAACAACGGCCTATTGGGAACTAACCGAATTCACCGTGTTACTCACATTCGGCTCACCAAGTTTTGATAAATCTTTAAAACTACACTATTACAAGGGCAGGCTACTGGGACCTAACTGAGTTCACAAAGAAACTGTGTTTCAGTTCGTTAAAACGTTGCTGTATCTTGAATAACAAGCCTATTACATGCGAATCCTTTTGGGGACCTACTGAATTCACCATGATACTTAGATTCCGTTCCTTTAAATGTTGCTCTATATTGAAAAGCAAACTCATACAAGCATGTCCCATTGGTTACTCACTGATTTCGCCTAGAAATTTTATTACATTCGTGAAAATTTTTCTATATCCCGAACAGTCCACTTATTATTACTGTGGCCTATTGAGAACTAACCGAATTCACCATGTTACTCAGAATCGGCTCACCAAATTTTGATAAATCTTTAAAAGTACACATATTAAAAGACCCTGCCACTGGGAACTAACTGATTTCACAAAGAAACAGTGTTTCAGTTCGTTAAAACGTTGCTCTATCTTGAATAACAAGCTTATTATATGCGAATCCTATTGGGAACCTACTGAATTCACCATGATACTTAGATTCCGTTTCGTAAAATGTTGCTCTATATTGAAAAGCAAACTCATACAAGCATGTCCCATTGGGAAATCACTGAATTCGCCTAGAAATTTTAATTCCATTCGTGAAAATTTTTCTGTATCCCGAACAGTCCACTTATTACTACTGCGGCCCTTTGGGAACTAACCGAATTCACAATGTTATTCAGATTCGGCTCACCAAGTTTTGATAAATCTGTAAAAGTACACATATTGTAAGAGCCTGCTACTGGGAACTAACTGAATTCACAAAGAAACAGTGTTTCACTTCGTTAAAACGTTGCTCTATCTTGAATAACAAGCTTATTATATGCGAATCCTATTGGGAACCTACTGAATTCACCATGATACTTAGATTCCGTTTCGTAAAATGTTGCTCTATATTGAAAAGCAAACTCATACAAGCATGTCCCATTGGGAACTCACTGAATTCGCCTAGAAATTTTGATTCTATTCGTGAAAATTTTTCTATATCCCGAAGAGTCCACTTATTACTACTGCGGCCTACTGGGAACTAACCGAATTCACCATGTTACTAAGCTTCGGTTCACCAAATTTTGATAAATCTTGAAAAGTACACATATTAACACAGCAGGTTACAGGGAGCTAACTGAATTCACAAAGAAACAGTGTTTCAGTTCATTAAAACGTTGCTCTATCTTGAATAACAAGCTTATTACATGCAAATCCTATTGGGAACCCACTGAATTCACCATGATATTTAGATTCCGTTCCTTAAAATGTTGCTCTATATTAAAAATCATACTCATAGAAGCATGTCCCATTGGGATATCACTGAATTCGCCTAGAAATTTTGATTCCATTCGTGAAATTTTTTCTATATCCCCAACAGTCCACTTATTACAACTGCGGCCTATAGGGAACTAATCGAATTCACCCCTTCACTCAGATTCGGCTCAGGAAATTTTGATAAATCTTTAAAAGTACACATATTACAAGAACCTGCTACTGGGAACTAACGGAATTCACAAAGAAACAGTGTTTCAGTTCGTAAAAACCTTGCTCTATGTTGAATAACAAGCTTATTACATGCAAATCCTATTGGGACCATACTGAATTCACCATGATACTTAGATTACGTTCCTTAAAATGTTGCTCTATATTGAAAAGCACACTCATACAAGCATGTCCCATGGGAACTCACTGATTCGCCTAGAAATTTTGATTCCATTCTTGAAAATTTTTCTATATCCCAAACTGTCCACTTATTACTACTGCGGCTTATTGGGAACTAACCGAATTCACCAAGTTACTGAGATTCGGCTCATCAAATTTTCATAAATCTTTAAAAGTACACATATTACAAGAGCCTGCTATTGGGAACTAACTGAATTCACAAAGAAACAGTGTTTCAGTTCGTTAAAACGTTGCTCTATCTTGAATAACAAGCTTATTACATGCGAATCCTACTGGGGACCTACTGAATTCACCATGATACTAAGATTCCGTTCCTTAAAATGTTGCTATGTATTGAAATCACACTCATACAAGCATTTCCCATAGGAACTCACTGATTCGCCTAGAAATTTTGATTCCATTCTTGAAAATTTTTCTATATCCCAAACTGTGCACTTATTACTACTGCGGCCTATTGGGAACTAACCGAATTCACCAAGTTACTGAGATTCGGCTCATCAAATTTTCATAAATCTTTAAAAGTACACATATTACAAGAGCCAGCTACTGGAAACTAACTGAATTCACAAAGAAACCGTGTTTCAGTTCGTTAAAACGTTGCTCTATCTTGAATAACAAGCTTATTACATGCGAATCCTATTGGGGACCTACTGAATTCACCATGATACTAAGATTCTGTTCCTTAAAATGTTGCTATGTATTGAAAAGCACACTCATACAAGCATGTCCCATGGGAACTCACTGATTCGCCTAGAAATTTTGATTCCATTCTTGAAAATTTTTCTATATCCCAAACTGTCCACTTATTACTACTGCGGCTTATTGGGAACTAACCGAATTCACCAAGTTACTGAGATTCGGCTCATCAAATTTTCATAAATCTTTAAAAGTACACATATTACAAGAGCCTGCTATTGGGAACTAACTGAATTCACAAAGAAACAGTGTTTCAGTTCGTTAAAACGTTGCTCTATCTTGAATAACAAGCTTATTACATGCGAATCCTACTGGGGACCTACTGAATTCACCATGATACTAAGATTCCGTTCCTTAAAATGTTGCTATGTATTGAAATCACACTCATACAAGCATTTCCCATGGGAACTCACTGATTCGCCTAGAAATTTTGATTCCATTCTTGAAAATTTTTCTATATCCCAAACTGTCCACTTATTACTACTGCGGCCTATTGGGAACTAACCGAATTCACCAAGTTACTGAGATTCGGCTCATCAAATTTTCATAAATCTTTAAAAGTACACATATTACAAGAGCCAGCTACTGGAAACTAACTGAATTCACAAAGAAACCGTGTTTCAGTTCGTTAATACGTTGCTCTATCTTGAATAACAAGCTTAATACGTGCGAATCCTATTGGGAAACTACTGAATTCACGTGATACTTAGATTCCGTTCCTTAAAATTTTTATATTTTATATATACAAATTTTATATATTTGTACATATATTTTATATATATATATACAAATTCCGTGGTTTGTCTACTCATGCCTTTAGTGACATCCTCTGCAGAGCACTGCTCTCATTTCAATAAACTCCACCTTATTAATTCTTGTACAAATCTTGTCTTAGTGTTATACAGCTGAAACGTCATCAGCTATCGAAGGTCATGGCTTTCTCTTTTAGATTTTAGAGCCTTATAGTCGGTCTGAGTTAACTTCTGTGATGGCTATAACAAGATTTGTATCTCGGTTTCTCTTTCTGTACATGGATGTCCAGTTGTTGCACCACCATTAGCTAAAATCACGGTCTTCCCTCTATCCCACTTCTTATGCGTCTGTCAGTCATTGGCTATTTAATACGGATACAGATATATATTATATATCTATATATATTTTATATATACAAATGTTATATATTGAAAAGCACACTCATACAAGCTTATCCCATTGGGAACTCACTGAATTCGCCTAGAAATTTAGATTCCATTCGTGACTAATTTTCTAAATCCCGAAGAGTCCACTTATTACTAATGCGGCCTATTGGGATCTAATCGAATTCAACAATTTACTCAGATTCGGCTCTGGAAATGTTGATAAATCTTTAAAAGTACACATATTACAAGAGCCAGCTACTGGGAACTAACTGAATTCACAAAGAAACAGTGCTTCAGTTCGTTAACACGTTGCTCTATCTTGAATAACAAGCTTATTACACGCGAATCCTATTGGGAAGCTACTGAATACACCATAATATTTAGATTCCATTCCTTAAATGTTGCTATATATTGAAAAGCACACTCATACAAGCATGTCCCATTGGGAACTCACTGAATTCGCCTAGAAATTTTGATTCTATTCGTGAAAATTTTTCTATATCCCGAACAGTCCACTTATTACAACTGCGGCCTATTGGGAACTAACCGAATTCACCATGTTACTGAGATTCGGCTCAACAAATTTTGATAAATCTTGAAAAGTACACATATTACAAGAGCCAGCTACTGGGAACTTACTGAATTCACAAAGAAACAGTGTTTCAGTTCGTTAAAACGTTGCTCTATCTTGAATAACAAGCCTATTACATGGGAATCCTATTGGGGACCTACTGAATTCACCATGATACTTAGATCCGTTCCTTTAATGTTGCTCTATATTGAAAAGCAAACTCATACAAGCGTGTCCCATTGGTAACTCACTGAATTCGCCTAGAAATTTTATTCCATTCGTGAAAATTTTTCTATATCCCGAACAGTTCACTTATTACTACTGCGGCCTATTGGGAACTAACCGAATTCACCATGTTACTCAGATTCGGCTCACCAAATTTTGATAAATCTTTAAAAGTACACATATTACAAGAGCCTGCTACTGGGAACTAACTGAATTCACAAAGAAACAGTTTTTCAGTTCGTTAAAACGTTGCTCTATCTTGAATAACCACCTTATTACTTGCGAATCCTATTGGGAAACTAGTGAATTCACCATGATACTTAGATTCCGCTCCTTAAAATGTTGCTCTCTATTGAAAAGGAAACTCATACAAGCATGTCCCATTGGTAACTCACTGAATTCGCCTAGAAATTTTGATTCCATTCGTGAAAATTTTCCTATATCCCGAAAAGTCCACTTATTTCTACTGCGGCCTAAGGGAACTAAACGAATTTACCGATTTACTCAGATACGGCTCAGGAAATTTTGATAAATCTTTAAAAGTACACATATTACAAGAGTCTGCTACTGGTAAATAACTCAATTCACAAAGAACCCGTGTTTCAGTTCGTTAATACGTTGCTCTATCTTGAATAACAAGCTTAATACGTGCGAATCCTATTGGGAAACTACTGAATTCACGTGATACTTAGATTCCGTTCCTTAAAATTTTTATATTTTATATATACAAATTTTATATATTTGTACATATATTTTATATATATATATACAAATTCCGTGGTTTGTCTACTCATTCCTTTAGTGACATCCTCTGCAGAGCACTTCTCTCATTTCAATAAACTCCACCTTATTAATTCTTGTACAAATCTTGTCTTAGTGTTATACAGCTGAAACGTCATCAGCTATCGAAGGTCATGGCTTTCTCTTTTAGATTTTAGAGCCTTATAGTTGGTCTGAGTTAACTTCTGTGATGGCTATAACAAGATTTGTATCTCGGTTTCTCTTTCTGTACATGGATGTCCAGTTGTTGCACCACCATTAGCTAAAATCACGGTCTTCCCTCTATCCCACTTCTTATGCGTCTGTCAGTCATTGGCTATTTAATACGGATACAGATATATATTATATATCTATATATATTTTATATATACAAATGTTATATATTGAAAAGCACACTCATACAAGCTTATCCCATTGGGAACTCACTGAATTCGCCTAGAAATTTAGATTCCATTCGTGACAAATTTTCTATATCCCGAAGAGTCCACTTATTACTAATGCGGCCTATTGGGATCTAATCGAATTCAACAATTTACTCAGATTCGGCTCTGGAAATGTTGATAAATCTTTAAAAGTACACATATTACAAGAGCCAGCTACTGGGAACTAACTGAATTAAGAAAGAAACAGTGTTTCAGTTCGTTATAACGTTGCTCTATCTTGAATAAAAAGCTTATTACATGCGAATCCTATTGGGAAGCTACTGAATACACCATAATATTTAGATTCCATTCCTTAAATGTTGCTATATATTGAAAAGCACACTCATACAAGCATGTCCCATTGGGAACTCACTGAATTCGCCTAGAAATTTTGATTCTATTCGTGAAAATTTTTCTATATCCCGAACAGTCCACTTATTACAACTGCGGCCTATTGGGAACTAACCGAATTCACCAAGTTACTGAGATTCGGCTCAACAAATTTTGATAAATCTTGAAAAGTACACATATTACAAGAGCCAGCTACTGGGAACTTACTGAATTCACAAAGAAACAGTGTTTCAGTTCGTTAAAACGTTGCTCTATCTTGAATAACAACCTTATTACTTGCGAATCCTATTGGGAAACTAGTGAATTCACCATGATACTTAGATTCCGCTCCTTAAAATGTTGCTCTCTATTGAAAAGGAAACTCATACAAGCATGTCCCATTGGTAACTCACTGAATTCGCCTAGAAATTTTGATTCCATTCGTGAAAATTTTCCTATATCCCGAAAAGTCCACTTATTTCTACTGCGGTCTAAGGGAACTAAATGAATTTACCGATTTACTCAGCTTCGGTTCACCAAATTTTGATAAATCTTTAAAAGTACACATATTACAAGAGCAGGCTACTGGGAACTAACTGAATTCACAAAGAAACACTGTTTCACTTCGTTAAAACGTTGCTCTATCTTGAATAACAAGCTTATTACATGCGAATCCTATTGGGAAACTACTGAATTCACCATGTTACTTAGATTCTGTTCCTTAAAATGTTGCTCTATATTGAAAAGCGATCTTATACAAGCATGTCCCATTGGGAACTCACTGTATTCGCCTAGATATTTTGATTCCATTCGTGAAAATTTTTCTATATCCTGAACAGTCCACATATTACTATTGCGGCCTACTGGGAACTAACCGAATTCACCATGTTACTCAGCTTCGGTTCACCAAATTTTGATAAATCTTTAAAAGTACACATATTACAAGAGTCTGCTACTGGTAAATAACTCAATTCACAAAGAAACAGTGCTTCAGTTCGTTAACACGTTGCTCTATCTTGAATAACAAGCTTATTACATGCGAATCCTATTGGGAACCTACTGAATTCATCAGGCTACTTAGATTCTGTTCTTTAAAATGTTGCTCTATATTGAAAAGCGATCTCATACAAGCATGTCCCATTGGGAACTCACTGAATTCGCCTAGAAATTTTGATTCCATTCGTGAAAATTTTTCTATATCTCGAACAGTCCACTTTTACTATTGCGGCCTATTGGGAACTAACCAAATTCACCATGTTACTCAGCTTCGGTTCACCAAATTTTGATAAATCTTTAAAAGTACACATATTACAAGAGCTGGCTACTGGGAACTAACTGAATTCACAAAGAAACAGTGTTTCAGTTCGTTAAAACGTTGCTCTATCTTGAATAATAAGCTTAATACGTGTGAATCCCATTGGAAACCTGCTGAATTCACCATGATACTTAGATTCCGTTCCTTAACAGGTTTATATTTTATATATACATATGTTATATATTTCTATATATATTTTATATTATATACAAATTCCGTGGTTTGTCTACTCATTCCTTTAGTGACATACTCTGCAGAGCACAGCTCTCATTTCAATAAACTCCAGCTTAATAATTCTTGTACAAATCTTGCCTTAGTGTTATACAGCTGAAAGGTCATCAGCTATCGAAGGTCATGGCTTTCTCTTTTTGCTTCTTAGACCCTTATAGTTGGTCTGAGTTAACTTCTCTGATGGTTATAACAAAATCTGTATCTCGGTTTCTCTATTCGTACATGGAAGTCCAGTTGTTGCAGCACCATTAGCTAAAATCATGGTCTTCACTCTATCCCACTGCTTATGCCTCTGTCAGTCATTGGCTAATTAATACGGATACCGATATATATATTATATATCTATATGTATTGTATATATACAAATGTTATATATTGAAAAGCACACTCAAACAAGCTTGTCCCATTGGGAATCCACAGAATTCGCCTAGAAATTATGATTCCATTCGTGACAAATTATCTATATCCCGAGGAGTCCACTTATTACTACTGCGGCCTATTGGGAACTAACAGAATTCACCAAGTTACTCAGATTCGGCTCAGGAAATTTTAATAAATCTTTAAAAGTACACATATTAAAAGAGCCTGCCACTGGGAACTAACTGTATTCACAAAAAAACAGTGTTTCAGTTCGTTAAAACGTTGCTCTATCTTGAATAACAAGCTTATTACATGCGAATCCTATTGGGAACTACTGAATTCACCATGATACTTAGATTCCGTTCCTTAAAATGTTGCTCTGTATTGAAAAGCAAACTCATACAAGCATGTCAAATTGGGAACTCACTGAATTTGCCTAGAAATTTTGATTCCATTCGTGAAAATTTTTCTATATCCCGAACAGTCCACTTATTACTACTCTGGCCTATTGGGAACTAACAGAATTCACCACGTTACTCAAATTCGGCTCACCAAATTTTGATAAATCTTTAAAAGTACACATATTACAAGAGCAGGCTACTGGGAACTAACTGAATTCACAAAGAAACAGTGCTTCAGTTCGTTAACACGTTGCTCTATCTTGAATAACAAGCTTATTACATGCGAATCCTATTGGGAACCTACTGAATACACCATGATACTTAGATTCCGTTCCTTAAAAAGTTGCTCTATATTGAAAAGCAAACTCATACAAGCATGTCCCATTGGGACCTCACTGAATTCGCCTAGAAATTTTGATTCCATTCGTGAAAATTTTCCTATATCACGAACAGTCCACTTATTACTACTGCGGCCTATTGCGAACTAAACGAATTCACCATGGTCCTCAGCTTCGGTTCAACAAATTTTGATAAATCTTTAAATGTACACATATTACAAGAGCAGGCTACTGGGAACTAACTGAATTGACAAAGAAACAGTGTTTCAGTTCGTTAAAACGTTGCTCTATCTTGAATAACAAGCTTAATACATGCGAATCCTATTGGGAACCAACTGAATTCAACATGATACTTAGATTCTGTTCCTTAAAATGTTACTCTATATTGAAAAGCAAACTCATACAACATGTCCCATTGGGAACAGACTGAATTCGCCAAAAATTTTTGATTCCATTCATGAAAATTTTTCTATACCCCGAACAGTCCAATTATTACTACTGCGGCCTATTGGGAACTAACCGAATTCACCAATTTCCTGAGATTCGGCTCACCAAATTTTGATAAATCTTTAAAAGTACACATATTACAAGAGCCTGCTATTGGGAACTAACTGAATTCACAAAGAAACAGTGTTTCAGTTCTTTAAAACGTTGCTCTATCTTGAATAACAAGCTTATTACATGCGAATCCTATTGGGGACCTAGTGAATTCACCATGATACTTAGATTACATTCCTTAAAATGTTGCTATATATTGAAAAGCACACTCATACAAGCATGTCCCATGGGAACTCACTGATTCGCCTAGAAATTATGATTCCATTCTTGAAAATTTTTCTATATCCCAAACACTCCACTTATTACTACTGCGCCCTATTGGGAACTAACCGAATTCACCAAGTTACTGAGATTCGGCTCATCAAATTTTGATAAATCTTTAAAAGTAGACATATTACCAGAGCAGTCTACTGGGAACTAACTGATTTCAAAAAGAAACAGTGTTTCAGTTCGTTAAAACGTTGCTCTATCCTGAATAACAAGCTTATAACATGCGAATCCTATTGGGAACCAACTGAAATCACCATGATACTTAGATCCGTTCCTTAAAATGTTGCTCTATATTGAAAAGCAAACTCATACAAGCATGTCCCATTGGGATATCACTGAATTCGCTTAGAAATTTTTATTCCATTCGTGAAAATTTTTCTATATCCCAAACAGTCCACTTATTACTACTCCGGCCTATTTGGAAGTAAGCGAATTCACCATGTTACTCAGATTCGGCTCACCAAATTTAATAAATTTTTAAAAGTACATATATTACAAGAGCAGGCTACTGGGAACTAACTGAATTCACAAAGAAACAGTGTTTCAGTTCGTGAAACTTTGCTCTATCTTGAATAACAAGCTTATTACATGCAAATCCTATTTGGAAACTACTGAATTCACCATGATACTTAGATCCGTTCCTTAAAATGTTGCTCTATATTGAAAAGCAAACTCATACAGCATGTCCCATTGGGAACTCACTGAATTCGCCTAGAAATTTTGATTCCATTCGTGAAAATTTTCCTATATCCCGAACAGTCCACTTATTTCTACTGCGGCCTAAGGGAACTAAACGAATTTACCGATTTACTCAGATACGGCTCAGGAAATTTTGATAAATCTTTAAAAGTACACATATTACCAGAGTCTGCCTCTGGTAAATAACTCAATTCACAAAGAAACAGTGTTTCAGTTCGTTCAAACGTTGCTCTATCTTGAATAACAAGCTTAATACGTGCGAATACTATTGGAAACCTGCTGAATTCACCATGATACTTAGATTCCGTTCCTTAAAATGTTTATATTTTATATATACAAATGTTATATATTTCTATATATATTTTATATTATATACAAATTCTGTGGTTTGTCTACTCATTCCTTTAGTGACATACTCTGCAAAGCACAGCTCTCATTTCAATAAACTCCAGCTTAATAATTCTTTTACAAATCTTGCCTTAGTGTTATACAGCTGAAAAGTCATCAGATATCGAAGGTCATGGCTTTCTCTTTTTGCTTCTTAGACCCTTATAGTTGGTCTGAGTTAACTTCTGCGATGGTTATAACCAAATCTGTATCTCGGTTTCTCTATTCGTACATGGATGTCCAGTTGTTGCAGCACCATTAGCTAAAATCATGGTCTTCACTCTATCCCACTGCTTATGCCTCTGTCAGTCATTGGCAAATTAATACGGATACCGATATATATATTATATATCTATATGTATTTTATATATACAAATGTTATATATTGAAAAGCACACTCATACAAGCTTGTCCCATTGGGAACCCACTGAATTCACCTAGAAATTTTGATTCCATTCGTGAAAATTTTTCTATATCCCGAACAGTCCACTTATTACTACTCCGGCCTATTGGGAAGTAAGCGAATTCACCATGTTACTCAGATTCGGCTCACCAAATTTTGATAAATTTTTAAAAGTACATATATTACAAGAGCATGCTACTGGGAACTAACTGAATTCACAAAGAAACAGTGTTTCAGTTCGTGAAAACTTTGCTCTATCTTGAATAACAAGCTTATTGCCTGCGAATCCTATTGGGAAACTACTGAATTCACCATGATACTTAGATTCCGTTCCTTAAAATGTTGCTCTATATTGAAAAGCAAACTCATACAGCATGTCCCATTGGGAACTCATTGAATTCGCCTAGATATTTTGATTCCATTCGTGAAAATTTTTCTATATCCTGAACAGTCCAAATATTACTATTGCGGCCTACTGGGAACTAACCGAATTCACCATGTTACTCAGCTTCGGTTCACCAAATTTTGATAAATCTTTAAAAGTACACATATTACAAGAGTCTGCTACTGGTAAATAACTCAATTCACAAAGAAACAGTGTTTCAGTTCGTTAAAACGTTGCTCTATCTTGAATAACAAGCTTATTACATGCGAATCCTATTGGGAACCTACTGAATTCACCAGGCTACTTAGATTCTGTTCTTTAAAATGTTGCTCTATATTGAAAAGGGATCTCATACAAGCATGTCCCATTGGGAACTCACTGAATTCGCCTAGATATTTTGATTCCATTCGTGAAAATTTTTCTATATCTCGAACAGTCCACTTTTACTATTGCGGCCTATTGGGAACTAACCAAATTCACCATGTTACTCAGCTTCGGTTCACCAAATTTTGATAAATCTTTAAAAGTACACATATTACAAGAGCTGGCTACTGGGAACTAACTGAATTCACAAAGAAACAGTGTTTCAGTTCGTTAAAACGTTGCTCTATCTTGAATAATAAGCTTAATACGTGTGAATCCCATTGGAAACCTGCTGAATTCACCATGATACTTAGATTCCGTTCCTTAACAGGTTTATATTTTATATATACATATGTTATATATTTCTATATATATTTTATATTATATACAAATTCCGTGGTTTGTCTACTCATTCCTTTAGTGACATATTCTGCAGAGCACAGCTCTCATTTCAATAAACTCCAGCTTAATAATTCTTGTACAAATCTTGCCTTAGTGTTATACAGCTGAAAGGTCATCAGCTATCGAAGGTCATGGCTTTCTCTTTTTGCTTCTTAGACCCTTATAGTTGGTCTGAGTTAACTTCTCTGATGGTTATAACAAAATCTGTATCTCGGTTTCTCTATTCGTACATGGAAGTCCAGTTGTTGCAGCACCATTAGCTAAAATCATGGTCTTCACTCTATCCCACTGCTTATGCCTCTGTCAGTCATTGGCTAATTAATACGGATACCGATATATATATTATATATCTATATGTATTGTATATATACAAATGTTATATGTTGAAAAGCACACTCAAACAAGCTTATCCCATTGGGAACACACTGAATTCGCCTAGAAATTATGATTCCATTCGTGACAAATTATCTATATCCCGAGGAGTCCACTTATTACTACTGCGGCCTATTGGGAACTAACAGAATTCACCAAGTTACTCAGATTCGGCTCAGGAAATTTTAATAAATCTTTAAAAGTACACATATTAAAAGAGCCTGCCACTGGGAACTAACTGTATTCACAAAGAAACAGTGTTTCAGTTTGTTAAAACGTTGCTCTATCTTGAATAACAAGCTTATTACATGCGAATCCTATTGGGAACTACTGAATTCACCATGATACTTAGATTCCGTTCCTTAAAATGTTGCTCTGTATTGAAAAGCAAACTCATACAAGCATGTCAAATTGGGAACTCACTGAATTTGCCTAGAAATTTTGATTCCATTCGTGAAAATTTTTCTATATCCCGAACAGTCCACTTATTACTACTCTGGCCTATTGGGAACTAACAGAATTCACCACGTTACTCAGATTCGGCTCACCAAATTTTGATAACTCTTTAAAAGTACACATATTACAAGAGCAGGCTACTGGGAACTAACTGAATTCACAAAGAAACAGTGCTTCAGTTCGTTAAAACGTTGCTCTATCTTGAATAACAAGCTTATTACATGCGAATCCTATTGGGAACCTACTGAATACACCATGATACTTAGATTCCGTTCCTTAAAAAGTTGCTCTATATTGAAAAGCAAACTCATACAAGCATGTCTCATTGGGACCTCACTGAATTTGCCTAGAAATTTTGATTCCATTCGTGAAAATTTTCTTATATCACGAACAGTCCACTTATTACTACTGCGGCCTATTGGGAACTAAACGAATTCACCATGGTCCTCAGCTTCGGTTCAACAAATTTTGATAAATCATTAAATGTACACATATTACAAGAGCAGGCTACTGGGAACTAACTGAATTGACAAAGAAACAGTGTTTCAGTTCGTTAAAACGTTGCTCTATCTTGAATAACAAGCTTAATACATGCGAATCCTATTGGGAACCAACTGAATTCAACATGATACCTAGATTCCGTTCCTTAAAATGTTACTCTATATTGAAAAGCAAACTCATACAACATGTCCCATTGGGAACAGACTGAATTCGCCAAAAAATTTTGATTCCACTTATGAAAATTTTTCTATACCCCGAACAGTCCAATTATTACTACTGCGGCCTATTGGGAACTAACCGAATTCACCAAGTTTCTAGATTCGGCTCACCAAATTTTGATAAATCTTTAAAAGTACACATATTACAAGAGCCTGCTATTGGGAACTAACTGAATTCACAAAGAAACAGTGTTTCAGTTCTTTAAAACGTTGCTCTATCTTGAATAACAAGCTTATTACATGCGAATCCTATTGGGGACCTAGTGAATTCACCATGATACTTAGATTACATTCCTTAAAATGTTGCTATATATTGAAAAGCACACTCATACAAGCATGTCCCATGGGAACTCACTGATTCGCCTAGAAATTATGATTCCATTCTTGAAAATTTTTCTATATCCCGAACAGTCCACTTATTACTACTCCGGCCTATTTGGAAGTAAGCGAATTCACCATGTTACTCAGATTCGGCTCACCAAATTTAATAAATTTTTAAAAGTACATATATTACAAGAGCAGGCTACTGGGAACTAACTGAATTCACAAAGAAACAGTGTTTCAGTTCGTGAAAACTTTGCTCTATCTTGAATAACAAGCTTATTACATGCAAATCCTATTTGGAAACTACTGAATTCACCATGATACTTAGATTCCGTTCCTTAAAATGTTGCTCTATATTGAAAAGCAAACTCATACAGCATGTCCCATTGGGAACTCACTGAATTCGCCTAGAAATTTTGATTCCATTCGTGAAAATTTTCCTATATCCCGAACAGTCCACTTATTTCTACTGCGGCCTAAGGGAACTAAACGAATTTACCGATTTACTCAGATACGGCTCAGGAAATTTTGATAAATCTTTAAAAGTACACATATTACAAGAGTCTGCCTCTGGTAAATAACTCAATTCACAAAGAAACAGTGTTTCAGTTCGTTCAAACGTTGCTCTATCTTGAATAACAAGCTTAATACGTGCGAATACTATTGGAAACCTGCTGAATTCACCATGATACTTAGATTCCGTTCCTTAAAATGTTTATATTTTATATATACAAATGTTATATATTTCTATATATATTTTATATTATATACAAATTCTGTGGTTTGTCTACTCATTCCTTTAGTGACATACTCTGCAAAGCACAGCTCTCATTTCAATAAACTCCAGCTTAATAATTCTTTTACAAATCTTGCCTTAGTGTTATACAGCTGAAAAGTCATCAGATATCGAAGGTCATGGCTTTCTCTTTTTGCTTCTTAGACCCTTATAGTTGGTCTGAGTTAACTTCTGCGATGGTTATAACCAAATCTGTATCTCGGTTTCTCTATTCGTACATGGATGTCCAGTTGTTGCAGCACCATTAGCTAAAATCATGGTCTTCACTCTATCCCACTGCTTATGCCTCTGTCAGTCATTGGCAAATTAATACGGATACCGATATATATATTATATATCTATATGTATTTTATATATACAAATGTTATATATTGAAAAGCACACTCATACAAGCTTGTCCCATTGGGAACCCACTGAATTCACCTAGAAATTTTGATTCCATTCGTGAAAATTTTTCTATATCCCGAACAGTCCACTTATTACTACTCCGGCCTTTTGGGAAGTAAGCGAATTCACCATGTTACTCAGATTTGGCTCACCAAATTTTGATAAATTTTTAAAAGTACATATATTACAAGAGCAGGCTACTGGGAACTAACTGAATTCACAAAGAAACAGTGTTTCAGTTCGTGAAAACTTTGCTCTATCTTGAATAACAAGCTTATTGCCTGCGAATCCTATTGGGAAAGTACTGAATTCACCATGATACTTAGATTCCGTTCCTTAAAATGTTGCTCTATATTGAAAAGCAAACTCATACAGCATGTCCCATTGGGAACTCACTGAATTCGCCTAGAAATTTTGATTCCATTCGTGAAAATTTTCCTATATCCCGAACAGTCCACTTATTTCTACTGCGGCCTAAGGGAACTAAACGAATTTACCGATTTACTCAGATACGGCTCAGGAAATTTTGATAAATCTTTAAAAGTACACATATTACAAGAGTCTGCCTCTGGTATATAACTCAATTCACAAAGAAACAGTGTTTCAGTTCGTTAAAACGTAGCTCTATCTTGAATAACAAGCTTAATACGTGCGAATCCTATTGGAAACCTGATGAAATCACCATGATACTAGATTCCGTTCCTTAAAATTTTTATATTTTATATATACATATGTTATATATTTCTATATATATTTTATATTATATAAAAATTCCGTGGTTTGTCTACTCATTCCTTTAGTGACATACTCTGCAGAGCACAGCTCTCTTTTCAATAAACTCCAGCTTAATAATTCTTGTACAAATCTTGCCTTAGTGTTATACAGCTGAAAGGTCATCAGCTATCGAAGGTCATGGCTTTCTCTTTTTGCTTCTTAGACCCTTATAGTTGGTCTGAGTTAACTTCTGTGATGGTTATAACCAAATCTGTATCTCGTTGTCTCTATTCGTACATGGATGTCCAGTTGTTGCAGCACCATTAGCTAAAATCATGGTCTTCACTCTATCCCACTGCTTATGCCTCTGTCAGTCATTGGCTAATTAATATGGATACCGATATATATATTATATATCTATATGTATTTTATATATACAAATGTTATATATTGAAAAGCACACTCATACAAGCTTGTCACATTGGGAATCCACAGAATTCACATAGAAATTTTGATTCCATTTGTGACAAATTATCTATATCCCGAGGAGTCCACTTATTACTACTGCGGCCTATTGGGAACAAACTGAATTCAACAAGTTACTCAGATTCGGCTCAGGAAATTTTGATAAATCTTTAAAGTACATATATTACAAGAGCATGCTACTGGGAACTAAGGGAATTCACAAAGAAACAGTGTTTCAGTTCGATAAAACCTTGCTCTATGTTGAATAACAAGCTTATTACATGCAAATCCTATTGGGAACCTACTGAATTCACCATGATACTTAGATTCCGTTCCTTAAAATGTTGCTCTATATTGAAAAGCAAACTCATACAAGCATGTCCCATTGGGAAATCTCTGAATTCGCCTAGAAATTTAGATTCCATTCGTGAAAATTTTTCTATATCCCAAACAGTCCACTTATTACTACTGCGGCATATTGGGAACTAACCGATTTCACCATATTACTCAGATTCGGCTCACCAAATTTTGAAAAATCTTTAAAAGTACATTTATTACAAGAGCAGGATACTGGGAACTAACTGAATTCACTAAGAAACAGTGTTTCAGTTCGTTAAAACATTGTTCTATCTTGAATAACAAGCTTATTACATGCGAATCCTATTGGGCAACTACTGAATTCACCATGATACTTAGATTTCGTTCCTTAAAATGTTGCTCTATATTGAAAAGCAAACTCATACAAGCATGGCCCATTGGTCACTCACTGAATTCGCCTAGAAATTTTGATTCCATTCGTGAAAATTTTCCTATATCCGGAAGAGTCCACTTATTACTACTGCGGCCTATTGGGAACTAACCGAATTCACCATGTTACTCACATTCGGCTCACCAAATTTTGATAAATCTTTAAAAGTACACTATTACAAGAGCAGGCTACTGGGTACTAACTGAATTCACAAAAAAACAGTGTTTCAGTTCGATAAAACCTTGCTCTATGTTGAATAACAAGCTTATTACATGCAAATCCTATTGGGAACCTACTGAATTCACCATGATACTTAGATTCCGTTCCTTAAAATGTTGCTCTATATTGAAAAGCAAACTCATACAAGCATGTCCCATTGGGAAATCACTGAATTCGCCTAGAAATTTTAATTCCATTCGTGAAAATTTTTCTGTATCCCGAACAGTCCACTTATTACTACTGCGGCCTATTGGGAACTAACCGAATTCACCATGTTACTCAGATTCGGCTCACCAAGTTTTGATAAATCTGTAAAAGTACACATATTATAAGAGCCTGCTACTGGGAACTAAGTGAATATACAAGGAAACAGTGTTTCAGTTCGTTAAAATGTTGCTCTATCTTCAATAACATGCTTATTACATGTGACTCCTATTGGGAACCAACTGAATTCACCATGATACTTAGATTCCGTTCCTTAAAATGTTGCTCTATATTGAAAAGGAAACTCATACAAGCATGTCCCATTGGGAAATCACTGAATTCGCCTAGAAATTTTGATTCCATTCGTGAAAATTTTTCTATATCCCAAACAGTCCACTTATTACTACTGCGGCATACTGGGAACTAACCGATTTCACCATATTACTCAGATTCGGCTCACCAAATTTTGAAAAATCTTTAAAAGTACATTTATTACAAGAGCAGGTTACTGGGAACTAACTGAATTCACTAAGAAACAGTGTTTCAGTTCGTTAAAACATTGTTCTATCTTGAATAACAAGCTTATTACATGCGAATCCTATTGGGCAACTACTGAATTCACCATGATACTTAGATTCCGTTCCTTAAAATGTTGCTCTATATTGAAAAGCAAACTCATACAAGCATGGCCCATTGGTCAGTCACTGAATTCACCTAGAAATTTTGATTCCATTCGTGAAAATTTTCCTATAACCGGAAGAGTCCACTTATTACTACTGCGGCCTATAGGGAACTAAATGAATTTACCGATTTACTCAGATACGTCTCAGGAAATTTTGATAAATCTTTAAGAGTACACATATTACAAGAGCCTGCTACTGGGAACTAACTGAATTCACAAAGAAACAGTGTTTCAGTTCGTTAAAACTTTGCTCTATCTTGAATAACAAGCTTATTACAAGCGAATCCTACTGGGAATCTACTGAATTCACCATGATATTAGATTCCGTTCCTTAAAATGTTGCTCTATATTGTAAAGCAAACTCATACAAGCATGTCCCATTGGGAACTCACTGAATTCGCCTAGAAATTTTGATACCATTCGTGAAAATTTTTCTATATCCCGAACAGTCCACTCATTACTACTGCGGCCTATTGGGAACAAACCGAATTCACCATGTTACTCAGCTTCGGCTCACCAAATTTTGATAAATCTTTAAAAGTACACACATTACAAGAGCAGGCTACTGGGAACTAAATGAATTCACAAAGAAACAGTGCTTCAGTTCCTTAAAACGTTGCTCTATCTTGAATAACAAGCTTATTACATGCGAACCCTATTGGGCACCTACTTCATTCACCATGATACTTAGATTCCGTTCCTTTAAATGTTGCTCTATATTGAAAAGCAAACTCATACAAGCATGTCCCATTGGGAACTCACTGAATTCGTCTAGAAATTTTGATTCCATTCGTGAAAATTATTCTATATCCCGAACAGTCCACTTATTACTACTGCGGCCTATCGGGAACTAAACGAATTTACCGATTTGCTCAGATACGGCTCAGGAAGTTTTGATAAATCTTTAAAAGTACATATATTACAAGAATCTGCTACTGGGAACTAACTGATTTCACAAAGAAACAGTGTTTCAGTTCGTTAAAACGTTGCTCTATCTGAATTACAAGCTTATTACATGCGAATCCTATTGGGCACCTACAGAATTCACCATGATACTTAGATTCCGTACCTTAAAATGTTGCTCTATATTGAAAAGCAAACTCATACAAGCGTGTCCCATTGGGCACTCACTGAATTCGCCTAGAAATTTTGATTCCATTCGTGAAAAATTTTCTATATCCCGAACAGTCCACTTATTATTACTGCGGCCTATTAGGAACTAAAACAAATTACCGATTTACTCATATACGTCTCAGGAAATTTTGATAAATCTTTAAGAGTACACATATTACAAGAGCATTCTGCAGGGAACTAACTGAATTCACAAAGAAAGAGTGTTTCAGTTCGATAAAACTTTGCTCTATCTTGAATAACAAGCTTATTACAAGCGAATCCTATTGGGAATCTACTGAAATCACCATGATACTTAGATTCCGTTTCTTTTAATGTTGCTCTATATTGAAAAGCAAACTCATACAAGCGTGTCCCATTGGGAAATCACTGAGTTCGCCTAGAAATTTTGATTCCATTCGTGAAAATTTTCTATATCCCGAACAGTCCACTTATTACTACTGCGGCCTATTGGGAACTAACCGAATTCGACAGGTTACTCAGCTTCTGTTCACCAAATTTTGATAAATCTTTAAAAGTACACATATTACAAGAGCATTCTGCTGGGAACTAACTGAATTCACAAAGAAACAGTGTTTCAGTTCGATAAAACCTTGCTCTATGTTGAATAACAAGCTTATTACATGCAAATCCTATTGGGAACCTACTGAATTCACCATGATACTTAGATTCCGTTCCTTAAAATGTTGCTCTATATTGAAAAGCAAACTCATACAAGCATGTCCCATTGGGAAATCACTGAATTCGCCTAGAAATTTTAATTCCATTCGTGAAAATTTTTCTGTATCCCGAACAGTCCACTTATTACTACTGCGGCCTATTGGGAACTAACCGAATTCACCATGTTACTCAGATTCGGCTCACCAAGTTTTGATAAATCTGTAAAAGTACCCATATTATAAGAGCCTGCTACTGGGAACTAACTGAATTCACAAGGAAACAGTGTTTCAGTTCGTTAAAATGTTGCTCTATCTTCAATAACATGCTTATTACATGTGACTCCTATTGGGAACCAACTGAATTCACCATGATACTTAGATTCCGTTCCTTAAAATGTTGCTCTATATTGAAAAGGAAACTCATACAAGCATGTCCCATTGGGAAATCACTGAATTCGCCTAGAAATTTTGATTCCATTCGTGAAAATTTTTCTATATCCCAAACAGTCCACTTATTACTACTGCGGCATACTGGGAACTAACCGATTTCACCATATTACTCAGATTCGGCTCACCAAATTTTGAAAAATCTTTAAAAGTACATTTATTACAAGAGCAGGTTACTGGGAACTAACTGAATTCACTAAGAAACAGTGTTTCAGTTCGTTAAAACATTGTTCTATCTTGAATAACAAGCTTATTACATGCGAATCCTATTGGGCAACTACTGAATTCACCATGATACTTAGATTCCGTTCCTTAAAATGTTGCTCTATATTGAAAAGCAAACTCATACAAGCATGTCCCATTGGTCACTCACTGAATTCGCCTAGAAATTTTGATTCCATTCGTGAAAATTTTCCTATAACCGGAAGAGTCCACTTATTACTACTGCGGCCTATAGGGAACTAAATGAATTTACCGATTTACTCAGATACGTCTCAGGAAATTTTGATAAATCTTTAAGAGTACACATATTACAAGAGCCTGCTACTGGGAACTAACTGAATTCACAAAGAAACAGTGTTTCAGTTCGTTAAAACTTTGCTCTATCTTGAATAACAAGCTTATTACAAGCGAATCCTACTGGGAATCTACTGAATTCACCATGATATTAGATTCCGTTCCTTAAAATGTTGCTCTATATTGTAAAGCAAACTCATACAAGCATGTCCCATTGGGAACTCACTGAATTCGCCTAGAAATTTTGATACCATTCGTGAAAATTTTTCTATATCCCGAACAGTCCACTCATTACTACTGCGGCCTATTGGGAACAAACCGAATTCACCATGTTACTTAGCTTCGGCTCACCAAATTTTGATAAATCTTTAAAAGTACACACATTACAAGAGCAGGCTACTGGGAACTAAATGAATTCACAAAGAAACAGTGCTTCAGTTCCTTAAAACGTTGCTCTATCTTGAATAACAAGCTTATTACATGCGAACCCTATTGGGCACCTACTTCATTCACCATGATACTTAGATTCCGTTCCTTTAAATGTTGCTCTATATTGAAAAGCAAACTCATACAAGCATGTCCCATTGGGAACTCACTGAATTCGTCTAGAAATTTTGATTCCATTCGTGAAAATTATTCTATATCCCGAACAGTCCCCTTATTACTACTGCGGCCTATCGGGAACTAAACGAATTTACCGATTTGCTCAGATACGGCTCAGGAAGTTTTGATAAATCTTTAAAAGTACATATATTACAAGAATCTGCTACTGGGAACTAACTGATTTCACAAAGAAACAGTGTTTCAGTTCGTTAAAACGTTGCTCTATCTGAATTACAAGCTTATTACATGCGAATCCTATTGGGCACCTACAGAATTCACCATGATACTTAGATTCCGTTCCTTAAAATGTTGCTCTATATTGAAAAGCAAACTCATACAAGCGTGTCCCATTGGGCACTCACTGAATTCGCCTAGAAATTTTGATTCCATTCGTGAAAAATTTTCTATATCCCGAACAGTCCACTTATTATTACTGCGGCCTATTAGGAACTAAAACAAATTACCGATTTACTCATATACGTCTCAGGAAATTTTGATAAATCTTTAAGAGTACACATATTACAAGAGCATTCTGCAGGGAACTAACTGAATTCACAAAGAAAGAGTGTTTCAGTTCGATAAAACTTTGCTCTATCTTGAATAACAAGCTTATTACAAGCGAATCCTATTGGGAATCTACTGAAATCACCATGATACTTAGATTCCGTTTCTTTTAATGTTGCTCTATATTGAAAAGCAAACTCATACAAGCGTGTCCCATTGGGAAATCACTGAGTTCGCCTAGAAATTTTGATTCCATTCGTGAAAATTTTCTATATCCCGAACAGTCCACTTATTACTACTGCGGCCTATTGGGAACTAACCGAATTCGACAGGTTACTCAGCTTCTGTTCACCAAATTTTGATAAATCTTTAAAAGTACACATATTACAAGAGCATTCTGCTGGGAACTAACTGAATTCACAAAGAAACAGTGTTTCAGTTCGATAAAACCTTGCTCTATGTTGAATAACAAGCTTATTACATGCAAATCCTATTGGGAACCTACTGAATTCACCATGATACTTAGATTCCGTTCCTTAAAATGTTGCTCTATATTGAAAAGCAAACTCATACAAGCATGTCCCATTGGGAACTCACTGAATTCGTCTAGAAATTTTGATTCCATTCGTGAAAATTATTCTATATCCCGAACAGTCCACTTATTACTACTGCGGCCTATCGGGAACTAAACGAATTTACCGATTTGCTCAGATACGTCTCAGGAAGTTTTGATAAATCTTTAAAAGTACATATATTACAAGAACCTGCTACTGGGAACTAACTGATTTCACAAAGAAACAGTGTTTCAGTTCGTTAAAACGTTGCTCTATCAGGAATTACAAGCTTATTACATGCGAATCCTATTGGGCACCTACAGAATTCACCATGATACTTAGATTCCGTTCCTTAAAATGTTGCTCTATATTGAAAAGCAAACTCATACAAGCGTGTCCCATTGGGCACTCACTGAATTCGCCTAGAAATTTTGATTCCATTCGTGAAAAATTTTCTATATCCCGAACAGTCCACTTATTATTACTGCGGCCTATTAGGAACTAAAACAAATTACCGATTTACTCATATACGTCTCAGGAAATTTTGATAAATCTTTAAGAGTACACATATTACAAGAGCATTCTGCTGGGAACTAACTGAATTCACAAAGAAACAGTGTTTCAGTTCGATAAAACCTTGCTCTATGTTGAATAACAAGCTTATTACATGCAAATCCTATTGGGAACCTACTGAATTCACCATGATACTTAGATTCCGTTCCTTAAAATGTTGCTCTATATTGAAAAGCAAACTCATACAAGCATGTCCCATTGGGAAATCACTGAATTCGCCTAGAAATTTTAATTCCATTCGTGAAAATTTTTCTGTATCCCGAACAGTCCACTTATTACTACTGCGGCCTATTGGGAACTAACCGAATTCACCATGTTACTCAGATTCGGCTCACCAAGTTTTGATAAATCTGTAAAAGTACCCATATTATAAGAGCCTGCTACTGGGAACTAACTGAATTCACAAGGAAACAGTGTTTCAGTTCGTTAAAATGTTGCTCTATCTTCAATAACATGCTTATTACATGTGACTCCTATTGGGAACCAACTGAATTCACCATGATACTTAGATTCCGTTCCTTAAAATGTTGCTCTATATTGAAAAGGAAACTCATACAAGCATGTCCCATTGGGAAATCACTGAATTCGCCTAGAAATTTTGATTCCATTCGTGAAAATTTTTCTATATCCCAAACAGTCCACTTATTACTACTGCGGCATACTGGGAACTAACCGATTTCACCATATTACTCAGATTCGGCTCACCAAATTTTGAAAAATCTTTAAAAGTACATTTATTACAAGAGCAGGTTACTGGGAACTAACTGAATTCACTAAGAAACAGTGTTTCAGTTCGTTAAAACATTGTTCTATCTTGAATAACAAGCTTATTACATGCGAATCCTATTGGGCAACTACTGAATTCACCATGATACTTAGATTCCGTTCCTTAAAATGTGCTCTATATTGAAAAGCAAACTCATACAAGCATGGCCCATTGGTCACTCACTGAATTCGCCTAGAAATTTTGATTCCATTCGTGAAAATTTTCCTATAACCGGAAGAGTCCACTTATTACTACTGCGGCCTATAGGGAACTAAATGAATTTACCGATTTACTCAGATACGTCTCAGGAAATTTTGATAAATCTTTAAGAGTACACATATTACAAGAGCCTGCTACTGGGAACTAACTGAATTCACAAAGAAACAGTGTTTCAGTTCGTTAAAACTTTGCTCTATCTTGAATAACAAGCTTATTACAAGCGAATCCTACTGGGAATCTACTGAATTAACCATGATATTAGATTCCGTTCCTTAAAATGTTGCTCTATATTGTAAAGCAAACTCATACAAGCATGTCCCATTGGGAACTCACTGTATTCGCCTAGAAATTTTGATACCATTCGTGAAAATTTTTCTATATCCCGAACAGTCCACTCATTACTACTGCGGCCTATTGGGAACAAACCGAATTCACCATGTTACTTAGGTTCGGCTCACCAAATTTTGATAAATCTTTAAAAGTACACACATTACAAGAGCAGGCTACTGGGAACTAAATGAATTCACAAAGAAACAGTGCTTCAGTTCCTTAAAACGTTGCTCTATCTTGAATAACAAGCTTATTACATGCGAACCCTATTGGGCACCTACTTCATTCACCATGATACTTAGATTCCGTTCCTTTAAATGTTGCTCTATATTGAAAAGCAAACTCATACAAGCATGGCCCATTGGTCACTCACTGAATTCGCCTAGAAATTTTGATTCCATTCGTGAAAATTTTCCTATAACCGGAAGAGTCCACTTATTACTACTGCGGCCTATAGGGAACTAAATGAATTTACCGATTTACTCAGATACGTCTCAGGAAATTTTGATAAATCTTTAAGAGTACACATATTACAAGAGCCTGCTACTGGGAACTAACTGAATTCACAAAGAAACAGTGTTTCAGTTCGTTAAAACTTTGCTCTATCTTGAATAACAAGCTTATTACAAGCGAATCCTACTGGGAATCTACTGAATTCACCATGATATTAGATTCCGTTCCTTAAAATGTTGCTCTATATTGTAAAGCAAACTCATACAAGCATGTCCCATTGGGAAATCACTGAATTCGCCTAGAAATTTTGATACCATTCGTGAAAATTTTTCTATATCCCAAACAGTCCACTCATTACTACTGCGGCCTATTGGGAACAAACCGAATTCACCATGTTACTTAGCTTCGGCTCACCAAATTTTGATAAATCTTTAAAAGTACACACATTACAAGAGCAGGCTACTGGGAACTAAATGAATTCACAAAGAAACAGTGCTTCAGTTCCTTAAAACGTTGCTCTATCTTGAATAACAAGATTATTACATGCGAACCCTATTGGGCACCTACTTCATTCACCATGATACTTAGATTCCGTTCCTTTAAATGTTGCTCTATATTGAAAAGCAAACTCATACAAGCATGTCCCATTGGGAACTCACTGAATTCGTCTAGAAATTTTGATTCCATTCGTGAAAATTATTCTATATCCCGAACAGTCCCCTTATTACTACTGCGGCCTATCGGGAACTAAACGAATTTACCGATTTGCTCAGATACGGCTCAGGAAGTTTTGATAAATCTTTAAAAGTACATATATTACAAGAACCTGCTACTGGGAACTAACTGATTTCACAAAGAAACAGTGTTTCAGTTCGTTAAAACGTTGCTCTATCTGAATTACAAGCGTATTACATGCGAATCCTATTGGGCACCTACTGAATTCACCATGATACTTAGATTCCTTTCCTTAAAATGTTGCTCTATATTGAAAAGCAAACTCATACAAGCGTGTCCCATTGGGCACTCATTGAATTCGCCTAGAAATTTTGATTCCATTCGTGAAAAATTTTCTATATCCCGAACAGTCCACTTATTATTACTGCGGCCTATTAGGAACTAAAACAAATTACCGATTTACTCATATACGACTCAGGAAATTTTGATAAATCTTTAAGAGTACACATATTACAAGAGCATTCTGCTGGGAACTAACTGAATTCACAATGAAATAGTGTTTCAGTTCGATAAAACTTTGCTCTATCTTGAATAACAAGCTTATTACAAGCGAATCCTATTGGGAATCTACTGAATTCACCATGATACTTAGATTCCTTTCCTTAAAATGTTGCTCTATATTGAAAAGCAATCTCATACAAGCGTGTCCCATTGGGCACTCATTGAATTCGCCTAGAAATTTTGATTCCATTCGTGAAAAATTTTCTATATCCCGAACAGTCCACTTATTATTACTGCGGCCTATTAGGAACTAAAACAAATTACCGATTTACTCATATACGTCTCAGGAAATTTTGATAAATCTTTAAGAGTACACATATTACAAGAGCATTCTGCTGGGAACTAACTGAATTCACAATGAAAGAGTGTTTCAGTTCGATAAAACTTTGCTCTATCTTGAATAACAAGCTTATTACAAGCGAATCCTATTGGGAATCTACTGAAATCACCATGATACTTAGATTCCGTTCCTTAAAATGTTGCTCTATATTGAAAAGCAAACTCATACAAGCGTGTCCCATTGGGCACTCACTGAATTCGCCTAGAAATTTTGATTCCATTCGTGCAAAATTTTCTATATCCCGAACAGTCCACTTATTACTACTGCGGCCTATTGACAACTAAACGAATTCACTATGGTCCTCAGCTTAGGTTCACCAATTTTGATAAATCTTTAAAAGTACCCATATTACAAGAGCAGGCTACTGGGAACTAACTGAATTCACAAAGAAACACTGTTTCACTTCGTTAAAACGTTGCTCTATCTTGAATAACAAGCTTATTACATGCGAATCCTATTGGGAACCTACTGAATTCACCAGGCTACTTAGATTCTGTTCCTTAAAATGTTGCTCTATATTGAAAAGCGATCTCATACAAGCATGTCCCATTAGGAACTCACTGAATTCGCCTAGAAATTTTGATTCCATTCGTGAAAATTTTTCTATATCCCGAGCAGTCCACTTATTACTACTGCTGCCTATTGGGAACTAACCGAATTCACCAAGTTACTCAGCTTCGGTTCACCAAATTTTGATAAATCTTTAAAAGTACACATATTACAAGAGCTGGCTACTGGGAACTAACTGAATTCACAAAGAAACAGTGTTTCAGTTCGTTAAAACGTTGCTCTATCTTGAATAATAAGCTTAATACGTGTGAATCCTATTGGAAACCTGATGAATTCACGATGATACTAGATTCCGTTCCTTAAAATGTTTATATTTTATATATACATATGTTATATATTTCTATATATATTTTATATTATATAAAAATTCCGTGGTTTGTCTACTCATTCCTTTAGTGACATACTCTGCAGAGCACAGCTCTCTTTTCAATAAACTCCAGCTTAATAATTCTTGTACAAATCTTGCCTTAGTGTTATACAGCTGAAAGGTCATCAGCTATCGAAGGTCATTGCTTTCTCTTTTTGCTTCTTAGACCCTTATAGTTGGTCTGAGTTAACTTCTGTGATGGTTATAACCAAATCTGTATCTCGTTGTCTCTATTCGTACATGGATGTCCAGTTGTTGCAGCACCATTAGCTAAAATCATGGTCTTCACTCTATCCCACTGCTTATGCCTCTTTCAGTCATTGGCTAATTAATATGGATACCGATATATATTATATATCTATATGTATTTTATATATACAAATGTTATATATTGAAAAGCACACTCATACAAGCTTGTCACATTGGGAATCCACAGAATTCACCTAGAAATTTTGATTCCATTCGTGACAAATTATCTATATCCCGAGGAGTCCACTTATTACTACTGCGGCCTATTGGGAACAAACCGAATTCAACAAGTTACTCAGATTCGGCTCAGGAAATTTTGATAAATCTTTACAAGTACATATATTACAAGAGCATGCTACTGGGAACTAAGGGAATTCATAAAGAAACAGTGTTTCAGTACGTTAAAACCTTGCTCTATGTTGAATAACAAGCTTATTACATGCAAATCCTATTGGGAACCTACTGAATTCACCATGATACTTAGATTCCGTTCTATAAAATGTTGCTCTATATTGAAAAGCAAACTCATACAAGCATGTCCCATTGGGAAATCACTGAATTCGCCTAGAAATTTTAATTCCATTCGTGAAAATTTTTCTGTATCCCGAACAGTCCACTTATTACTACTGCTGCCTATTGGGAACTAACCGAATTCACCATGTTACTCAGATTCGGCTCACCAAGTTTTGATAAATCTGTAAAAGTACACATATTATAAGAGCCTGCTACTGGGAACTAACTGAATTCACAAGGAAACAGTGTTTCAGTTCGTTAAAATGTTGCTCTATCTTCAATAACATGCTTATTACATGTGACTCCTATTGGGAACCAACTGAATTCACCATGATACTTAGATTCCGTTCCTTAAAATGTTGCTCTATATTGAAAAGGAAACTCATACAAGCATATCCCATTGGGAAATCACTGAATTCGCCTAGAAATTTTGATTCCATTCGTGAAAATTTTTCTATATCCCAAACAGTCCACTTATTACTACTGCGGCATATTGGGAACTAACCGATTTCACCATATTACTCAGATTCGACTCACCAAATTTTGATAAATCTTTAAAAGTACACTATTACAAGGGCAGGCTACTGGGAACTAACTGAATTCACAAAGAAACAGTGCTTCAGTTCCTTAAAACGTTGCTCTATCTTGAATAACAAGCTTATTACATGCGAACCCTATTGGGCACCTACTGAATTCACCATGATACTTAGATTCCGTTCCTTTAAATGTTGCTCTATATTGAAAAGCAAACTCATACAAGCATGTCCCATTGGGAACTCACTGAATTCGTCTAGAAATTTTGATTCCATTCGTGAAAATTATTCTATATCCCGAACAGTCCACGTATTACTACTGCGGCATATCGGAAACTAAACGAATTTACCGATTTACTCAGATACGGCTCAGGAAGCTTTGATAAATCTTTTAAAGTACATATATTTCAAGAGTCTGCTACTGGGAACTAACTGATTTCACAAAGAAACAGTGTTTCAGTTCGTTAAAACGTTCCTCTATCTGAATAACAAGCTTATTACATGCGAATCCTATTGGGCACCTAGTGAATTCACCATGATACTTAGATTCCGTTCCTTAAAATGTTGCTCTATATTGAAAAGCAAACTCATACAAGCGTGTCCCATTGGGCACTCACTGAATTCGCCTAGAAATTTTGATTCCATTCGTGAAAATTTTTCTATATCCCGAACAGTACAGTTATTACTACTCTGGCCTATTGGGAACTAACAGAATTCACCACGTTACTCAGATTCGGCTACCAAATTTTGATAAATCTTTAAAAGTACACAAATTACAAGAGCAGGCTACTGGGAACTAACTGAATTCACAAAGAAACAGTGCTTCAGTTCGTTAAAACGTTGCTCTATCTTGAATAACAAGCTTATTACATGTGAATCCTATTGGGAACCTACTGAATACACCATGATACTTAGATTCCGTTCCTTAAAAATTTGCTCTATATTGAAAAGCAAAATCATACAAGCATGTCCCATTGGGACCTCACTGAATTCGCCTAGAAATTTTGATTCCATTCTTGAAAATTTTCCTATATCCCGAACAGTCCACTTATTACTACTGCGGCCTATTGGGAACTAAACGAATTCACCATGGTCCTCAGCTTCGGTTCACCAAATTTTGATAAATCTTTAAAAGTACACATATTACAAGAGCAGGCTACTGGGAACTAACTGAATTCACAAAGAAACACTGTTTCACTTCGTTAAAACGTTGCTCTATCTTGAATAACAAGCTTATTACATGCGAATCCTATTGGGAACCTACTGAATTCACCATGATACTTAGATTCCGTTCCTTAAAATGTTGCTCTATATTGAAAAGCAAACTCATACAAGCATGGCCCATTGGGCACTCACTGAATTCGCCTTGAAATTTTGATTCCATTCGTGAAAATTTTCCTATATCCGGAAGTGTCCACTTATTACTACTGCGGCCTATAGGGAACTAAATGAATTTACCGATTTACTCAGATACGTCTCAGGAAATTTTGATAAATTTTTAAGAGTACACATATTACAAGAGCCTGCTACTGGGAACTAACTGAAATCACAAAGAAACAGTGTTTCAGTTTGTTAAAACTTTGCTCTATCTTGAATAACAAGCTTATTACAAGCGAATCCTACTGGGAATCTACTGAATTCACCATGATACTTAGATTCCATTCCTTAAAATTTTGCTCTATAATGAAAAGCAATCTCATACAAGCATGTCCCATTGGGAAATCACTGAGTTCGCCTAGAAATTTTGATTCCATTCGTGAAAAACTTTTTATATCCCGACCAGTCCACTTATTACTACTGCGGCCTATTGGGAACTAAACGAATTCACCATGTTACTCAGCTTCGGTTCACCAAATTTTGATAAATATTTAAAAGTACACATATTAGAAGAGCAGGCTACTGGGAACTAACTGAATTCACAAAGAAACAGTGTTTCACTTCGTTAAAACGTTGCTCTATCTTGAATAACAAACTTATTACATGCGAACCCTATTGGGAACCTACTGAATTCACCATGATATTAGATTCCGTTCCTTAAAATGTTGCTCTATATTGTAAAGCAAACTCATACAAGCATGTCCCATTGGGAACTCACTGAATACGCCTAGAAATTTTGATACCATTCGTGAAAATTTTTCTATATCCCGAACATTCCACTCACTACTACTGCGGCCTATTGGGAACTAACCGAATTCACCATGTTACTCAGCTTCGGCTCACAAAATTTTGATAAATCTTTAAAAGTACACACATTACAAGAGCAGGCTACTGGGAACTAAATGAATTCACAAAGAAACAGTGTTTCAGTTCCTTAAAACGTTGCTCTGTCTTGAATAACAAGCTTATTACATGCGAACCCTATTGGGCACCTACTTCATTCACCATGATACTTAGATTCCGTTCCTTTAAATGTTGCTCTATATTGAAAAGCAAACTCATACAAGCATGTCCCATTGGGAACTCACTGAATTCGCCTAGAAATTTTGATTCCATTCGTGAAAAATTTTCTATATCCCGAACAGTCCACTTATTATTACTGCGGCCTATTAGGAACTAAAACAAATTAGCGATTTACTCAGATACGTCTCAGGAAATTTTGATAAATCTTTAAGAGTACACATATTACAAGAGCATTCTGCTGGGAACTAACTGAATTCACAAAGAAACAGTGTTTCAGTTCGATAAAACTTTGCCCTATCTTGAATAACAAGCTTATTACAAGCGAATCTTATTGGGAATCTACTGAATTCACCATGATACTTAGATTACGTTCCTTTTAATGTTGCTCTATATTGAAAAGCAAACTCACACAAGCGTGTCCCATAGGGAAATCACTGAGTTCGCCTAGAAATTTTGATTCCATTCGTGAAAATTTTCTATATCCCGAACAGTCCACTTATTATTACTGCGGCCTATTGGGAACTAACCGAATTCACCATGTTACTCATCTTCGGTTCAACCAATTTTGAGAAATCTTTAAAAGTACACATATTACAAGAGCAGGCTACTGGGAACTAACTGAATTCACAAAGAAACAGTGTTTCAGTTCGTTAAACCGTTGCTCTATCTTGAATAACAAGCTTATTACTTGCGAATCCTATTGGGAACCTACTGAATTCACCATAATACTTAGATTAAGTTCCTTTAAATGTTGCTCTATATTGAAAAGCAAACTCATACAAGCGTGTCCCATTGGGAAATCACTGAGTTCGCCTACAAATTTTGATTCCATTCGTGAAAATTTTCTATATCCCGAACAGTCCACTTATTACTACTGCGGCCTATTGGGAACTAACCGAATTCACCATGTTACGCAGCTTCGGTTCACCAAATTTTAATAAATCTTTAAAAGTACACATAGTACTAGAGCAGGCTACTGGGAACTAACTGAATTCACAGAGAAACAGTGTTTCAGTTCGTTAAAACGTTGCTCTATCTTGAATAACAAGCTTATTACATGCGAATCCTATTGGGAACCTACTGAATTCACCAGGCTATTTAGATTCTGTTCCTTAAAATGTTGCTCTATATTGAAAAGCGATCTCATACAAGCATGTCCCATTGGGAACTCACTGAATTCGCCTAGAAATTTTGATTCCATTCGTGAAAATTTATCTATATCCCGAACAGTCCACTTATTACTATTGCGGCCTATTGGGAACTAACCGAATTCACCAAGTTACTCAGCTTCGGTTCACCAAATTTTGATAAATCTTTAAAAGTACACATATTGCAAGAGCTGGCTACTGGGAACTAACTGAATTCACAAAGAAACAGTGTTTCAGTTCGTTAAAACGTTGCTCTATCTTCAATAATAAGCTTAATACGTGTGAATCCTATTGGAAACCTGATGAATTCACCATGATACTTAGATTCCGTTCCTTAAAATGTTTATATTTAATATATACATATGTTATATATTTCTATATATATTTTATATTATATACAAATTCCGTGGTTTGTCTACTCATTCCTTTAGTGACATACTCTGCAGAGCACAGCTCTCTTTTCAATAAACTCCAGCTTAATAATTCTTGTACAAATCTTGCCTTAGTGTTATACAGCTGAAAGGTCATCAGCTATCGAAGGTCATGGCTTTCTCTTTTTGCTTCTTAGAGCCTTATAGTTGGTCTGAGTTAATTTCTCTGATGGTTATAACAAAATCTGTATCTCGGTTTCTCTATTCGTACATGGAAGTCCAGTTGTTGCAGCACCATTAGTTAAATCATGGTCTTCACTCTATCCCACTGCTTATGCCTCTGTCAGTTTTTGGCTAATTAATACGGATACCGATATATATTATATATCTATATGTATTTTATATATACAAATGTTATATATTGAAAAGCACACTCATACAAGCTTGTCCCATTGGGAACACACTGAATTCGCCTAGAAATTTTGATTCCATTCGTGACAAATTATCTATATCCCGAGGAGACCACTTATTACTACTGCGGCCTATTGGGAACTAACAGAATTCACCAAGTTACTCAGATTCGGCTCAGGAAATTTTAATAAATCTTTAAAAGTACACATATTAAAAGAGCCTGCCACTGGGAACTAACTGTATTCACAAAGAAACAGTGTTTCAGTTCGTTAAAACGTTGTTCTATCTTGAATAACAAGCTTATTACATGTGAATCCTATTGGGAACTACTGAATTCACCATGATACTTAGATTCCGTTCCTTAAAATGTTGCTCTGTATTGAAAAGCAAACTCATACAAGCATGTCAAATTGGGAACTCACTGAATTTGCCTAGAAATTTTGATTCCATTCGTGAAAATTTATCTATATCCCGAACAGTCCACTTATTACTATTGCGGCCTATTGGGAACTAACCGAATTCACCAAGTTACTCAGCTTCGGTTCACCAAATTTTGATAAATCTTTAAAAGTACACATATTGCAAGAGCTGGCTACTGGGAACTAACTGAATTCACAAAGAAACAGTGTTTCAGTTCGTTAAAACGTTGCTCTATCTTCAATAATAAGCTTAATACGTGTGAATCCTATTGGAAACCTGATGAATTCACCATGATACTTAGATTCCGTTCCTTAAAATGTTTATATTTAATATATACATATGTTATATATTTCTATATATATTTTATATTATATACAAATTCCGTGGTTTGTCTACTCATTCCTTTAGTGACATACTCTGCAGAGCACAGCTCTCTTTTCAATAAACTCCAGCTTAATAATTCTTGTACAAATCTTGCCTTAGTGTTATACAGCTGAAAGGTCATCAGCTATCGAAGGTCATGGCTTTCTCTTTTTGCTTCTTAGAGCCTTATAGTTGGTCTGAGTTAATTTCTCTGATGGTTATAACAAAATCTGTATCTCGGTTTCTCTATTCGTACATGGAAGTCCAGTTGTTGCAGCACCATTAGTTAAATCATGGTCTTCACTCTATCCCACTGCTTATGCCTCTGTCAGTTTTTGGCTAATTAATACGGATACCGATATATATTATATATCTATATGTATTTTATATATACAAATGTTATATATTGAAAAGCACACTCATACAAGCTTGTCCCATTGGGAACACACTGAATTCGCCTAGAAATTTTGATTCCATTCGTGACAAATTATCTATATCCCGAGGAGACCACTTATTACTACTGCGGCCTATTGGGAACTAACAGAATTCACCAAGTTACTCAGATTCGGCTCAGGAAATTTTAATAAATCTTTAAAAGTACACATATTAAAAGAGCCTGCCACTGGGAACTAACTGTATTCACAAAGAAACAGTGTTTCAGTTCGTTAAAACGTTGTTCTATCTTGAATAACAAGCTTATTACATGTGAATCCTATTGGGAACTACTGAATTCACCATGATACTTAGATTCCGTTCCTTAAAATGTTGCTCTGTATTGAAAAGCAAACTCATACAAGCATGTCAAATTGGGAACTCACTGAATTTGCCTAGAAATTTTGATTCCATTCGTGAAAATTTTTCTATATCCCGAACAGTACAGTTATTACTACTCTGGCCTATTGGGAACTAACAGAATTCACCACGTTACTCAGATTCGGCTACCAAATTTTGATAAATCTTTAAAAGTACACATATTACAAGAGCAGGCTACTGGGAACTAACTGAATTCACAAAGAAACAATGCTTCAGTTCGTTAAAACGTTGCTCTATCTTGAATAACAAGCTTATTACATGTGAATCCTATTGGGAACCTACTGAATACACCATGATACTTAGATTCCGTTCCTTAAAAATTTGCTCTATATTGAAAAGCAAAATCATACAAGCATGTCCCATTGGGACCTCACTGAATTCGCCTAGAAATTTTGATTCCATTCTTGAAAATTTTCCTATATCCCGAACAGTCCACTTATTACTACTGCGGCCTATTGGGAACTAAACGAATTCACCATTGTCCTCAGCTTCGGTTCACCAAATTTTGATAAATCTTTAAAAGTACACATATTACAAGAGCCTGCTATTGGGAACTAACTGAATTCACAAAGAAACAGGGTTTCAGTTCTTTAAAACGTTGCTCTATCTTGAATAACAAGCTTATTACATGCGAATCCTATTGGGGACCTACTGAATTCACCATGATATTTAGATTACGTTCCTTAAAATGTTGCTATATATTGAAAAGCACTCTCATACAAGCATGTCCCATGGGAACTCACTAATTCGCCTAGAAATTATGATTCCATTCTTGAAAATTTTTCTATATCCCAAACAGTCCTCTTATTACTCTTGCGGCCTATTGGGAACTAACCGAATTCACCAAGTTACTGATATTCGGCTCATCAAATTTTGATAAATCTTTAAAAGTACACATATTACAAGAGCCTGCTACTGGGAGCTAACTTAATTCACAAAGAAACAGTGTTTCAGTTCGTTAAAACATTGCTCTATCTTGAATAACAAGCTTATTACATGCGAATCCTATTGGGAACCTACTGAATTCACCATGATACTTAGATTCCATTCCTTAAATGTTGCTATATAATGAAAAGCACACTCATACAAGCATGTCCCATGGGAACTCACTGAATTCGCCTAGAAATTTTGATTCCATTCGTGAAAATTTTTCTATATCCCGAACATTCCACTTATTACAACTGCAGCCTATTGGGAACTAACCGAATTCACCAAGTTACTGAGATTCGGCTCAACAAAATTTTATAAATCTTTAAAAGTACACATAGTACAAGAGCAGTCTACTGGGAATTAACTGAATTCACAAAGAAACAGTGTTACAGTTCGTAAATACGTTGCTCTATCTTGAATAACAAGCTTATTACATGCGAATCCTATTGGGAACAAACTGAATTCACCATGATACTTAGATTCCGTTCCTTAAAATGTTGCTCTATATTGAAAAGCAAACTCATACAAGCATGTCCCATTGGGATATCACTGAACGCCTAGAAATTTTGATTCCATTCGTGAAAATTTTTCTATATCCCGAACAGTCCTCTTATTACTACTCCGGCCTATTGGGAAGTAAGCGAATTCACCATGTTACTCAGATCGGCTCACCAAATTTTGATAAATTTTTAAAAGTACATATATTACAAGAGCAGGCTACTGGGAACTAACTGAATTCACAAAGAAACAGTGTTTCAGTTCGTGAAAACTTTGCTCTATCTTGAATAACAAGCTTATTACATGCGAATCCTATTGGGAAACCTCTGAATTCACCATGATACTTAGATTCCGTTCCTTAAAATGTTGCTCTATATTGAAAAGCAAACTCATACAGCATGTCCCATTGGGAACTCACTGAATTCACCTAGAAAATTTGATTCCATTCGTGAAAATTTTCCTATATCCCGAACAGTCCACTTATTTCTACTGCGGCCTAAGGGAACTAAACGAATTTACCGATATACTCAGATACGGCTCAGGAAATTTTGATAAATCTTTAAAAGTACACATATTACAAGAGTCTGCTACTGGTAAATAACTCAATTCACAAAGAAACAGTCTTTCAGTTCGTTAAAACGTTGCTCTATCTTGAATAACAAGCTTAATACGTGCGAATCCTATTGGAAACCTGTTGAATTCACCATGATACTTAGATTCAATTCCTTAAAATGTTTATATTTTATATATACAAATGTTATATATTTCTATATATATTTTATATTATATACAAATTCTGTGGTTTGTCTACTCATTCCTTTAGTGACATACTCTGCAGAGCACAGCTCTTATTTCAATAAACTCCAGCTTAATAATTCTTTTACAAATCTTGCCTTAGTGTTATACAGCTGAAAAGTCATCAGATATCGAAGGTCATGGCTTTCTCTTTTTGCTTCTTAGAGCCTTATAGTTGGTCTGAGTTAACTTCTGTGATGGTTATAACCAAATCTGTATCTCGGTTTCTCTATTCGTACATGGATGTCCAGTTGTTGCAGCACCATTAGCTAAAATCATGGTCTTCACTCTATCCCACTGCTTATGCCTCTGTCAGTCATTGGCTAATTAATACGGATACCGATATATATGTTATATATCTATATGTATTTTATATATACAAATGTTATATATTGAAAAGCACACTCATACAAGCTTGTCCCATTGGGAACCCACTGAATTCACCTAGAAATTTTGATTCCATTCGTGACAAATTATCTATATCCCGAGGAGTCCACTTATTACTACTGCGGCCTATTGGGAACTAACCGAATTCAACAAGTTACTCAGATTCGGCTCAGGAAATTTTGATAAATCTGTAAAAGTACACATATTATAAGAGCCTGCTACTGGGAACTAACTGAATTCACAAGGAAACAGTGTTTCAGTTCGTTAAAATGTTGCTCTATCTTGAATAACATGCTTATTACATCCGAATCCTATTGGGAAACTAATGAATTCACCATGATACTTAGATTCCGTTACTTAAAAAGTTGCTCTATATTGAAAAGCAAAATCTTACAAGCATGTCCCATTGGGAACTGACTGAATTCGCCTAGAAATTTTGATTCCATTCGTGTAAATTTTTCTATATACGGAACAGTCCACTTATTACTACTGCGGCCTATTGGGAACTAAACGAATTTACCATGTTACTCAGATTCGGCTCACCAAATTTTGATAAATCTTTAAAAGTACACATATTACAAGAGCAGGCTACTGGGAACTAACTGAATTCACAAAGAAACAGTGCTTCAGTTCGTTAAAACGTTGCTCTATCTTGAATAACAAGCTTATTACATGTGAATCCTATTGGGAACCTACTGAATACACCATGATACTTAGATTCCGTTCCTTAAAAATTTGCTCTATATTGAAAAGCAAAATCATACAAGCATGTCCCATTGGGACCTCACTGAATTCGCCTAGAAATTTTGATTCCATTCTTGAAAATTTTCCTATATCCCGAACAGTCCACTTATTACTACTGCGGCCTATTGGGAACTAAACGAATTCACCATGGTCCTCAGCTTCGGTTCACCAAATTTTGATAAATCTTTAAAAGTACACATATTACAAGAGCAGGCTACTGGGAACTAACTGAATTCACAAAGAAACACTGTTTCACTTCGTTAAAACGTTGCTCTATCTTGAATAACAAGCTTATTACATGCGAATCCTATTGGGAACCTACTGAATTCACCATGATACTTAGATTCCGTTCCTTAAAATGTTGCTCTATATTGAAAAGCAAACTCATACAAGCATGTCCCATTGGGACCTCACTGAATTCGCCTAAAAATTTTGATTCCATTCGTGAAATTTTTTCTATATCCCGAACAGTCCACTTATTACAACTGCGGCCTATTGGGAACTAACCGAATTCACCAAGTTCCTGAGATTCGGCTCACCAAATTTTGATAAATCTTTAAAAGTACACATATTACAAGAGCCTGCTATTGGGAACTAACTGAATTCACAAAGAAACAGGGTTTCAGTTCTTTAAAACGTTGCTCTATCTTGAATAACAAGCTTATTACATGCGAATCCTATTTGGGACCTACTGAATTCACCATGATATTTAGATTACGTTCCTTAAAATGTTGCTATATATTGAAAAGCACACTCATACAAGCATGTCCCATGGGAACTCACTAATTCGCCTAGAAATTATGATTCCATTCTTGAAAATTTTTCTATATCCCAAACAGTCCACTTATTACTCTTGCGGCCTATTGGGAACTAACCGAATTCACCAAGTTACTGAGATTCGGCTCATCAAATTTTGATAAATCTTTAAAAGTACACATATTACAAGAGCCTGCTACTGGGAGCTAACTTAATTCACAAAGAAACAGTGTTTCAGTTCGTTAAAACATTGCTCTATCTTGAATAACAAGCTTATTACATGCGAATCCTATTGGGAACCTACTGAATTCACCATGATACTTAGATTCCATTCCTTAAATGTTGCTATATAATGAAAAGCACACTCATACAAGCATGTCCCATGGGAACTCACTGAATTCGCCTAGAAATTTTGATTCCATTCGTGAAAATTTTTCTATATCCCGAACATTCCACTTATTACAACTGCAGCCTATTGGGAACTAACCGAATTCACCAAGTTACTGAGATTCGGCTCAACAAAATTTTATAAATCTTTAAAAGTACACATAGTACAAGAGCAGTCTACTGGGAATTAACTGAATTCACAAAGAAACAGTGTTACAGTTCGTAAATACGTTGCTCTATCTTGAATAACAAGCTTATTACATGCGAATCCTATTGGGAACCAACTGAATTCACCATGATACTTAGATTCCGTTCCTTAAAATGTTGCTCTATATTGAAAAGCAAACTCATACAAGCATGTCCCATTGGGATATCACTGAACGCCTAGAAATTTTGATTCCATTCGTGAAAATTTTTCTATATCCCGAACAGTCCTCTTATTACTACTCCGGCCTATTGGGAAGTAAGCGAATTCACCATGTTACTCAGATTCGGCTCACCAAATTTTGATAAATTTTTAAAAGTACATATATTACAAGAGCAGGCTACTGGGAACTAACTGAATTCACAAAGAAACAGTGTTTCAGTTCGTGAAAACTTTGCTCTATCTTGAATAACAAGCTTATTACATGCGAATCCTATTGGGATACCTCTGAATTCACCATGATACTTAGATTCCGTTCCTTAAAATGTTGCTCTATATTGAAAAGCAAACTCATACAGCATGTCCCATTGGGAACTCACTGAATTCGCCTAGAAAATTTGATTCCATTCGTGAAAATTTTCCTATATCCCGAACAGTCCACTTATTTCTACTGCGGCCTAAGGGAACTAAACGAATTTACCGATATACTCAGATACGGCTCAGGAAATTTTGATAAATCTTTAAAAGTACACATATTACAAGAGTCTGCTACTGGTAAATAACTCAATTCACAAAGAAACAGTCTTTCAGTTCGTTAAAACGTTGCTCTATCTTGAATAACAAGCTTAATACGTGCGAATCCTATTGGAAACCTGTTGAATTCACCATGATACTTAGATTCAATTCCTTAAAATGTTTATATTTTATATATACAAATGTTATATATTTCTATATATATTTTATATTATATACAAATTCTGTGGTTTGTCTACTCATTCCTTTAGTGACATACTCTGCAGAGCACAGCTCTTATTTCAATAAACTCCAGCTTAATAATTCTTTTACAAATCTTGCCTTAGTGTTATACAGCTGAAAAGTCATCAGATATCGAAGGTCATGGCTTTCTCTTTTTGCTTCTTAGAGCCTTATAGTTGGTCTGAGTTAACTTCTGTGATGGTTATAACCAAATCTGTATCTCGGTTTCTCTATTCGTACATGGATGTCCAGTTGTTGCAGCACCATTAGCTAAAATCATGGTCTTCACTCTATCCCACTGCTTATGCCTCTGTCAGTCATTGGCTAATTAATACGGATACCGATATATATGTTATATATCTATATGTATTTTATATATACAAATGTTATATATTGAAAAGCACACTCATACAAGCTTGTCCCATTGGGAACCCACTGAATTCACCTAGAAATTTTGATTCCATTCGTGACAAATTATCTATATCCCGAGGAGTCCACTTATTACTACTGCGGCCTATTGGGAACTAACCGAATTCAACAAGTTACTCAGATTCGGCTCAGGAAATTTTGATAAATCTGTAAAAGTACACATATTATAAGAGCCTGCTACTGGGAACTAACTGAATTCACAAGGAAACAGTGTTTCAGTTCGTTAAAATGTTGCTCTATCTTGAATAACATGCTTATTACATCCGAATCCTATTGGGAAACTAATGAATTCACCATGATACTTAGATTCCGTTACTTAAAAAGTTGCTCTATATTGAAAAGCAAAATCTTACAAGCATGTCCCATTGGGAACTGACTGAATTCGCCTAGAAATTTTGATTCCATTCGTGTAAATTTTTCTATATACGGAACAGTCCACTTATTACTACTGCGGCCTATTGGGAACTAAACGAATTTACCATGTTACTCAGATTCGGCTCACCAAATTTTGATAAATCTTTAAAAGTACACATATTACAAGAGCAGGCTACTGGGAACTAACTGAATTCACAAAGAAACAGTGCTTCAGTTCGTTAAAACGTTGCTCTATCTTGAATAACAAGCTTATTACATGTGAATCCTATTGGGAACCTACTGAATACACCATGATACTTAGATTCCGTTCCTTAAAAATTTGCTCTATATTGAAAAGCAAAATCATACAAGCATGTCCCATTGGGACCTCACTGAATTCGCCTAGAAATTTTGATTCCATTCTTGAAAATTTTCCTATATCCCGAACAGTCCACTTATTACTACTGCGGCCTATTGGGAACTAAACGAATTCACCATGGTCCTCAGCTTCGGTTCACCAAATTTTGATAAATCTTTAAAAGTACACATATTACAAGAGCAGGCTACTGGGAACTAACTGAATTCACAAAGAAACACTGTTTCACTTCGTTAAAACGTTGCTCTATCTTGAATAACAAGCTTATTACATGCGAATCCTATTGGGAACCTACTGAATTCACCATGATACTTAGATTCCGTTCCTTAAAATGTTGCTCTATATTGAAAAGCAAACTCATACAAGCATGTCCCATTGGGACCTCACTGAATTCGCCTAAAAATTTTGATTCCATTCGTGAAATTTTTTCTATATCCCGAACAGTCCACTTATTACAACTGCGGCCTATTGGGAACTAACCGAATTCACCAAGTTCCTGAGATTCGGCTCACCAAATTTTGATAAATCTTTAAAAGTACACATATTACAAGAGCCTGCTATTGGGAACTAACTGAATTCACAAAGAAACAGGGTTTCAGTTCTTTAAAACGTTGCTCTATCTTGAATAACAAGCTTATTACATGCGAATCCTATTTGGGACCTACTGAATTCACCATGATATTTAGATTACGTTCCTTAAAATGTTGCTATATATTGAAAAGCACACTCATACAAGCATGTCCCATGGGAACTCACTAATTCGCCTAGAAATTATGATTCCATTCTTGAAAATTTTTCTATATCCCAAACAGTCCACTTATTACTCTTGCGGCCTATTGGGAACTAACCGAATTCACCATGTTACTCAGCTTCGGCTCACAAAATTTTGATAAATCTTTAAAAGTACACACATTACAAGAGCAGGCTACTGGGAACTAAATGAATTCACAAAGAAACAGTGTTTCAGTTCCTTAAAACGTTGCTCTGTCTTGAATAACAAGCTTATTACATGCGAACCCTATTGGGCACCTACTTCATTCACCATGATACTTAGATTCCGTTCCTTTAAATGTTGCTCTATATTGAAAAGCAAACTCATACAAGCATGTCCCATTGGGAACTCACTGAATTCGCCTAGAAATTTTGATTTCATTCGTGAAAAATTTTCTATATCCCGAACAGTCCACTTATTAATACTGCGGCCTATTAGGAACTAAAACAAATTAGCGATTTACTCAGATACGTCTCAGGAAATTTTGATAAATCTTTAAGAGTACACATATTACAAGAGCATTCTGCTGGGAACTAACTGAATTCACAAAGAAACAGTGTTTCAGTTCGATAAAACTTTGCTCTATCTTGAATAACAAGCTTATTACAAGCGAATCCTATTGGGAATCTACTGAATTCACCATGATACTTAGATTACGTTCCTTTTAATGTTGCTCTATATTGAAAAGCAAACTCACACAAGCGTGTCCCATAGGGAAATCACTGAGTTCGCCTAAAAATTTTGATTCCATTCGTGAAAATTTACTATATCCCGAACAGTCCACTTATTATTACTGCGGCCTATTGGGAACTAACCGAATTCAGCATGTTACTCATCTTCGGTTCAACCAATTTTGAGAAATCTTTAAAAGTACACATATTACAAGAGCAGGGTACTGGGAACTAACTGAATTCACAAAGAAACAGTGTTTCAGTTCGTTAAACCGTTGCTCTATCTTGAATAACAAGCTTATTACATGCGAACCCTATTGGGAACCTACTGAATTCACCATGATACTTAGATTCCGTTCCTTAACATGTTGCACTATATTGTAAAGCAAACTCATACAAGCATGTCCCATTGGGAAATCACTGAATTCGCCTAGAAATTTTGATACCATTCGTGAAAATTTTTCTATAACCCGCACAGTCCACTTATTACAACTGCGGCCTATTGGGAACTAACCGAATTCACCATGTTACTCAGCTTCGGCTCACAAAATTTTGATAAATCTTTAAAAGTACACACATTACAAGAGCAAGCTACTGGGAACAAAATGAATTCACAAAGAAACAGTGCTTCAGTTCCTTAAAATGTTTCTGTATCTTGAATAACAAGCTTATTACTTGCGAATCCTATTGGGAACCTACTGAATTCACCATAATACTTAGATTCCGTTCCTTAAAATGTTGCTCTATATTGAAAAGCAAACTCATACAAGCGTGTCCCATTGGGAAATCACTGAGTTCGCCTAGAAATTTTGATTCCATTCGTGAAAATTTTCTATATCCCGAACAGTCCACTTATTACTACTGCGGCCTATTGGGAACTAACCGAATTCACCATGTTACTCAGCTTCGGTTCACCAAATTTTGATAAATCTTTAAAAGTACACATATTACAAGAGCAGGCTACTGGGAACTAACTGAATTCACAAAGAAACAGTGCTTCAGTTCCTTAAAACGTTGCTCTATCTTGAATAACAAGCTTATTACTTGCGAATCCTATTGGGAACCTACTGAATTCACCATAATACTTAGATTAAGTTCCTTTAAATGTTGCTCTATATTGAAAAGCAAACTCATACAAGCGTGTCCCATTGGGAAATCACTGAGTTCGCCTAGAAATTTTGATTCCATTCGTGAAAATTATTCTATATCCCGAAGTGTCCACCTATTACAACTGCGGCCTATTGGGAACTAAACGAATTTACCGATTTACTCAGATACGGCCTAGGATGTTTTGATAAATCTTTAAAAGTACATATATTACAAGAGTCTGCTACTGGGAACTAACTGATTTCACAAAGAAACAGTGTTTCAGTTCGTTAAAACTTTGTTCTATCTTGAGTAACAAGCTTATTACATGCGAATCCTATTGGGAACCTACTGAAATCACCATGATACTTAGATTCCGTTCCTTTAAATGTTGCTCTATATTGAAATGCAAACTCATACAAGCATGTCCCATTGGTCACTCACTGAATTCGCCTTGAAATTTTGATTCCATTCTTGAAAATTTTTCTATATACCGAAAAGTCCACTTATTATTACCGCTGCCTATTTGGAACTAAACGAACTTACCGATTTACTCAGATACGTCTCACGAAATTTTGATAAATCTTTAAGAGTACACATATTACAAGAGCCTGCTACTGGGAACTAACTGATTTCACAAAGAAACAGTGTTTCACTTTGTTAATACGTTGCTCTATCTTGAGTAACAAGCTTATTACCTGCGAATCCTATTGGGAACCTACTGATCACCATGATACTTAGATTCTGTTCCTTTAAATGTTGCTCTATATTGAAATGCAAACTCATACAAGCATGTCCCATTGGGAACTCACTGAATTTGCCTTGAAATTTTGATTCCACTCGTGAAAATTTTTCTATATACCGAAAAGTCCACTTATTACTACTGCGGCCTATTGGGAACTAAACGAATTTAACGATTTACTCAGACACGTCTCAGGAAATTTTGATAAATCTTTAAGAGTACACATATTACAAGAGCCTGCTACTGGGAACTAACTGAATTCACAAAGAAACAGTGTTTCAGTTCTTTAAAACGTTGCTCTATCTTGAATAACAAGCTTATTACATGCGAACCCTATTGGGAACCTACTAAATTCACCATGATACTTAGATTCCGTTCCTTTAAATCTTGCTCTATATTGAAAAGCAAACTCATACAAGCATGTTCCATTGGGAATTCACTGAATTCGCCTAGAAATTTTGATTCCATTCGTGAAAATTATTCTATATCCCGAACAGTCCACTTATTACTACTGCGGCCTAATGGGAACTAACCGAATTTACCGATTTACTCAGATACGGCACGGGATGTTTTGATAAATCTTATAAGTACATATATTACAAGAGTCCGCTACTGGGAACTAACTTATTTCACAAAGAAACAGTGTTTCAGTTCGTTAAAACGTTGCTCTATCTTGAGTAACAATCTTATTACATGCGAATCCTATTGGGAACCTACTGAAATCACCATGATACTTAGATTCCGTTCCTTAAAATGTTGCTCTATATTGAAAAGCAAACTCATACAAGCGTGTCCCATTGGGAAATCACTGAGTTCGCCTAGAAATTTTGATTCCATTCCTGAAAAATTTTCTATATCCCGAATAGTCCACTTATTACTACTGCGGCCTATTTTTAACTAACCGAATTCACCATGTTACTCAGCTTCGGTTCACCAAATTTTGATAAATCTTTAAAAGTACACATATTACTAGAGCTGGCTACTGGGAACTAAATGAATTCACAAAGAAACAGTGTTTCAGTTCGTTAAAACGTTGCTCTATCTTGAATAACAAGCTTATTACATGCGAACCCTATTGGGAACCTACTGAATTCACCATGATACTTAGATTCCGTTCCTTAAAATGTTGCTCTATATTGTAAAGCAAACTCATACAAGCATGTGCATTGGGAAATCACTGAATTCGCCTAGAAATTTTGATTCCATTCGTGAAAATTATTCTATATCCCAAAGAGTCCACTTATTACTACTGCGGCCTATCGGGAACTAAACGAATTTACCGATTTACTCAGATACGGCTTAGGAAGTTTTGATAAATCTTTAAAAGTACATATATTACAAGAGTCTGCTACTGGGAACTAACTGATTTCATAAATAAACAGTGTTTCAGTTCGTTAATACGTTGCTCTGTCTTGAGTAACAAGCTTATTACATGCGAATCCTATTGGGAACCTACTGATCACCATGATACTTAGATTCCGTTCCTTAAAATATTGCTCTATATTGAAAAGCAAACTCATACAAGCGTGTCCCATTGGGAAATCACTGAGTTCGCCTAGAAATTTTTATTCCATTCCTGAAAAATTTTCTATATCCCGAATTGTCCACTTATTACTACTGCGGCCTATTGGGAACTAACTGAATTCACCATGTTACTCAGCTTCAGTTCACCATATTTTGATAAATCTTTAAAAGTACACATATTACTAGAGCAGGCTACTGGGAACTAAATGAATTCACAAAGAAACAGTGTTTCAGTTCGTAAAAACGTTGCTCTATCTTGAGTAACAAGCTTATTACATGCGAATCCTATTGGGAACCTACTGAAATCACCATGATACTTAGATTCCTACCCTTAAAATGTTGCTCTATATTGTAAAGCAATCTCATACAAGCATGTCCGATTGGGAAATCACTGAATTCGCCTAGAAATTTTGATTCCATTCGTGAAAATTATTCTATATCCCTAAGAGTCCACCTATTACAACTGCGGCCTATTGGGAACTAAACGAATTTACCGATTTACTCAGATACGGCTTAGGAAGTTTTGATAAACCTTTAAAAGTACATATATTACAAGAGTCTGCTACTGGGAACTAACTGATTTCACCAAGAAACAGTGTTTCAGTTCGTTAAAACGTTGCTCTATCTTGAGTAACAAGCTTATTACATGCGAATCCTATTGGGAACCTACTGATCACCATGATACTTAGATTCCGTTCCTTTAAATGTTGCTCTATATTGAAATGCAAACTCATACAAGCATGTCCCATTGGGAAGTCACTGAATTCGCCTTGAAATTTTGATTCCATTCGTGAAAATTTTTCTATATACCGAAAAGTCCACTTATTATTACTGCGGCCTATTGGGAACTAAACGAATTTACCGATTTACTCAGATACGTCTCAGGAAATTTTGATAAATCTTTAAGAGTACACATATTACAAGAGCCTGCTACAGGGAACTAACTGAATTCACAAAGAAACAGTGTTTCAGTTCGTTAAAACTTTGCTCTATCTTGAATAACAAGCTTATTACAAGCGAATCCTATTGGGAAACTACTGAATTCACCATGATACTTAGATTCCGTTCCTTTAAATGTTGCTCTATATTGAAAAGCAAACTCATACAAGCGTGTCCCATTGGGGAATCACTGAGTTCGCCTAGAAATTTTGATTCCATTCGTGAAAATTTTCTATATCCCGAACAGTCCACTTATTACTACTGCGGTCTATTGGGAACCAACCGAATTCACTATGTTACTCAGCTTCGATTCAACAAATTTTGATAAATCTTTAAAAGTACACATATTACAAGAGCAGGCTACTGGGAACTAACTGAATTCACAAAGAAACAGTGTTTCAGTTCGTTAAAACGTTGCTCTATCTTGAATAACTAGCTTATTACATGCGAACCCTATTGGGAACTTACTGAATTCACCATGATACTTAGATTCCGTTCCTTAAAATGTTGCTCTATATTGTAAATGAAACTCATACAAGCATGTCCGATTGGGAAATCACTGAATTCGCCTAGAAATTTTGATTCCATTCGTGAAAATTTTTCTATATCCCGAACAGTCCTCTTATTACTACTCCGGCCTATTGGGAAGTAAGCGAATTCACCATGTTACTCAGATCGGCTCACCAAATTTTGATAAATTTTTAAAAGTACATATATTACAAGAGCAGGCTACTGGGAACTAACTGAATTCACAAAGAAACAGTGTTTCAGTTCGTGAAAACTTTGCTCTATCTTGAATAACAAGCTTATTACATGCGAATCCTATTGGGAAACCTCTGAATTCACCATGATACTTAGATTCCGTTCCTTAAAATGTTGCTCTATATTGAAAAGCAAACTCATACAAGCATGTTCCATTGGGAACTCACTGAATTCGCCTAGAAATTTTGATTCCATTCGTGAAAATTATTCTATATCCCGAACAGTCCACTTATTACTACTGCGGCCTAGCGGGAACTAAACGAATTTACCGATTTACTCAGATGCGGCACGGGATGTTTTGATAAATCTTATAAGTACATATATTACAAGAGTTCGCTACTGGGAACTAACTTATTTCACAAAGAAACAGTGTTTCAGTTCGTTAAAACGTTGCTCTATCTTGAGTATCAAGCTTATTACATGCGAATCCTATTGGGAACCTACTGAAATCACCATGATACTTAGATTCCGTTCCTTAAAATGTTGCTCTATATTGAAAAGCAAACTCATACAAGCGTGTCCCATTGGGAAGTCACTGAATTCGCCTTGAAATTTTGATTCCATTCGTGAAAATTTTTCTATATACCGAAAAGTCCACTTATTATTACTGCGGCCTATTGGGAACTAAACGAATTTACCGATTTACTCAGATACGTCTCAGGAAATTTTGATAAATCTTTAAGAGTACACATATTACAAGAGCCTGCTACAGGGAACTAACTGAATTCACAAAGAAACAGTGTTTCAGTTCGTTAAAACTTTGCTCTATCTTGAATAACAAGCTTATTACAAGCGAATCCTATTGGGAAACTACTGAATTCACCATGATACTTAGATTCCGTTCCTTTAAATGTTGCTCTATATTGAAAAGCAAACTCATACAAGCGTGTCCCATTGGGGAATCACTGAGTTCGCCTAGAAATTTTGATTCCATTCGTGAAAATTTTCTATATCCCGAACAGTCCACTTATTACTACTGCGGTCTATTGGGAACCAACCGAATTCACTATGTTACTCAGCTTCGGTTCAACAAATTTTGATAAATCTTTAAAAGTACACATATTACAAGAGCAGGCTACTGGGAACTAACTGAATTCACAAAGAAACAGTGTTTCAGTTCGTTAAAACGTTGCTCTATCTTGAATAACTAGCTTATTACATGCGAACCCTATTGGGAACTTACTGAATTCACCATGATACTTAGATTCCGTTCCTTAAAATGTTGCTCTATATTGTAAATGAAACTCATACAAGCATGTCCGATTGGGAAATCACTGAATTCGCCTAGAAATTTTGATTCCATTCGTGAAAATTTTTCTATATCCCGAACAGTCCTCTTATTACTACTCCGGCCTATTGGGAAGTAAGCGAATTCACCATGTTACTCAGATCGGCTCACCAAATTTTGATAAATTTTTAAAAGTACATATATTACAAGAGCAGGCTACTGGGAACTAACTGAATTCACAAAGAAACAGTGTTTCAGTTCGTGAAAACTTTGCTCTATCTTGAATAACAAGCTTATTACATGCGAATCCTATTGGGAAACCTCTGAATTCACCATGATACTTAGATTCCGTTCCTTAAAATGTTGCTCTATATTGAAAAGCAAACTCATACAAGCATGTTCCATTGGAAACTCACTGAATTCGCCTAGAAATTTTGATTCCATTCGTGAAAATTATTCTATATCCCGAACAGTCCACTTATTACTACTGCGGCCTAGCGGGAACTAAACGAATTTACCGATTTACTCAGATGCGGCACGGGATGTTTTGATAAATCTTATAAGTACATATATTACAAGAGTTCGCTACTGGGAACTAACTTATTTCACAAAGAAACAGTGTTTCAGTTCGTTAAAACGTTGCTCTATCTTGAGTATCAAGCTTATTACATGCGAATCCTATTGGGAACCTACTGAAATCACCATGATACTTAGATTCCGTTCCTTAAAATGTTGCTCTATATTGAAAAGCAAACTCATACAAGCGTGTCCCATTGGGAAATCACTGAGTTCGCCTAGAAATTTTGATTCCATTCGTGTAAATTTTTCTATATACGGAACAGTCCACTTATTACTACTGCGGCCTTTTGGGAACTAACCGAATTCACCATGTTACTCAGCTTCGGTTCAACAAATTTTGATAAATCTTTAAAAGTACACATATTACTAGAGCAGGCTACTGGGAACTAAATGAATTCACAAAGAAACAGTGTTTCAGTTCGTTAAAACGTTGCTCTATCTTGAATAACAAGCTTATTACATGCGAACACTATTGGGAACCTACTGAATTCACCATGATACTTAGATTCCGTTCCTTAAAATGTTGCTCTATATTGTAAAGCAAACTCATACAAGGATGTCCGATTGGGAAATCACTGAATTCGCCTAGAAATTTTGATTCCATTCGTGAAAATTATTCTATATCCCGAAGAGTCCACTTATTACTACTGCGGCCTATCGGGAACTAAACGAATTTACCGATTTACTGAGATACGGCTCAGGAAGTTTTGATAAATCTTTAAAAGTACATATATTACAAGAGTCTGCTACTGGGAACTAACTGATTTCACAAAGAAACAGTGTTTCAGTTCGTTAATACGTTGCTCTATCTTGAGTAACAAGCTTATTACATGCGAATCCTATTGGGAACCTACTGATCACCATGATACTTAGATTCCGTTCCTTTAAATGTTGCTCTATATTGAAATGCAAACTCATACAAGCATGTCCCATTGCAACTCACTGAATTCGCCTTGAAATTTTGATTCCACTCGTGAAAATTTTTCTATATACCGAAAAGTCCACTTATTACTACTGCAGCCTATTGGGAACTAAACGAATTTAACGATTTACTCAGATACGTCTCAGGAAATTTTGATAAATCTTTAAGAGTACACATATTACTAGAGCCTGCTACTGGGAACTAACTGATTTCACAAAGAAACAGTGTTTCAGTTCGTTAAAACTTTGCTCTATCTTGAATAACAAGCTTATTACAAGCGAATCCTATTGGAAATCTACTGAATTCACCATGATACTTAGATTCCGTTCCTTAAAATGTTGCTCTATATTGAAAAACAAACTCATACAAGCGTGTCCCATTGGGAAATCACTGAGTTCGCCTAGAAATTTTGATTCCATTCGTGAAAAATTTTCTATATCCCGAACAGTCCACTTATTACTACTGCGGCCTATTGGGAACTAACCGAATTCACCATGTTACTCAGCCTCGGTTCACCAAATTTTGATAAATCTTTAAAAGTACACATATTACAAGAGCAGGCTACTTGGAACTAACTGAATTCACAAAGAAACAGTGTTTCAGTTCGTTAAACCGTTGCTCTATCTTGAATAACAAGCTTATTACATGCGAACCCTATTGGGAACCTACCCAATTCACCATGATACTTAGATTCCGTTTCTTAAAATGTTGCACTATATTGTAAAGCAAACTCATACAAGCATGTCCCATTGGGAAATCACTGAATTCGCCTAGAAATTTTGATACCATTCGTGAAAATTTTTCTATATCCCGAACAGTCCACTTTTTACTACTGCGGCCTATTGGGAACCAACCGAATTCACCATGTTACTCAGGTTCGGTTCACCAAATTTTGATAAATCTTTAAACGTACACATATTACAAGAGCAGGCTACTGGGAGCTAACTGAATTCACAAAGAAACAGTGTTTCAGTTCGTTAAAACGTTGCTCTATCTTGAATAACAAGCTTAATACGTGCGAATCCTATTGGAAACCTGCTGAAGTCACCATGATACTTAGATTCCGTTCCTTAAAATTTTTATATTTTATATATACAAATATTATATATTTCTATATATATTTTATATTATATACAAATTCCGTGGTTTGTCTACTCATTCCTTTAGTGACATACTCTGCAGAGCACAGCTCTCATTTCAATAAACCCCAGCTTAATAGTTCTTGTACAAATCTTGCCTTAGTGTTATACAGCTGAAAGGTCATCGGCTATCGAAGGTCATGGCTTTCTCTTTTTGCTTCTTAGACCCTTATAGTTGGTCTGAGTTAACTTCTGTGATGATTATAACAAAATCTGTATCTCGGTTTCTCTATTCGTACATGGATGTCCAGTTGTTGCAGCAACATTAGCTAAAATCATGGTCTTCACTCTATCCCACTGCTTATGCCTCTGTCAGTTATTGGTTAATTAATACGGATACCGATATATATATTATATATCTATATATATTTTATATATACAAATGTTATATATTGAAAAGCACACTCATACAAGCTTGTCCCATTGGGGACCCACTGAATTCGTCTAGAAATTTTGATTCCATTCGTGACAAATTATCTATATCCCGAGGAGTCCACTTATTACTACTGCGGCCTATTGGGAACTAACCGAATTCACCAAGATACTCAGATTCGGCTCAGGAAATTTTGATAAACCTTTACAAGTACACATATTACAAGAGCGTGCTACTGGGAACTAACTGAATTCACAAAGAAACAGTGTTTCAGTTCGTTAAAACTTTGCTCTATCTTTAATAACAAGCCTATATAATGCGAATCCTATGGGGGACCTACTGTATTCACCATGATACTTACATTCCCTTCCTTTAAATGTTGCTGTATATTGAAAAGCAAACTCATACCAGCATGTCCCATTGCAAACTCACTGATTTTTCCTAGAAATTTTATTCCATTCGTGGAAATTTTTCTATATCCTGAACAGTCCACTTATTACTACTGCGGCCTAAGGGAACTAAACGAATTTACCGATATACTCAGATACGGCTCAGGAAATTTTGATAAATCTTTAAAAGTACACATATTACAAGAGTCTGCTACTGGTAAATAACTCAATTCACAAAGAAACAGTCTTTCAGTTCGTTAAAACGTTGCTCTATCTTGAATAACAAGCTTAATACGTGCGAATCCTATTGGAAACCTGTTGAATTCACCATGATACTTAGATTCAATTCCTTAAAATGTTTATATTTTATATATACAAATGTTATATATTTCTATATATATTTTATATTATATACAAATTCTGTGGTTTGTCTACTCATTCCTTTAGTGACATACTCTGCAGAGCACAGCTCTTATTTCAATAAACTCCAGCTTAATAATTCTTTTACAAATCTTGCCTTAGTGTTATACAGCTGAAAAGTCATCAGATATCGAAGGTCATGGCTTTCTCTTTTTGCTTCTTAGAGCCTTATAGTTGGTCTGAGTTAACTTCTGTGATGGTTATAACCAAATCTGTATCTCGGTTTCTCTATTCGTACATGGATGTCCAGTTGTTGCAGCACCATTAGCTAAAATCATGGTCTTCACTCTATCCCACTGCTTATGCCTCTGTCAGTCATTGGCTAATTAATACGGATACCGATATATATGTTATATATCTATATGTATTTTATATATACAAATGTTATATATTGAAAAGCACACTCATACAAGCTTGTCCCATTGGGAACCCACTGAATTCACCTAGAAATTTTGATTCCATTCGTGACAAATTATCTATATCCCGAGGAGTCCACTTATTACTACTGCGGCCTATTGGGAACTAACCGAATTCAACAAGTTACTCAGATTCGGCTCAGGAAATTTTGATAAATCTGTAAAAGTACACATATTATAAGAGCCTGCTACTGGGAACTAACTGAATTCACAAGGAAACAGTGTTTCAGTTCGTTAAAATGTTGCTCTATCTTGAATAACATGCTTATTACATCCGAATCCTATTGGGAAACTAATGAATTCACCATGATACTTAGATTCCGTTACTTAAAAAGTTGCTCTATATTGAAAAGCAAAATCTTACAAGCATGTCCCATTGGGAACTGACTGAATTCGCCTAGAAATTTTGATTCCATTCGTGTAAATTTTTCTATATACGGAACAGTCCACTTATTACTACTGCGGCCTATTGGGAACTAACCGAATTTACCATGTTACTCAGATTCGGCTCACCAAATTTTGATAAATCTTTAAAAGTACACATATTACAAGAGCAGGCTACTGGGAACTAACTGAATTCACAAAGAAACAGTGCTTCAGTTCGTTAAAACGTTGCTCTATCTTGAATAACAAGCTTATTACATGTGAATCCTATTGGGAACCTACTGAATACACCATGATACTTAGATTCCGTTCCTTAAAAATTTGCTCTATATTGAAAAGCAAAATCATACAAGCATGTCCCATTGGGACCTCACTGAATTCGCCTAGAAATTTTGATTCCATTCTTGAAAATTTTCCTATATCCCGAACAGTCCACTTATTACTACTGCGGCCTATTGGGAACTAAACGAATTCACCATGGTCCTCAGCTTCGGTTCACCAAATTTTGATAAATCTTTAAAAGTACACATATTACAAGAGCAGGCTACTGGGAACTAACTGAATTCACAAAGAAACACTGTTTCACTTCGTTAAAACGTTGCTCTATCTTGAATAACAAGCTTATTACATGCGAATCCTATTGGGAACCTACTGAATTCACCATGATACTTAGATTCCGTTCCTTAAAATGTTGCTCTATATTGAAAAGCAAACTCATACAAGCATGTCCCATTGGGACCTCACTGAATTCGCCTAAAAATTTTGATTCCATTCGTGAAATTTTTTCTATATCCCGAACAGTCCACTTATTACAACTGCGGCCTATTGGGAACTAACCGAATTCACCAAGTTCCTGAGATTCGGCTCACCAAATTTTGATAAATCTTTAAAAGTACACATATTACAAGAGCAGGCTACTGGGAACTAACTGAATTCACAAAGAAACAGGGTTTCAGTTCTTTAAAACGTTGCTCTATCTTGAATAACAAGCTTATTACATGCGAATCCTATTTGGGACCTACTGAATTCACCATGATATTTAGATTACGTTCCTTAAAATGTTGCTATATATTGAAAAGCACACTCATACAAGCATGTCCCATGGGAACTCACTAATTCGCCTAGAAATTATGATTCCATTCTTGAAAATTTTTCTATATCCCAAACAGTCCACTTATTACTCTTGCGGCCTATTGGGAACTAACCGAATTCACCAAGTTACTGAGATTCGGCTCATCAAATTTTGATAAATCTTTAAAAGTACACATATTACAAGAGCCTGCTACTGGGAGCTAACTTAATTCACAAAGAAACAGTGTTTCAGTTCGTTAAAACATTGCTCTATCTTGAATAACAAGCTTATTACATGCGAATCCTATTGGGAACCTAGTGAATTCACCATGATACTTAGATTCCATTCCTTAAATGTTGCTATATAATGAAAAGCACACTCATACAAGCATGTCCCATGGGAACTCACTGAATTCGCCTAGAAATTTTGATTCCATTCGTGAAAATTTTTCTATATCCCGAACATTCCACTTATTACAACTGCAGCCTATTGGGAACTAACCGAATTCACCAAGTTACTGAGATTCGGCTCAACAAAATTTTATAAATCTTTAAAAGTACACATAGTACAAGAGCAGTCTACTGGGAATTAACTGAATTCACAAAGAAACAGTGTTACAGTTCGTAAATACGTTGCTCTATCTTGAATAACAAGCTTATTACATGCGAATCCTATTGGGAACCAACTGAATTCACCATGATACTTAGATTCCGTTCCTTAAAATGTTGCTCTATATTGAAAAGCAAACTCATACAAGCATGTCCCATTGGGATATCACTGAACGCCTAGAAATTTTGATTCCATTCGTGAAAATTTTTCTATATCCCGAACAGTCCTCTTATTACTACTCCGGCCTATTGGGAAGTAAGCGAATTCACCATGTTACTCAGATTCGGCTCACCAAATTTTGATAAATTTTTAAAAGTACATATATTACAAGAGCAGGCTACTGGGAACTAACTGAATTCACAAAGAAACAGTGTTTCAGTTCGTGAAAACTTTGCTCTATCTTGAATAACAAGCTTATTACATGCGAATCCTATTGGGATACCTCTGAATTCACCATGATACTTAGATTCCGTTCCTTAAAATGTTGCTCTATATTGAAAAGCAAACTCATACAGCATGTCCCATTGGGAACTCACTGAATTCGCCTAGAAAATTTGATTCCATTCGTGAAAATTTTCCTATATCCCGAACAGTCCACTTATTTCTACTGCGGCCTAAGGGAACTAAACGAATTTACCGATATACTCAGATACGGCTCAGGAAATTTTGATAAATCTTTAAAAGTACACATATTACAAGAGTCTGCTACTGGTAAATAACTCAATTCACAAAGAAACAGTCTTTCAGTTCGTTAAAACGTTGCTCTATCTTGAATAACAAGCTTAATACGTGCGAATCCTATTGGAAACCTGTTGAATTCACCATGATACTTAGATTCAATTCCTTAAAATGTTTATATTTTATATATACAAATGTTATATATTTCTATATATATTTTATATTATATACAAATTCTGTGGTTTGTCTACTCATTCCTTTAGTGACATACTCTGCAGAGCACAGCTCTTATTTCAATAAACTCCAGCTTAATAATTCTTTTACAAATCTTGCCTTAGTGTTATACAGCTGAAAAGTCATCAGATATCGAAGGTCATGGCTTTCTCTTTTTGCTTCTTAGAGCCTTATAGTTGGTCTGAGTTAACTTCTGTGATGGTTATAACCAAATCTGTATCTCGGTTTCTCTATTCGTACATGGATGTCCAGTTGTTGCAGCACCATTAGCTAAAATCATGGTCTTCACTCTATCCCACTGCTTATGCCTCTGTCAGTCATTGGCTAATTAATACGGATACCGATATATATGTTATATATCTATATGTATTTTATATATACAAATGTTATATATTGAAAAGCACACTCATACAAGCTTGTCCAATTGGGAACCCACTGAATTCACCTAGAAATTTTGATTCCATTCGTGACAAATTATCTATATCCCGAGGAGTCCACTTATTACTACTGCGGCCTATTGGGAACTAACCGAATTCAACAAGTTACTCAGATTCGGCTCAGGAAATTTTGATAAATCTGTAAAAGTACACATATTATAAGAGCCTGCTACTGGGAACTAACTGAATTCACAAGGAAACAGTGTTTCAGTTCGTTAAAATGTTGCTCTATCTTGAATAACATGCTTATTACATCCGAATCCTATTGGGAAACTAATGAATTCACCATGATACTTAGATTCCGTTACTTAAAAAGTTGCTCTATATTGAAAAGCAAAATCTTACAAGCATGTCCCATTGGGAACTGACTGAATTCGCCTAGAAATTTTGATTCCATTCGTGTAAATTTTTCTATATACGGAACAGTCCACTTATTACTACTGCGGCCTATTGGGAACTAAACGAATTTACCATGTTACTCAGATTCGGCTCACCAAATTTTGATAAATCTTTAAAAGTACACATATTACAAGAGCAGGCTACTGGGAACTAACTGAATTCACAAAGAAACAGGGTTTCGTTCGTTAAAACATTGCTCTATCTTGAATAACAAGCTTATTACATGCGAATCCTATTGGGCAACTACTGAATTCACCATGATACTTAGATTCCGTTCCTTAAAATGTTGCTCTATATTGAAAAGCAAACTCATACAAGCATGGCCCATTGGGCACTCACTGAATTCGCCTTGAAATTTTGATTCCATTCGTGAAAATTTTCCTATATCCGGAAGTGTCCACTTATTACTACTGCGGCCTATAGGGAACTAAATGAATTTACCGATTTACTCAGATACGTCTCAGGAAATTTTGATAAATTTTTAAGAGTACACATATTACAAGAGCCTGCTACTGGGAACTAACTGAAATCACAAAGAAACAGTGTTTCAGTTTGTTAAAACTTTGCTCTATCTTGAATAACAAGCTTATTACAAGCGAATCCTACTGGGAATCTACTGAATTCACCATGATACTTAGATTCCATTCCTTAAAATTTTGCTCTATAATGAAAAGCAAACTCATACAAGCGTGTCCGATTGGGAAATCACTAAGTTCGCCTAGAAATTTTGATTCCATTCGTGAAAAATTTTTTATATCCCGACCAGTCCACTTATTACTACTGCGGCCTATTGGGAACTAAACGAATTCACCATGTTACTCAGCTTCGGTTCACCAAATTTTGATAAATATTTAAAAGTACACATATTAGAAGAGCAGGCTACTGGGAACTAACTGAATTCACAAAGAAACAGTGTTTCACTTCGTTAAAACGTTGCTCTATCTTGAATAACAAACTTATTACATGCGAACCCTATTGGGAACCTACTGAATTCACCATGATATTAGATTCCGTTCCTTAAAATGTTGCTCTATATTGTAAAGCAAACTCATACAAGCATGTCCCATTGGGAACTCACTGAATACGCCTAGAAATTTTGATACCATTCGTGAAAATTTTTCTATATCCCGAACATTCCACTCACTACTACTGCGGCCTATTGGGAACTAACCGAATTCACCATGTTACTCAGCTTCGGCTCACAAAATTTTGATAAATCTTTAAAAGTACACACATTACAAGAGCAGGCTACTGGGAACTAAATGAATTCACAAAGAAACAGTGTTTCAGTTCCTTAAAACGTTGCTCTGTCTTGAATAACAAGCTTATTACATGCGAACCCTATTGGGCACCTACTTCATTCACCATGATACTTAGATTCCGTTCCTTTAAATGTTGCTCTATCTTGAAAAGCAAACTCATACAAGCATGTCCCATTGGGAACTCACTGAATTCGCCTAGAAATTTTGATTTCATTCGTGAAAAATTTTCTATATCCCGAACAGTCCACTTATTAATACTGCGGCCTATTAGGAACTAAAACAAATTAGCGATTTACTCAGATACGTCTCAGGAAATTTTGATAAATCTTTAAGAGTACACATATTACAAGAGCATTCTGCTGGGAACTAACTGATTTCACAAAGAAACAGTGTTTCAGTTCGATAAAACTTTGCTCTATCTTGAATAACAAGCTTATTACAAGCGAATCCTATTGGGAATCTACTGAATTCACCATGATACTTAGATTACGTTCCTTTTAATGTTGCTCTATATTGAAAAGCAAACTCACACAAGCGTGTCCCATAGGGAAATCACTGAGTTCGCCTAAAAATTTTGATTCCATTCGTGAAAATTTTCTATATCCCGAACAGTCCACTTATTATTACTGCGGCCTATTGGGAACTAACCGAATTCAGCATGTTACTCATCTTCGGTTCAACCAATTTTGAGAAATCTTTAAAAGTACACATATTACAAGAGCAGGCTACTGGGAACTAACTGAATTCACAAAGAAACAGTGTTTCAGTTCGTTAAACCGTTGCTCTATCTTGAATAACAAGCTTATTACATGCGAACCCTATTGGGAACCTACTGAATTCACCATGATACTTAGATTCCGTTCCTTAACATGTTGCACTATATTGTAAAGCAAACTCATACAAGCATGTCCCATTGGGAAATCACTGAATTCGCCTAGAAATTTTGATACCATTCGTGAAAATTTTTCTATATCCCGAACAGTCCACTTATTACAACTGCGGCCTATTGGGAACTAACCGAATTCACCATGTTACTCAGCTTCGGCTCACAAAATTTTGATAAATCTTTAAAAGTACACACATTACAAGAGCAAGCTACTGGGAACAAAATGAATTCACAAAGAAACAGTGCTTCAGTTCCTTAAAATGTTTCTCTATCTTGAATAACAAGCTTATTACTTGCGAATCCTATTGGGAACCTACTGAATTCACCATAATACTTAGATTCCGTTCCTTAAAATGTTGCTCTATATTGAAAAGCAAACTCATACAAGCGTGTCCCATTGGGAAATCACTGAGTTCGCCTAGAAATTTTGATTCCATTCGTGAAAATTTTCTATATCCCGAACAGTCCACTTATTACTACTGCGGCCTATTGGGAACTAACCGAATTCACCATGTTACTCAGCTTCGTTTCACCAAATTTTGATAAATCTTTAAAAGTACACATATTACAAGAGCAGGCTACTGGGAACTAACTGAATTCACAAAGAAACAGTGCTTCAGTTCCTTAAAACGTTGCTCTATCTTGAATAACAAGCTTATTACTTGCGAATCCTATTGGGAACCTACTGAATTCACCATAATACTTAGATTAAGTTCCTTTAAATGTTGCTCTATATTGAAAAGCAAACTCATACAAGCGTGTCCCATTGGGAAATCACTGAGTTCGCCTAGAAATTTTGATTCCATTCGTGAAAATTATTCTATATCCCGAAGTGTCCACCTATTACAACTGCGGCCTATTGGGAACTAAACGAATTTACCGATTTACTCAGATACGGCCTAGGATGTTTTGATAAATCTTTAAAAGTACATATATTACAAGAGTCTGCTACTGGGAACTAACTGATTTCACAAAGAAACAGTGTTTCAGTTCGTTAAAACTTTGTTCTATCTTGAGTAACAAGCTTATTACATGCGAATCCTATTGGGAACCTACTGAAATCACCATGATACTTAGATTCCGTTCCTTTAAATGTTGCTCTATATTGAAATGCAAACTCATACAAGCATGTCCCATTGGTCACTCACTGAATTCGCCTTGAAATTTTGATTCCATTCTTGAAAATTTTTCTATATACCGAAAAGTCCACTTATTATTACCGCTGCCTATTTGGAACTAAACGAACTTACCGATTTACTCAGATACGTCTCACGAAATTTTGATAAATCTTTAAGAGTACACATATTACAAGAGCCTGCTACTGGGAACTAACTGATTTCACAAAGAAACAGTGTTTCACTTTGTTAATACGTTGCTCTATCTTGAGTAACAAGCTTATTACCTGCGAATCCTATTGGGAACCTACTGATCACCATGATACTTAGATTCTGTTCCTTTAAATGTTGCTCTATATTGAAATGCAAACTCATACAAGCATGTCCCATTGGGAACTCACTGAATTTGCCTTGAAATTTTGATTCCACTCGTGAAAATTTTTCTATATACCGAAAAGTCCACTTATTACTACTGCGGCCTATTGGGAACTAAACGAATTTAACGATTTACTCAGACACGTCTCAGGAAATTTTGATAAATCTTTAAGAGTACACATATTACAAGAGCCTGCTACTGGGAACTAACTGAATTCACAAAGAAACAGTGTTTCAGTTCTTTAAAACGTTGCTCTATCTTGAATAACAAGCTTATTACATGCGAACCCTATTGGGAACCTACTAAATTCACCATGATACTTAGATTCCGTTCCTTTAAATCTTGCTCTATATTGAAAAGCAAACTCATACAAGCATGTTCCATTGGGAATTCACTGAATTCGCCTAGAAATTTTGATTCCATTCGTGAAAATTATTCTATATCCCGAACAGTCCACTTATTACTACTGCGGCCTAATGGGAACTAACCGAATTTACCGATTTACTCAGATACGGCACGGGATGTTTTGATAAATCTTATAAGTACATATATTACAAGAGTCCGCTACTGGGAACTAACTTATTTCACAAAGAAACAGTGTTTCAGTTCGTTAAAACGTTGCTCTATCTTGAGTAACAATCTTATTACATGCGAATCCTATTGGGAACCTACTGAAATCACCATGATACTTAGATTCCGTTCCTTAAAATGTTGCTCTATATTGAAAAGCAAACTCATACAAGCGTGTCCCATTGGGAAATCACTGAGTTCGCCTAGAAATTTTGATTCCATTCGTGAAAATTATTCTATATCCCTAAGAGTCCACCTATTACAACTGCGGCCTATTGGGAACTAAACGAATTTACCGATTTACTCAGATACGGCTTAGGAAGTTTTGATAAACCTTTAAAAGTACATATATTACAAGAGTCTGCTACTGGGAACTAACTGATTTCACCAAGAAACAGTGTTTCAGTTCGTTAAAACGTTGCTCTATCTTGAGTAACAAGCTTATTACATGCGAATCCTATTGGGAACCTACTGATCACCATGATACTTAGATTCCGTTCCTTTAAATGTTGCTCTATATTGAAATGCAACCTATACAAGCATGTCCCATTGGGAAGTCACTGAATTCGCCTTGAAATTTTGATTCCATTCGTGAAAATTTTTCTATATACCGAAAAGTCCACTTATTATTACTGCGGCCTATTGGGAACTAAACGAATTTACCGATTTACTCAGATACGTCTCAGGAAATTTTGATAAATCTTTAAGAGTACACATATTACAAGAGCCTGCTACAGGGAACTAACTGAATTCACAAAGAAACAGTGTTTCAGTTCGTTAAAACTTTGCTCTATCTTGAATAACAAGCTTATTACAAGCGAATCCTATTGGGAAACTACTGAATTCACCATGATACTTAGATTCCGTTCCTTTAAATGTTGCTCTATATTGAAAAGCAAACTCATACAAGCGTGTCCCATTGGGGAATCACTGAGTTCGCCTAGAAATTTTGATTCCATTCGTGAAAATTTTCTATATCCCGAACAGTCCACTTATTACTACTGCGGTCTATTGGGAACCAATTGAATTCACTATGTTACTCAGCTTCGGTTCAACAAATTTTGATAAATCTTTAAAAGTACACATATTACAAGAGCAGGCTACTGGGAACTAACTGAATTCACAAAGAAACAGTGTTTCAGTTCGTTAAAACGTTGCTCTATCTTGAATAACTAGCTTATTACATGCGAACCCTATTGGGAACTTACTGAATTCACCATGATACTTAGATTCCGTTCCTTAAAATGTTGCTCTATATTGTAAATGAAACTCATACAAGCATGTCCGATTGGGAAATCACTGAATTCGCCTAGAAATTTTGATTCCATTCGTGAAAATTATTCTATATCCCGAAGAGTCCAATTATTACTACTGCGGCCTATCGTGAACTAAACGAATTTACCGATTTACTCAGATACGGCTTAGGAAGTTTTGATAAATCTTTAAAAGTACATATATTACAAGAGTCTGCTACTGGGAACTAACTGATTTCACAAAGAAACAGTGTTTCAGTTCGTTAATACGTTGCTCTATCTTGAGTAACAAGCTTATTACATGCGAATCCTATTGGGAACCTATTGATCACCATGATACTTAGATTCCGTTCCTTTAAATGTTGCTCTATATTGAAAAGCAAACTCATACAAGCATGTTCCATTGGGAACTCACTGAATTCGCCTAGAAATTTTGATTCCATTCGTGAAAATTATTCTATATCCCGAACAGTCCACTTATTACTACTGCGGCCTATCGGGAACTAAACGAATTTACCGATTTACTCAGATGCGGCACGGGATGTTTTGATAAATCTTATAAGTACATATATTACAAGAGTTCGCTACTGGGAACTAACTTATTTCACAAAGAAACAGTGTTTCAGTTCGTTAAAACGTTGCTCTATCTTGAGTATCAAGCTTATTACATGCGAATCCTATAGGGAACCTACTGAAATCACCATGATACTTAGATTCCGTTCCTTAAAATGTTGCTCTATATTGAAAAGCAAACTCATACAAGCGTGTCCCATTGGGAAATCACTGAGTTCGCCTAGAAATTTTGATTCCATTCGTGTAAATTTTTCTATATACGGAACAGTCCACTTATTACTACTGCGGCCTTTTGGGAACTAACCGAATTCACCATGTTACTCAGCTTCGGTTCAACAAATTTTGATAAATCTTTAAAAGTACACATATTACTAGAGCAGGCTACTGGGAACTAAATGAATTCACAAAGAAACAGTGTTTCAGTTCGTTAAAACGTTGCTCTATCTTGAATAACAAGCTTATTACATGCGAACACTATTGGGAACCTACTGAATTCACCATGATACTTAGATTCCGTTCCTTAAAATGTTGCTCTATATTGTAAAGCAAACTCATACAAGGATGTCCGATTGGGAAATCACTGAATTCGCCTAGAAATTTTGATTCCATTCGTGAAAATTATTCTATATCCCGAAGAGTCCACTTATTACTACTGCGGCCTATCGGGAACTAAACGAATTTACCGATTTACTGAGATACGGCTCAGGAAGTTTTGATAAATCTTTAAAAGTACATATATTACAAGAGTCTGCTACTGGGAACTAACTGATTTCACAAAGAAACAGTGTTTCAGTTCGTTAATACGTTGCTCTATCTTGAGTAACAAGCTTATTACATGCGAATCCTATTGGGAACCTACTGATCACCATGATACTTAGATTCCGTTCCTTTAAATGTTGCTCTATATTGAAATGCAAACTCATACAAGCATGTCCCATTGCAACTCACTGAATTCGCCTTGAAATTTTGATTCCACTCGTGAAAATTTTTCTATATACCGAAAAGTCCACTTATTACTACTGCAGCCTATTGGGAACTAAACGAATTTAACGATTTACTCAGATACGTCTCAGGAAATTTTGATAAATCTTTAAGAGTACACATATTACTAGAGCCTGCTACTGGGAACTAACTGATTTCACAAAGAAACAGTGTTTCAGTTCGTTAAAACTTTGCTCTATCTTGAATAACAAGCTTATTACAAGCGAATCCTATTGGAAATCTACTGAATTCACCATGATACTTAGATTCCGTTCCTTAAAATGTTGCTCTATATTGAAAAACAAACTCATACAAGCGTGTCCCATTGGGAAATCACTGAGTTCGCCTAGAAATTTTGATTCCATTCGTGAAAAATTTTCTATATCCCGAACAGTCCACTTATTACTACTGCGGCCTATTGGGAACTAACCGAATTCACCATGTTACTCAGCCTCGGTTCACCAAATTTTGATAAATCTTTAAAAGTACACATATTACAAGAGCAGGCTACTTGGAACTAACTGAATTCACAAAGAAACAGTGTTTCAGTTCGTTAAACCGTTGCTCTATCTTGAATAACAAGCTTATTACATGCGAACCCTATTGGGAACCTACCCAATTCACCATGATACTTAGATTCCGTTTCTTAAAATGTTGCACTATATTGTAAAGCAAACTCATACAAGCATGTCCCATTGGGAAATCACTGAATTCGCCTAGAAATTTTGATACCATTCGTGAAAATTTTTCTATATCCCGAACAGTCCACTTTTTACTACTGCGGCCTATTGGGAACCAACCGAATTCACCATGTTACTCAGGTTCGGTTCACCAAATTTTGATAAATCTTTAAACGTACACATATTACAAGAGCAGGCTACTGGGAGCTAACTGAATTCACAAAGAAACAGTGTTTCAGTTCGTTAAAACGTTGCTCTATCTTGAATAACAAGCTTAATACGTGCGAATCCTATTGGAAACCTGCTGAAGTCACCATGATACTTAGATTCCGTTCCTTAAAATTTTTATATTTTATATATACAAATATTATATATTTCTATATATATTTTATATTATATACAAATTCCGTGGTTTGTCTACTCATTCCTTTAGTGACATACTCTGCAGAGCACAGCTCTCATTTCAATAAACCCCAGCTTAATAGTTCTTGTACAAATCTTGCCTTAGTGTTATACAGCTGAAAGGTCATCGGCTATCGAAGGTCATGGCTTTCTCTTTTTGCTTCTTAGACCCTTATAGTTGGTCTGAGTTAACTTCTGTGATGATTATAACAAAATCTGTATCTCGGTTTCTCTATTCGTACATGGATGTCCAGTTGTTGCAGCAACATTAGCTAAAATCATGGTCTTCACTCTATCCCACTGCTTATGCCTCTGTCAGTTATTGGTTAATTAATACGGATACCGATATATATATTATATATCTATATATATTTTATATATACAAATGTTATATATTGAAAAGCACACTCATACAAGCTTGTCCCATTGGGGACCCACTGAATTCGTCTAGAAATTTTGATTCCATTCGTGACAAATTATCTATATCCCGAGGAGTCCACTTATTACTACTGCGGCCTATTGGGAACTAACCGAATTCACCAAGATACTCAGATTCGGCTCAGGAAATTTTGATAAACCTTTACAAGTACACATATTACAAGAGCGTGCTACTGGGAACTAACTGAATTCACAAAGAAACAGTGTTTCAGTTCGTGAAAACTTTGCTCTATCTTGAATAACAAGCTTATTACATGCGAATCCTATTGGGAAACCTCTGAATTCACCATGATACTTAGATTCCGTTCCTTAAAATGTTGCTCTATATTGAAAAGCAAACTCATACAAGCATGTTCCATTGGGAACTCACTGAATTCGCCTAGAAATTTTGATTCCATTCGTGAAAATTATTCTATATCCCGAACAGTCCACTTATTACTACTGCGGCCTATCGGGAACTAAACGAATTTACCGATTTACTCAGATGCGGCACGGGATGTTTTGATAAATCTTATAAGTACATATATTACAAGAGTTCGCTACTGGGAACTAACTTATTTCACAAAGAAACAGTGTTTCAGTTCGTTAAAACGTTGCTCTATCTTGAGTATCAAGCTTATTACATGCGAATCCTATAGGGAACCTACTGAAATCACCATGATACTTAGATTCCGTTCCTTAAAATGTTGCTCTATATTGAAAAGCAAACTCATACAAGCGTGTCCCATTGGGAAATCACTGAGTTCGCCTAGAAATTTTGATTCCATTCGTGTAAATTTTTCTATATACGGAACAGTCCACTTATTACTACTGCGGCCTTTTGGGAACTAACCGAATTCACCATGTTACTCAGCTTCGGTTCAACAAATTTTGATAAATCTTTAAAAGTACACATATTACTAGAGCAGGCTACTGGGAACTAAATGAATTCACAAAGAAACAGTGTTTCAGTTCGTTAAAACGTTGCTCTATCTTGAATAACAAGCTTATTACATGCGAACACTATTGGGAACCTACTGAATTCACCATGATACTTAGATTCCGTTCCTTAAAATGTTGCTCTATATTGTAAAGCAAACTCATACAAGGATGTCCGATTGGGAAATCACTGAATTCGCCTAGAAATTTTGATTCCATTCGTGAAAATTATTCTATATCCCGAAGAGTCCACTTATTACTACTGCGGCCTATCGGGAACTAAACGAATTTACCGATTTACTGAGATACGGCTCAGGAAGTTTTGATAAATCTTTAAAAGTACATATATTACAAGAGTCTGCTACTGGGAACTAACTGATTTCACAAAGAAACAGTGTTTCAGTTCGTTAATACGTTGCTCTATCTTGAGTAACAAGCTTATTACATGCGAATCCTATTGGGAACCTACTGATCACCATGATACTTAGATTCCGTTCCTTTAAATGTTGCTCTATATTGAAATGCAAACTCATACAAGCATGTCCCATTGCAACTCACTGAATTCGCCTTGAAATTTTGATTCCACTCGTGAAAATTTTTCTATATACCGAAAAGTCCACTTATTACTACTGCAGCCTATTGGGAACTAAACGAATTTAACGATTTACTCAGATACGTCTCAGGAAATTTTGATAAATCTTTAAGAGTACACATATTACTAGAGCCTGCTACTGGGAACTAACTGATTTCACAAAGAAACAGTGTTTCAGTTCGTTAAAACTTTGCTCTATCTTGAATAACAAGCTTATTACAAGCGAATCCTATTGGAAATCTACTGAATTCACCATGATACTTAGATTCCGTTCCTTAAAATGTTGCTCTATATTGAAAAACAAACTCATACAAGCGTGTCCCATTGGGAAATCACTGAGTTCGCCTAGAAATTTTGATTCCATTCGTGAAAAATTTTCTATATCCCGAACAGTCCACTTATTACTACTGCGGCCTATTGGGAACTAACCGAATTCACCATGTTACTCAGCCTCGGTTCACCAAATTTTGATAAATCTTTAAAAGTACACATATTACAAGAGCAGGCTACTTGGAACTAACTGAATTCACAAAGAAACAGTGTTTCAGTTCGTTAAACCGTTGCTCTATCTTGAATAACAAGCTTATTACATGCGAACCCTATTGGGAACCTACCCAATTCACCATGATACTTAGATTCCGTTTCTTAAAATGTTGCACTATATTGTAAAGCAAACTCATACAAGCATGTCCCATTGGGAAATCACTGAATTCGCCTAGAAATTTTGATACCATTCGTGAAAATTTTTCTATATCCCGAACAGTCCACTTTTTACTACTGCGGCCTATTGGGAACCAACCGAATTCACCATGTTACTCTGGTTCGGTTCACCCAATTTTGATAAATCTTTAAACGTACACATATTACAAGAGCAGGCTACTGGGAGCTAACTGAATTCACAAAGAAACAGTGTTTCAGTTCGTTAAAACGTTGCTCTATCTTGAATAACAAGCTTAATACGTGCGAATCCTATTGGAAACCTGCTGAAGTCACCATGATACTTAGATTCCGTTCCTTAAAATTTTTATATTTTATATATACAAATATTATATATTTCTATATATATTTTATATTATATACAAATTCCGTGGTTTGTCTACTCATTCCTTTAGTGACATACTCTGCAGAGCACAGCTCTCATTTCAATAAACCCCAGCTTAATAATTCTTGTACAAATCTTGCCTTAGTGTTATACAGCTGAAAGGTCATCGGCTATCGAAGGTCATGGCTTTCTCTTTTTGCTTCTTAGACCCTTATAGTTGGTCTGAATTAACTTCTGTGATGATTATAACAAAATCTGTATCTCGGTTTCTCTATTCGTACATGGATGTCCAGTTGTTGCAGCAACATTAGCTAAAATCATGGTCTTCACTCTATCCCACTGCTTATGCCTCTGTCAGTTATTGGTTAATTAATACGGATACCGATATATATATTATATATCTATATATATTTTATATATACAAATGTTATATATTGAAAAGCACACTCATACAAGCTTGTCCCATTGGGAACCCACTGAATTCGTCTACAAATTTTGATTCCATTCGTGACAAATTATCTATATCCCGAGGAGTCCACTTATTACTACTGCGGCCTATTGGGAACTAACCGAATTCACCAAGATACTCAGATTCGGCTCAGGAAATTTTGATAAACCTTTACAAGTACACATATTACAAGAGCGTGCTACTGGGAACTAACTGAATTCACAAAGAAACAGTGTTTCAGTTCGTTAAAACTTTGCTCTATCTTTAATAACAAGCCTATATAATGCGAATCCTATAGGGGACCTACTGTATTCACCATGATACTTACATTCCCTTCCTTTAAATGTTGCTGTATATTGAAAAGCAAACTCATACCAGCATGTCCCATTGCAAACTCACTGATTTTTCCTAGAAATTTTATTCCATTCGTGGAAATTTTTCTATATCCTGAACAGTCCACTTATTACTACTGCGGCCTATTGGGAACTAAACGAATTCACCATGTTACTCAGGTTCGGCTCACCAAATTTTGATAAATCTTAAAAAGTACACATATTAAAAGTGCCTGCCAATGGGAACTAACTGTATTCACAAAGGCACAGTGTTTCAGTTCGTTAATAGGTAGCTCTATCTTGAATAACAAGCTTATTAAATGCGAAACCTATTGGGAACCTACTGAATTCACCATGATATTTAGAGTCCGTTTCGTAAAATGTTGCTCTATATTGAAAAGCAAAGTCATACAAGCATGTCCCATTGGGAAATCACTGAATTCGCCTAGAAATTTTAATTCCATTCGTGAAAATTTTTCTTTATCCCGAACAGTCCACTTATTACTACTGCGGCCTATTGGGAACTAACCGAAATCACCATGTTACTCAGATTCGGATCAGGAAATTTTGAAAAATCTTTTAAAGTCCACATATTACAAGAGCCTACTAATGGGATCTAACTGAATTCACAAAGATACAGTGTTTCAGTTCGTTAAATCATTGCTCTATGTTGAATAACAAGCTTATTACATGCGAATCCTATTGAGAACCTACTGAATTCAAAATGATGCTATGATTCCGTTTATTATAATGTTGCTATATATTGAAAAGCACACTCAAACAAGCATGTCCCATTGGAAAATCACTGAATTCGCCTAGAAATTTTGATTCCATTCGTCATAATTTTTCTATATCCCGAACTGTCCTTTAATTACTATTGCGGCTTATTGGGAACTAACGGAATACACCAAGTTACTGAGATTCGGCTCACCAAATTTTGATTTTCTTTAAAAGTACACATATTCCAAGAGCCTGCTACTGGGAACTAACTGAATTCACAAAGAAACAGTGTTTCAGTTCGTTCAAACGCTGCTCTATCTTGAATAACAAGCTTATTACATGCGAATCCTACTGGGAACCTACTGAATTCGCAATGATAGTTAGATTCCGTTCCTTAAAATGTTGGTATATACTGAAAAGCACACTCATACAAGCATGTCCCATTGGGAACTCACTGAATATGCCTAGAAATTTTGATTCCATTCGAAAATTTTTCTATATCCTGAACAGTCCACTTATTACTACTCCGGACTATTGAGTACTAACCCATTTCACCAAGTTACTGAGATCGGCTCAACATTATTTGATAAATCCTTAAAACTACACATTTTACAAGAGCCTGCTACTGGGAACTAACTGAATTCCCCAAAATAGTGTTTCAGTTCGTTAAAACGTTGCTCTATCTTGAATAACAAGCTTAATATATGCGAATCCTATTGGGAAACTACTGAATTCAGCATGATACTTAGATTCCGTTAGTTAAAATATTGCTATGTATTGAAAAGCAGACTCATACAAGCATGTCCCATTGGGAACTCACTGAATTCGCCTAGAAATTTTGATTCCATTCGTGAAAATTTTTCTATATCCCGAAAAGTCCACTTATTATTACTGCGGCCTATTGGGAACTAACCGAATTCACCAAGTTACTCAGATTCGGCTCAACAAATTTTGATAAATCTTTGAAAGTACACATATTACAGGAGCCTGCTACTGGGAACTAACTGAATTCACAAAGAAACAGTGTTTCAGGTCGTTAAAACGTTCCTCTATCTTGAATAACAAACATATTACATGCGAATCCTATTGTTAACCTACTGAATTCACCATGATACTTAGATTCCGTTCTTAAAATGTTGCTATATATTGAAAAGCGCACTCCTACAGGCATGTCCCATTGGGAAATCACTGAATTCGCCTAGTAATTTTAATTCCATTCGTGAAAATTTTTCTATATCCCGAACAGTCCACTTATTACTTCTTTGGCCTAGTGGGAACTAACCGAATTCACCATGTTACTCATATTCAGCTCACCAAATTTTGATAAATCTTAAAACGTACATTTATTACGAGATCCTGCTACTGGGAACTAACTGAATTCACAAGGAAACAGTGTTTCAGTCGTTAAAACGTTGCTCTATCTTGAATAACAATCTTATTACATGCGGATCCTTTGGTTAGCCTACTGAATTCACCATGATACTTAGATTCCGTTCCTTAAAATGTTGCTATATATTGAAAAGCACACTCATACCATCATGTCCCATTGGGAACTCACTGAATTCGCCTAGATATTTTGATTCCATTCGTGAAAATTTTTCTATATCCCGAACAGTCCACTTATTACTACTGCGGCCTATTGGGAACTAACGGAATTCACCAAGTTACTGATATTCGGCCTACCAAATTTTGATAAATCTTTAAAAGTACACATATTACCAGAGCCTGCTACTGGGAACTAACTGAATTCACAAAGAAACAGTGTTTCAGTTCGTTAAAACGTTGCTCTATCTTGAATAACAAGCTTATTACATGCGAATCCTACTGTTAGACTACTGAATACACCATGATACTTAGAATCCGTTCCTTTATTGTTGCTATATATTGAAAAGCACACTCATACAAGCATGTCCCATTGGGAACTCACTGAATTCGCCTAGAAATTTTGATTCCATGCGTGAAAATTTTTCTATATCCCGAACAGTCCACTTATTACTACTGCGGCCTATTGGGAACTAACCGAATTCACCATGATACTCAGATTCGTGTCAGGAAATTTTGATAAATCTTTAGAAGTACACATACTACAAGAGCCTGCTACTGAGAACTCACTGAATTCACAAAGAAACAGTGTTTCAGTTCGTTAAAACTTTGCTCTATCTTGAATAACAAGCTTTTTACATGCGAATCATACTGGGAACTTATGGAAATCACGATGATACTTAAATTCCGTTCCTTAAAATGTTGCTATATACTGAAAAGCACACTCATACAAGCATGTCCCATTGGGAACTCACTGAATTCGCCTAGAAATTTTTATTCCATTCGTGTAAATTTTTCTATATCCCGAACAGTCCACTTATTACTACTGCGGCCTATTGGGAACTAACCGAATTCACCAAGTTACTGAGATTCGGCTCACCAAATTTTGATACATCTTTAAAAGTACACATATTACAAGATCCTGCTAATGGGATATAACTGAATTCACGAAGAAACAGTGTTTCAGTTCGTTAAATCATTGCTCTGTGTTGAATAACAAGCTTATTACATGCAAATCCTATTGAGAATCTACTGAATTCAAAATGATACTATGATTCCGTTTATTAAAATGTTGCTGTATATTGAAAAGCACACTCATACAAGAATGTCCCTTTGGGAACTCACTGAATTCACCTAGAAATTTTGATTCCATTCGTGATAATTTTTCTATATCCCGAACAGTCCATTTATTACTACTGCGGCTTAGTGGGAACTAACGGAATACACCAAGTTACTGAGATTCGGCTCACCAAATTTTGATTAATCTTTAAAAGTACACATATTCCAAGAGCCTGCTACTGGGAACTAACGGAATTCACAAAGAAACAGTGTTTCAGTTCGTTAGAAACGTTGCTCTATCTTGAATAACAAGCTTATTACATGCTAATCCTATTGGGACCCTACTGAATTCACCATGATACTTAGATTCCGTTCCTTAAAATGTTGCTCTATAGTGAAAAGCACACTCATACAAGCATGTCCCATTGGGAACTCACTGAATTCGCCTAGAAATTTTGATTCCAGTCGTGAAAATTTTTCTGTATCCCGAACAGTCTATTTATTACTACTGCGGCCTTTTGGGAACTAACCGAATTCACTATGTTACTGAGATGCGGCTCATCAAATTTTGATAAATCTTTAAAAGTACACATGTTACAAAAGCCTGCTACTGGGAACTAACTGAATTCACAAGGAAACAGTGTTTCAGTTCGTTAAAACGTTGCTGTATCTTAAATAACAGGTTTATTACATGCGAATCCTATGGGGAACCTACTGAATTCAACATGATACTTAGATTCCGTTTCATAAAATGTTGCTATATATTAAAGCACTCTCATACAAGCTTGTCCCATTGGGAACTCACTGAATTCGCCTATGAATTTTAATTCCATTCGTGAAAATTTTTCTATATCCCCAAGAGTCCACTTATTACTAGTGCGGCCTATTGGAAAGTAAGCGAATTCACCAAGTTACTGAGATACTGCTTACCATTTTTTGATAAATGTTTAAAAGTACACATATTACAAGAGCCTGCTACTGGGAACTGACTGATTTCTCAAAGAAACAGTGTTTAGGTTCGTTAAAAACGTTGCTCTATCTTTAATAACAAGCATATTACATGAGAATCCGATTGGGAACCTACTAAATTCACGATGATACTTAGATTCAGTTCCATGAAATGTTGCATATATTGAAAATCACACTCATACAATCATGTCCCATTAGGAACTCATTGAATTCGCCTAGAAATTTTGATTCCATTCGTGGAAATTTTCTATATCCTGAATACTCCACAAATTACTACTGCTGCCTACTGGGAACTAACCGAATTCACCAAATTACTGAGATTCGGCTCACCAAATTTTGATAAATCTTTAAAAGTACACATATTACAAGAGCCTGTTACTGGGAACTAACTGAAGTCCCAAAAATAGGGTTTCAGTTCGTTAAAACGTTGCTCTATCTTGAATACCAAGCTTAATACATGCGAATCCTATTGGGAAATTACTGAATTCAACTTGATACTTAGATTCCGTTAGTTAAAATATTGCTATGTATTGAAAAGCAGACTGATACAAGCATGTCCCATTGGGAACTCACTGAATTCGCCTAGAAATTTTGATTTCATTCGTGAAAATTTTTCTATATCCCGCACAGTCCACTTATTACTACTGCGGCCTAGTGGGAACTAACCGAATTCACAAAGTTACTCAGATTCGGCTCAACAAATTTTGATAAATCTTTGAAAGTACACATATTACAAGAGCCTGCTACCTGGAACTAACTGAATTCACAAAGAAACAGTGTTTCAGTTTGTTAAACGTTGCTCTAACTTGAATAATAAACTTATTACATGCGAATCCTATTGGGAACCTACTGAATTCACCAGCATACTTAGATTCCGTTCCTTTAAATGTTGCTATATATTGAAAAGCACACTCATACAAGCATGTCCCAATGGGAACTCACTGAATTCGCCTAGAAATTTTGATTTTATTCGTGAAAATTTTTCTATATCCCGAACATTCCAATTATTACTACTGCGGCCTATTGGGTCAAACCGAATTCACCAAGTTACTGAGATTCGACTCACCAAATTTTGATAATCTTTAAAAATACACATATTACAAGACCTGCTACTGGGAACTAACTGAATTCACAAAGAAACAATGTTTCAGATCGTTAAAACGTTGCTCTTTCTTGACTAATAAACTTATTACATGCGCATCCTATTGGGAAGCTAATGAATTCACCATGATACTTAGATTCCGTTTCTTAAAATATTGCTATACGTTGATAAGCACACTCATACAAGCATGCAAGTAAATTTTTATTACTACTGCGGCCTATCGGGAACTAACCGAATTCACCAAGTTACTCAGATTCGGCTCAACAAATTTTGATAAATCTTTAAAAGTGCACATATTACAATAGCCTGCTACTGGGAACTAACGGAATTCACAAAGAAACAGTGTTTCAGTTCGTTAAAAGGTTGCTCTATCCTGAATAACAAGCTTATTACATGCGAATCCTATTGGGAACCTACTGAATTAACCATGATACTAGATTCCGTTCTTTAATGTTGCTATATACTGAAAAGCACACTCCTACAAGCATGTCCCATTGGAAACTCACAGAATTCGCCTAGAAATTTTGATTCCCTTCCTGTAAATTTTTCTATATCCCGAACAGTCCACTAATTAGTAGTGCGGCCTACTGGGAACTAAGCGAATTCACCAAGTTACTGAGATACGGCTTACCATTTTTTGATAAATGTTTAAAAGTACACATATTACAAGAGCCTGCTACTGGGAACTAACTGAATTCTCAAAGAAACAGGGTTTAGGTTCCTTAAAAACGTTGCTCTATCTTTAATAACAAGCATATTACATGAGAATACTCTTGGGAACCTACTGAATTCACGATGATACTTAGATTCCCTTCCATGAAATGTTGGTATATATTGAAAATCACACTCATACAACCAAGTCCCATTGGGAACTCACTGAATTCGCCTAGAAATTTTGATTCCATTCGTGGAAATTTTTCTATATCCTGAATAATCCACAAATTACTACTGCTGCCTACTGGGAAGTAACCGAATTCACCAAATTACTGAGATTCGGCTCATCAAATTTTGATTAATCTTTAAAAGTACACATATTACAAGAGCCTGCTCCTGGGAACTAACTGAATTCACAAAGAAACAGTGTTTCAGTTCTTTAAAACGTTGCTCTATATTGAATAACAAGTTATTACATGCGAATCCTATTTGGAACCTATCGAATTCACGATGATACTTAGATTCCGTTCCTTAAAATGTTGCTATATATTGAAAAGCACACTCATACAAGCATGTCCCACTGGGTAGTCAATGAATTCGCCTAGAAATTTTGATTCCATTCGTGAAAATTTTTCTATATCCCGAACAGTCCACTTATTACTACTGCGGCCTCTTGGGAACCTACCGAATTCACCAAGTAACTGAGATTCGGCTCACCAAATTTTGATAAATCTTTAAAAGAACACATATTACAAGAGCCTGCTACTGGGACCTAACTATATTCAAAAAGAAACAGTGTTTCAGTTCGTAAAAACGTTGCTCCATTTTGAATAACAAGCTTATTACATGCGAAATCTATTGGGAACCTACTGAATTCACCATGATACTTAGATTCCGTTCCTTAAAATGTTGCTATATATTGAAAAGCATACTCATACAAGCATGTCCCATGGGGAACTCACTGATTTCGCCCAGAAATTTTGATTCCATTCGTAAAAATTTTTCTATATCCCGAACAGTCCACTTATTACTACTTCGGACTATTGGGAACAAACTGAATTTATCACGTTACTGAGATTCGGCTAACCAAATTTTGATAAATCTTTAAAAGTACACATATTACCAGAGCCTGCTACTGGGAACTAACTGAATTCACAAAGAAAAAGTGTTTCAGATCGTTACAACGTTGCTCTATCTTGAATAACAAGCTTATTACCTGCGAATCCTATTGGGAACATACTGAATTCGCCATGATAGTTAGATTCCGTTCTTTAAAATGTTGCTATATATTGAAAAGCACACTCATACAAGCATGTCCCATTGGGAACTCACTGAATTCGCCTATAAATTTTGATTCCATTCGTGAAAAATTTTCTATATCCTGAACAGTCCTCTTATTACTACTCCGGACTATTGGGTACTAACCGATTTCACCAAGTTACTGAGATCGGCTCAAAAAACGTTGATCAATTCTTAAATGTACACATATTACAAGAGCCTGTTACTGGGAACTAACTGAATTCCCAAAAATAGGGTTTCAGTTCGTTAAAACGTTGCTCTATCTTGAATACCAAGCTTAATACATGCGAATCCAATTGGGAAACTACTGAATTCACCTTGATACTTAGATTCCGTTAGTTAAAATATTCCTATGTATTGAAAAGCAGACTCATACAAGCATGTCCCATTGGGAACTCATTGAATTCGCCTAGAAATTTTGATTCCATTCGTGAAAATTTTTCTATATCCCGCACAGTCCACTTATTACTACTGCGGCCTATTTGGAACTAACCGAATTCACGAAGTTACTGAGATTCGGCTCAACAAATTTTGATAAATCTTTGAAAGTACACATATTACAAGAGCCTGCTACCTGGAACTAACTGAATTCACAAAGAAACAGTGTTTCAGTTTGTTAAACATTGCTCTATCTTGAATAATAAACTTATTACATGCGAATCCTATTGGGAACCTACTGAATTCACCAGCATACTTAGATTCTGTTCCTTTAAATGTTGCTATATATTGAAAAGCACACTCATACAAGCATGTCCCAATGGGAACTCACTGAATTCGCCTATAAATTTTGATTTTATTCGTGAAAATTTTTCTATATCCCGAACATTCCAATTATTACTACTGCGGCCTATTGGGTCAAACCGAATTCACCAAATTACTGAGATTCGACTCACCAAATTTTGATAATATTTAAAAGTACACATATTACAAGACCTGCTACTGGGAACTAACTGAAATCACAAGGAAACAGTGTTTCAGTTCGTTAAAACGTTGCTCTGTATTGATTAACAAGCTTATTACATGCGAATCCTATTGGGAAACTATTGAATTCACCATGATACTTAGATTCCGTTCCTTTAAATGTTGCTATATATGGAAAAGCACACTCATACAAGCATGTCCCATTGGGAACTCCCTGAAGTCGCCTAGAAATTTTGATTTCATTCGTGAAAATATTTCTATATCCCGAACAGTCCACTTTTTACTACTGAGCCCTATTGGGAAGAAACTGAATTCAACAATTATCTGAGAATCTGCTCACCAATTTTTGAAAAATCTTTAAAAGCATAAAATTACAAGAGCCTGCTACTTGGAACTAACTGAATCCACCAAGAAACAGTGTTTCAGTTCGTTAAAACGTTGCTCTATCTTGAATAACAAGCTTATTACATGCGAATCCTATTGGAAAACTACTGAATTCACCATGATACTTAGAATCCGGTCCTTAAAATGTTTCTATATATTGAAAAGCACACTCATACAAGCATGTCCCATTGGGAACTCACTGAATTCGCCTAAATATTTTGATTCCATTCGTGAAAATTTTTCTATATCCCGAAGAGTCCACTTATTACTACTGCAGCCTATTTGGAACCTCACGAATTCACGAAGTTACTGAGATTCGGCTCACCAAATTTTGATAAGTCTTTAAAAGTACACATATTACAAGAGCCTGCTACTGGGAACTAACTGAATTCACAAAGAAACAGTGTTTCAGTTCGTTAAAACGTTGCTCTATCTTGAATAACAAGCTTATTACATGCGAATCCTGTTGGAGATCTACTGAATTCACCATGATACTAAGATTCCTTCCTTAAAATGTTGCTATATATTGAAAAGCACACTCATACAAGCATGTCCCATTGGGAACTCACTGCATTCGCCAAGAAATTTTGATTCCATTCGTGAAAATTTTTCTATATCCCGATCTGTACACTTATTATTATTGAGGCCTATTTGTTACTACCCGAATTCATGAAGTTACTGAGATTCGGCTCAGGAAATTTTGATAAATCTTTAAAAGTACACATATTACAAGAGCCTGCTACTGAGAACTAACTAAATTCACAAAGAAACAGTGTTTGAGTACGTTAAAACGTTGCTCTATCTTGAATAACAAGCTTATTACTTGTGAATCCTATTGGGACCTACTGAATTCACCACGATACTTAGATTCCGTTCTTTAAAATGTTGCTATATATTGAAAAGCACACTAATACAAGCATGTCCCATTGGGAACTCACTGAATTCGCCTAGAAATTTTGATTCCATTCATGAAAATTTTTCTATATCCCGAACAGTCCACTTATTACTACTGACCCCTATTGGGAAGAAACTGAATTCACGAATTATGTGAGATTCGGCTCAACAAATTTTGATAAATCTTTAAAAGTATACATATTACAAGAGCCTGCTACTGGGAACTAACTGAATTTACAAAGAAACAGTGCTTCAGTTAGTTAAAACGTTGCTCTATCTTGAATAACAAGCTTATTAAATGCGAACCCTATTGGGAACCTACAGAATTCTCCATGATACTTAGATTCCGTTCGTTAAACTGTTGCTATATATTGAAAAGCACACTCATACAAGCATGTCCCATTGGGAACTCACTGAACTCGCCTAGAAATTTTGATACAATTGAAAATTTTTCTATATCCTGAAGAGTCCACTTTATACTACTGCGGCATATTGGGAAATAACCGAATTCACCATGTTACTCAGATTCGGCTCACCAAATTTTGATAAATCTTTAAAGGACACATATTACAAGAGCCTGCTACTGGGAACTAACTGAATTCACAAAGAAACAGTGTTTCAGTTCGTTAAAACTTTGCTCTATCATGAATAACAAGCTTATTACTTGCAAATCCTATTGGAGATCTACTGAATTCACCATGATACTTAGATTCCGTTACTTAAAATGTTGCTATATATTGAAAAGCACAGTCATACAAGCATGTCCCATTGGTAACTCCCTGAATTCGCCTAGAAATTTTGATTCCATTCGTGAAAATTTTTCTATATCCCGAACAGTCCACTTATTACTACTGAGCCCTATTGGGAAGAAACTGAATTCACTTAGTATCTGAGATTCTCCTCACCAAATTTTGATAAATCTTTAAAAGCATAAATTTACAAGAGCCTTCTACTTGGAACTAACTGAATTCACAAGGAAACAGTGTTTCAGTTCGTTAAAACATTGCTCTATCTTGAATAACAAGCTTATTACATGCGAATCCTATTGGGAACCTACTGAATTCACCATGATACTTAGAATCCGTTCCTTAAAATGTTGCTATATATTGAAAAGCACACTCATACAAGCATGTCCCATTGTGAACTCACTGAATTCGCCTAGAAATTTTGATTCCATTCGTGATAATTTTTCTATATCCCAAACAGTCCACTTATTACTACTGCGGCCTATTTGGAACAACACGAATTCACGAAGTTACTGAGATTCGGCTCACCAAATTTTGATAAATCTTTAAAAGTATACATATTACATGAGCCTTCTACTGGGAACTGACTGAATTCACAAAGAAACAGTGTTTCAGTTCATTAAAACGTTGCTCTGTCTTGAATAAGAAGCTTATTACATGCGAATCCTATTGGGAACATACTGAATTCACCATGATACTTAGATTCCGTTCTTTAAACTGTTGCTATATATTGAAAAGCACACTCATACAATCATGTCCCATTGGGAACTCATTGAATTCTCCTAGAAATTTTGATTCCATTCCAGAAAATTTTTCTATATTCCCAAGAGTCCACTTATTACTTCTGCGGCCTATTGGGAACTAATCGAATTCACCAACTTACTGAGATTCGGCTCACCAAATTTTGATAAATATTTAAAAGCACACATACAAGAGCCTGCTACTGGGCCTTACTGAATTCACAAAGAAACAGTGTTTCAGTTCGATAAAATATTGCTCTATCTTGAATAACAAGCTTATTACATGCGAATCCTATTGGGAACTACTGAATTCACCATGTTACTTATCTTCCGTTCCTTAAAATGTTGCTATATATTGAAAAGCACACTCATACAAGCATGTCCCATTGGGAACTCACTGAATTCGCCTGGAAATTTTGTTTCCATTCCTGAAAATTTTTCTATATCCCGAAGAGTCCACTTATTACTACTGCAGCCTATTTGGAACCTCACGAATTCACGAAGTTACTGAGATTCGGCTCACCAAATTTTGATAAGTCTTTAAAAGTACACATATTACAAGAGCCTGCTACTGGGAACTAACTGAATTCACAAAAAACAGTGTTTCAGTTCGTTAAAACGTTGCTCTATCTTGAATAACAAGCTTATTACATGCGAATCCTATTGGAGATCTACTGAATTCACCATGATACTAAGATTCCTTCCTTAAAATGTTGCTATATATTGAAAAGCACACTCATACAAGCATGTCCCATTGGGAACTCACTGCATTCGCCAAGAAATTTTGATTCCATTCGTGAAAATTTTTCTATATCCCGATCTGTACACTTATTATTATTGAGGCCTATTTGTTACTACCCGAATTCATGAAGTTACTGAGATTCGGCTCAGGAAATTTTGATAAATCTTTAAAAGTACACATATTACAAGAGCCTGCTACTGAGAACTAACTAAATTCACAAAGAAACAGTGTTTGAGTACGTTAAAACGTTGCTCTATCTTGAATAACAAGCTTATTACTTGTGAATCCTATTGGGACCTACTGAATTCACCACGATACTTAGATTCCGTTCTTTAAAATGTTGCTATATATTGAAAAGCACACTAATACAAGCATGTCCCATTGGGAACTCACTGAATTCGCCTAGAAATTTTGATTCCATTCATGAAAATTTTTCTATATCCCGAACAGTCCACTTATTACTACTGACCCCTATTGGGAAGAAACTGAATTCACGAATTATGTGAGATTCGGCTCAACAAATTTTGATAAATCTTTAAAAGTATACATATTACAAGAGCCTGCTACTGGGAACTAACTGAATTTACAAAGAAACAGTGCTTCAGTTAGTTAAAACGTTGCTCTATCTTGAATAACAAGCTTATTAAATGCGAACCCTATTGGGAACCTACAGAATTCTCCATGATACTTAGATTCCGTTCGTTAAACTGTTGCTATATATTGAAAAGCACACTCATACAAGCATGTCCCATTGGGAACTCACTGAACTCGCCTAGAAATTTTGATACAATTGAAAATTTTTCTATATCCTGAAGAGTCCACTTTATACTACTGCGGCATATTGGGAAATAACCGAATTCACCATGTTACTCAGATTCGGCTCACCAAATTTTGATAAATCTTTAAAGGACACATATTACAAGAGCCTGCTACTGGGAACTAACTGAATTCACAAAGAAACAGTGTTTCAGTTCGTTAAAACTTTGCTCTATCATGAATAACAAGCTTATTACTTGCAAATCCTATTGGAGATCTACTGAATTCACCATGATACTTAGATTCCGTTACTTAAAATGTTGCTATATATTGAAAAGCACAGTCATACAAGCATGTCCCATTGGTAACTCCCTGAATTCGCCTAGAAATTTTGATTCCATTCGTGAAAATTTTTCTATATCCCGAACAGTCCACTTATTACTACTGAGCCCTATTGGGAAGAAACTGAATTCACTTAGTATCTGAGATTCTCCTCACCAAATTTTGATAAATCTTTAAAAGCATAAATTTACAAGAGCCTTCTACTTGGAACTAACTGAATTCACAAGGAAACAGTGTTTCAGTTCGTTAAAACATTGCTCTATCTTGAATAACAAGCTTATTACATGCGAATCCTATTGGGAACCTACTGAATTCACCATGATACTTAGAATCCGTTCCTTAAAATGTTGCTATATATTGAAAAGCACACTCATACAAGCATGTCCCATTGTGAACTCACTGAATTCGCCTAGAAATTTTGATTCCATTCGTGATAATTTTTCTATATCCCAAACAGTCCACTTATTACTACTGCGGCCTATTTGGAACAACACGAATTCACGAAGTTACTGAGATTCGGCTCACCAAATTTTGATAAATCTTTAAAAGTATACATATTACATGAGCCTTCTACTGGGAACTGACTGAATTCACAAAGAAACAGTGTTTCAGTTCATTAAAACGTTGCTCTGTCTTGAATAAGAAGCTTATTACATGCGAATCCTATTGGGAACATACTGAATTCACCATGATACTTAGATTCCGTTCTTTAAACTGTTGCTATATATTGAAAAGCACACTCATACAATCATGTCCCATTGGGAACTCATTGAATTCTCCTAGAAATTTTGATTCCATTCCAGAAAATTTTTCTATATTCCCAAGAGTCCACTTATTACTTCTGCGGCCTATTGGGAACTAATCGAATTCACCAACTTACTGAGATTCGGCTCACCAAATTTTGATAAATATTTAAAAGCACACATACAAGAGCCTGCTACTGGGCCTTACTGAATTCACAAAGAAACAGTGTTTCAGTTCGATAAAATATTGCTCTATCTTGAATAACAAGCTTATTACATGCGAATCCTATTGGGAACTACTGAATTCACCATGTTACTTATCTTCCGTTCCTTAAAATGTTGCTATATATTGAAAAGCACACTCATACAAGCATGTCCCATTGGGAACTCACTGAATTCGCCTGGAAATTTTGTTTCCATTCCTGAAAATTTTTCTATATCCCGAAGAGTCCACTTATTACTACTGCAGCCTATTTGGAACCTCACGAATTCACGAAGTTACTGAGATTCGGCTCACCAAATTTTGATAAGTCTTTAAAAGTACACATATTACAAGAGCCTGCTACTGGGAACTAACTGAATTCACAAAAAACAGTGTTTCAGTTCGTTAAAACGTTGCTCTATCTTGAATAACAAGCTTATTACATGCGAATCCTATTGGAGATCTACTGAATTCACCATGATACTAAGATTCCTTCCTTAAAATGTTGCTATATATTGAAAAGCACACTCATACAAGCATGTCCCATTGGGAACTCACTGCATTCGCCAAGAAATTTTGATTCCATTCGTGAAAATTTTTCTATATCCCGATCTGTACACTTATTATTATTGAGGCCTATTTGTTACTACCCGAATTCATGAAGTTACTGAGATTCGGCTCAGGAAATTTTGATAAATCTTTAAAAGTACACATATTACAAGAGCCTGCTACTGAGAACTAACTAAATTCACAAAGAAACAGTGTTTGAGTACGTTAAAACGTTGCTCTATCTTGAATAACAAGCTTATTACTTGTGAATCCTATTGGGACCTACTGAATTCACCACGATACTTAGATTCCGTTCCTTAAAATGTTGCTATATATTGAAAAGCACACTCATACAAGCATGTCCCATTGGGAACTCACTGAATTCGCCTAGAAATTTTGATACAATTGAAAATTTTTCTATATCCCGAACAGTCCACTTATTACTACTGACCCCTATTGGGAAGAAACTGAATTCACGAATTATGTGAGATTCGGCTCAACAAATTTTGATAAATCTTTAAAAGTATACATATTACAAGAGCCTGCTACTGGGAACTAACTGAATTTACAAAGAAACAGTGCTTCAGTTAGTTAAAACGTTGCTCTATCTTGAATAACAAGCTTATTAAATGCGAACCCTATTGGGAACCTACAGAATTCTCCATGATACTTAGATTCCGTTCGTTAAACTGTTGCTATATATTGAAAAGCACACTCATACAAGCATGTCCCATTGGGAACTCACTGAATTCGCCTAGAAATTTTGATACAATTGAAAATTTTTCTATATCCTGAAGAGTCCACTTTATACTATTGCGGCATATTGGGAAATAACCGAATTCACCATGTTACTCAGATTCGGCTCACCAAATTTTGATAAATCTTTAAAGGACACATATTACAAGAGCCTGCTACTGGGAACTAACTGAATTCACAAAGAAACAGTGTTTCAGTTCGTTAAAACTTTGCTCTATCATGAATAACAAGCTTATTACTTGCAAATCCTATTGGAGATCTACTGAATTCACCATGATACTTAGATTCCGTTACTTAAAATGTTGCTATATATTGAAAAGCACACTCATACAAGCATGTCCCATTGGTAACTCCCTGAATTCGCCTAGAAATTTTGATTCCATTCGTGAAACTTTTTCTATATCCCGAACAGTCCACTTATTACTACTGAGCCCTATTGGGAAGAAACTGAATTCACCTAGTATCTGAGATTCTCCTCACCAAATTTTGATAAATCTTTAAAAGCATAAATTTACAAGAGCCTTCTACTTGGAACTAACTGAATTCACAAGGAAACAGTGTTTCAGTTCGTTAAAACATTTCTCTATCTTGAATAACAAGCTTATTACATGCGAATCCTATTGGGAACCTACTGAATTCACCATGATACTTAGAATCCGTTCCTTAAAATGTTGCTATATATTGAAAAGCACACTCATACAAGCATGTCCAATTGTGAACTCACTGAATTCGCCTAGAAATTTTGATTCCATTCGTGATAATTTTTCTATATCCCAAACAGTCCACTTATTACTACTGCGGCCTATTTGGAACAACACGAATTCACGAAGTTACTGAGATTCGGCTCACCAAATTTTGATAAATCTTTAAAAGCATACATATTACATGAGCCTTCTACTGGGAACTGACTGAATTCACAAAGAAACAATGTTTCAGTTCATTAAAACGTTGCTCTGTCTTGAATAAGAAGCTTATTACATGCGAATCCTATTGGGAACATACTGAATTCACCATGATACTTAGATTCCGTTCTTTAAACTGTTGCTATATATTGAAAAGCACACTCATACAATCATGTCCCATTGGGAACTCATTGAATTCTCCTAGAAATTTTGATTCCATTCCAGAAAATTTTTCTATATTCCCAAGAGTCCACTTATTACTTCTGCGGCCTATTGGGAACTAATCGAATTCACCAACTTACTGAGATTCGGCTCACCAAATTTTGATAAATATTTAAAAGCACACATACAAGAGCCTGCTACTGGGCCTTACTGAATTCACAAAGAAACAGTGTTTCAGTTCGATAAAATATTGCTCTATCTTGAATAACAAGCTTATTACATGCGAATCCTATTGGGAACTACTGAATTCACCATGTTACTTAGATTCCGTTCCTTAAAATGTTGCTATATATTGAAAAGCACACTCATACAAGCATGTCCCATTGGGAACACACTGAATTCGCCTGGAAATTTTGATTCCATTCCTGAAAATTTTTCGAGATCCCGAGCAGTCCACTTATTACTACTGAGCACAATTGGGAAAAAACTGAATTCAAGAAGTATGTGAGATTCGGCTCAACAAATTTTGATAAATCTTTAAAAGTATACATATTACAAGAGCCTGCTACTGGGAACTAACTGAATTCACAAAGAAACAGTGTTTCAGTTTCTTAAAACGTTGATCTATCTTGAATAACAGGCTTATTACATGCGAGTCCTATTGGGAACCTATTGAATTCACCATGATACTTAGATTCCGTTCCTTAAAATGTTGCTATATATTGAAAAGCACACTCATACAAGCATGTCCCATTGGGAAATCCCTGAATTCGCCTAGAAATTTTGATTTTTTTCGTGAAAATATTTCTATATCCCGAACCGTCCACTTATTACTACTGAGCCCTATTGGGAAAAAACTGAATTTACCAAGTATCTGAGATTCGGCTCAACAAATTTTGATAAATCTTTAAAAGTATACATATTACAAGACCTTCTAGTGGGAACCACCTGAATTCACAAGGAAACAGTGTTTGAGTTCGTTAAAACGTTGCTCTATCTTGAATAAGAAGCTTATTATATGCGACTCCTATTGGGAACCTACTGAATTCACCATGATACTTAGATTCCGTTCGTTAAACTGTTGCTATATATTGAAAAGAAAACTCATACAAGCATGTCCCATTGGGAACTCACTGAATTCGAATAGAAATTTTGATTGCATTCGTGAAAATTTTTCTATATCCCGAACAGTCCACTTATTACTACTGAGCCCTATTGGGAAGAAACTGAATTCACCTAGTATCTGAGATTCTCCTCACCAAATTTTGATAAATCTTTAAAAGCATAAATTTACAAGAGCCTGCTACTTGGAACTAACTGAATTCACAGAAAACAGTGTTTCAGTTCGATAAAACATTACTCTATCTTGAATAACAAGCTTATTACATGCGAATCCTATTGGGAACCTATTGTATTCACCATGATACTTAGAATCCGTTCCTTAAAATGTTGCTATATATTGAAAAGCACACTCATACAAGCATGTCCCATTGGGAACTCACTGAATTCGCATAGAAATTTTCATTCCATTCGTGAAAATTTTTCGATATCCCGAACAGTCCACTTATTACTATTGCGGCCTATTGGGAACTAAGTGATTTCACAAAGTTACTGAGATTCGGCTCACCAAATTTTGATAAATCTTTAAAAGTACACATATTACAAGAGCCTGCTACAGGGAACTAACTAAATTCACAAAGAAACAGTGTTTGAGTACGTTAAAACTTTGCTCTATCTTGAATAACAAGCTTATTACTTGTGAATTTTATTGGGACCTACTGAATTCACCATGATACTTAGATTCCGTTCCTTAAAATGTTGCTATATATTGAAAAGCACACTCATACAAGCATGTCCCATTGGGAACTCACTGAATTCGCCTAGAAATTTTGATTCCATTCGTTAAAATTTTTCTATATCCCGAACAGTCCACTCATACATACTGAGCCCTACTGGAAGAAACTGAATTCACGAAGTATGTGAGATTTGGCTCAACAAATTTTGATAAATCTTTAAAGTGTACATATTACAAGAGCCTGCTGCTTGGAACTAACTGAATTCAAAGAAACAGTGCTTCAGTTCGTTAAAACGTTGCTCTATCTTGAATAACAAGCTTATTAAATGCGAATCCTATTGGGAACCTACTGAATTCACCATGATACTTAGAATCCGTACCTTAAAATGTTGCTATATATTGAAAAGCACACTCATACAAGCATGTCCCATTGGGAACTCACTGAATTCGCCTAGAAATGTTGATTCCATTCGTTAAAATTTTTCTATATCCCGAAGAGTCCACTCATTACTACTGCGGCCTATTTGGAACTACCCGAATTCACGAAGTTACTGAGAATCGGCTCAGGAAATTTTGATAAATCTTTAAAAGTACACATATTACAAGAGCCTGCTACAGGGAACTAACTAAATTCACAAAGAAACAGTGTTTGAGTACGTTAAATCGTTGCTCTATCTTGAATAACAAGCTTATTACTTGTGAATCCTATTGGGACCTACTGAATTCACCATGATACTTAGATTCCTTTCCTTAAAATGTTGCTATATATTGAAAATCACACTCATACAAGCATGTCCCATTTGGAACTCCCTGAATTCGCCTAAAAATTTTGATTCTGTTCGTGAAAATTTTTCTATATCCTGAACAGTCCACTTATTACTACTGCGGCCTATTGGGAACTAACCGAATTCACCAACTTACGGAGTATCGGCTCACCAAATTTTGATAAATCTTTAAGCACACAATTACAAGAGCCTGCTACTGGGCCTTAATTAATTCACAAAGAAACAGTGTTTCAGTTCGTTAAAACGTTGCTCTATCTTGAATAACAAGCTTATTACTTGCGAATCCTATTGGAGATCTACAGAATTCACCATGATACTTAGATTCCGTTACTTAAAATGTTGCTATATATTGAAAAGCACACTCATACAAGCATGTCCCATTGGGAACTCCCTGAATTCGCCTAGAAATTTTGATTCCATTCCTCAATATTTTTCTATATCCCGAAGAGTCCACTTATTACTACTGCGGCCTAAGGGAACTAATCGAATTCGCCAACTTACTGAGATTCGGCTCACCAAATTTGATAAATCTTTAAAAGCACACAATTACAAGAGCCTGCTCCTGGGCCTTACTGAATTCACAAAGAAACAGTGTTTCAGTTCGTTAAAACGTTGCTCTATCTTGAATAACAAGCTTATTACATGCGAATCCTATTGGGAACCTATTGAATTCACCATGATACTTAGATTCCGTTCCTTAAAATGTTGCAATATATTGAAAATCACACTCATACAAGCATGTCCCATTGGGAACTCACTGAATACACATAGAAATTTTCATTCCATTCCTCAATATTTTTCTATATCCCGAAGAGTCCACTTATTACTACTGCGGCCTAAGGGAACTAATCGAATTCACCAACTTACTGAGATTCGGCTCACCAATTTTGATAAATCTTTAAAAGCACACAATTGCAAGAGCCTGCTCCTGGGCCTTACTGAACTTACAAAAAACAGTGTTTCAGTTCGTTAAAACGTTGCTCTATCTTGAATAACAAGCTTATTACATGCGAATCCTATTGGGAACCTACTGAATTCACCATGATACTTAGAATCCGTTCCTTAAAATGTTGCTATATATTGAAAAGCACACTCATACAAGCATGTCACATTGGGAACTCACTGATTTCGCCTAGAAATTTTGATTCAATTCGTGAAAATTTTTCTATATCCCGAACAGTCCACTTATTACTACTGCGGCCTATTTGGAACTACCCGAATTCACGAAGTTACTGAGATTCAAATCAGGAAATTTTGATAAATCTATAAAAGTACACATATTACAAGAGCCTTCTACTGGGAACTAACTAGATTCACAAAGAAACAGTGTTTGAGTACGTTAAAACGTTGCTCTATCTTGAATAACAAGCTTATTACTTGTGAATCCTACTGGGGCCTACTGAATTCACCATGATACTTAGATTCCGTTCCTTAAAATGTTGCTATATATTGAAAAGCACACTCATACAAGCATGTCCCATTGGGAACTCCCTGAATTTGCCTAGAAATTTTGATTCAATTCCTGAAAATTTTTCTATATCCCGAACCTTCCACTTATTACTACTGAGCCCTACAGGAAGAAACTGAATTCACGAAGTATGTGAGATTCGGCTCAACAAATTTTGATAAATCTTTAAAGTATACATATTACAAGAGCCTGCTACTGGGAACTAACTGAATTCAAAGAAACAGTGCTTCAGTTCGTTAAATCGTTGCTCTATCTTGAATAACAAGCTTATTAATGCGAATCCTATTGGGAACAAACTGAATTCAACATGATACTTAGAATCCGTTCTTAAAATGTTGCTATATATTGAAAAGCACACTCATACAAGCATGTCCCATTGGGAACTCCCTGAATTCGCCTAGAAATTTTGATTCCATTCGTTAAAATTTTTCTATATCCCGAAGAGTCCACTTATTACTACTGCGGCCTATTAGGAACTACCTGAATTCACGAAGTTACTGAGATTCGGCTCAGGAAATTTTGATAAATCTTTAAAAGTACACATATTACATGAGCCTGCTACAGGAAACTAACTAAATACACAAAAAATCAGTGTTTGAGTACGTTAAAACGTTGCTCTATCTTGAATAACAAGCTTATTACTTGTGAATCCTATTGGGACCTACTGAATTCACCATGATACTTAGATTCCGTTCCTTAAAATGTTGCTATATATAGAAAAGCACACTCATACAAGCATGTCCCATTTGGAACTCCCTGAATTCGCCTAGAAATTTTGATTCCATTAGTATAAATTTTTCTATATCCCGAACAGTCCACTTATTACTACTGCGGCCTATTGGGAACTAACCGAATTCACCAACTTACGGAGAATCGGCTCACAAAATTTTGATAAATCTTTAAGCACACAATTACAAGAGCCTGCTACTGGGCCTTACTGAATTCACAAAGAAACAGTGTTTCAGTTCGTTAAAACGTTGCTCTATCTTGAATAACAAGCTTATTACTTGCGAATCCTATTGGAGATCTACTGCATTCACCATGATACTTAGATTCCGTTACTTAAAATGTTGCTATATATTGAAAAGCACACTCATACAACATGTCCCATTGGGAACTCCCTGAATTCGCATAGAAATTTTGATTCCATTCCTCAACATTTTTCTATATCCCGAACAGTCCACTTATTACTACGGCGGCCTAAGGGAACTAATCGAATTCACCAACTTACTGAGATTCGGCTCACCAATTTTGATAAATCTTTAAAAGCACACAATTACAAGAGCCTGCTCCTGGGCCTTACTGAACTCACAAAGAAACAGTGTTTCAGTTCGTTAAAACGTTGCTCTATCTTGAATAACAAGCTTATTACATGGGAATCCTATTGGGAACCTATGGAATTCACCATGATACTTAGATTCCGGTCCTTAAAATGTTGCTATATATTGAAAATCACACTCATACAAGCATGTCCCATTGGGAACTCACTGAATTCGCATAGAAATTTTCATTCCATTCGTGAAAATTTTTCTATATCCCGAAGAGTCCACTTATTACTACTGAGCCCTATTGGGAACTAAGTGAATTCACAAAGTTACTGAGATTCGGCTCACCAAATTTTGATAATCTTTAAAAGTACACATATTACAAGAGCCTGTACTGGGAACTAACTGAATTCATAAAGAAACAGTGTTTCAATTCGTTAAAACTTTGCTCTATCTTGAATAACAAGCTTATTACTTGTGAATCCTATTGGGACCCATTGACTTCACCATGATACTTAGATTCTGTTCCTTAAAATGTTGCTATATATTGAAAATCACACTCATACAAGCATTCCCTTTGGGAACTCCCTGAATTCGCCTAGAAATTTTGATTCCATTCGAGAAAATTTTTTATATCCCGAAGAGTCCACTTATTACTACTGCGGCCTATTGGGAACTAACCGAAATCACCAAGTTACTGAGATTCGGCTCACCAAATTTTGATAAATCTTTAAAAGCACACAATTACAAGAGCCTGCTCCTGGGCCTTACTGAATTCACAAAGAAACAGTGTTTCAGTTCGATAAAACATTGCTCTATCTTGAATAATAAGCTTATTGCATGCGAATCCTATTGGGAATCTACAGCATTCACCATGATACTTAGAATCCGTTCCTTAAAATGTTGCTATATATTGAAAAGCACACTCATACAAGCATGTCCCATTGGGAACTCACTGAATTCGCCTAGAAATTTTGATTCCATTCGTTAAAATTTTTCGATATCCCGAACAGTCCACTTATTACTACTGCGGCCTATTTGGAACTACCCGAATTCACGAAGTTACTGAGATTCGGCTCAGGAAATTTTGATAAATCTTTAAAAGTACACATATTACAAGAGACTGCTACAGGGAACTAACTAAATTCACAAAGAAACAGTGTTTGAGTACGTTAAAACGTTGCTCTATCTTGAATAACAAGCTTATTACTTGTGAATCCAATTGGGACCTACTGAATTCACCATGATACTTAGATTCCGTTCCTTAAAATGTTGCTATATATTGAAAAGCACAATCATACAAGCATGTCCCATTGGGAACTCACTGAATTCGCCTAGAAATATTGATTCCATTCCTGAAAATTTTTCTATATCCCGAACAGTCCACTTATTACTACTGAGCCCTATTGGGAAGAAACTGAATTCACGAAGTATGTGAGATTCGGCTCAACAAATTTTGATAAATCTTTAAAAGTATACATATTAAAAGAGCCTGCTACTGGGAACTAACTGAATTCACAAAGAAACAGTGCTTCAGTTCGTTAAAACGTTGCTCTATCTTGAATAACAAGCTTATTACATGCGAATTCTATTGGGAACCTACTGAATTCACCATGATACTTAGATTCCGTTCGTTAAACTGTTGCTATATATTGAAAAGCACACTCATACAAGCATGTACCATTTTGAACTCCCTGAAATCGCCTAGAAATTTGGATTCCATTCCTGAAAATTTTTCTATATCCCGAACAGTCCACTTATTACTACTGAGCCCTACTGGGGAAACTGAATTCACAAAGTATGTGAGATTCGGCTCAACAAATATTGATAAATCTTTAAAAGTATACATATTACAAGAGCCTGTTACTGGGAACTAACTGAATTCAAAGAAACAGTGCTTCAGTTCGTTAAAACGTTGCTCTAACCTGAATGACAAGCTTATTACCTGCGAATCCTATTGGGAACCTACTGAATTCACCATGATACTTAGATTCCGTTCGTTAAACTGTTGCTATATATTGAAAAACACACTCATACAAGCATGTCCCATTGGGAACTCACTGAATTCGCCTAGAAATTATGATTCCATTCGTTAAAATTTTTCTATATCCCGAAGAGTCCCCTTTTTACTACTGCGGCCTATTGGGAACTAACCGAATTCACCATGTTACTCAGATTCGGCTCACCAAATTTTGATAAATCTTTAAAGTACACATACTACAGGAGCCTGCTACTGGGAACTAACTGAATTCACAAAGATACAGTGTTTCAGTTCGTTAAAACGTTGCTCTATCTTGAATAACTAGCTTATTACTTGCGAATCCTATTGGAGATCTACTGAATTCACCATGATACTTAGATTCCGTTCCTGAAAATGTTGCTATATATTGAAAATCACACTCATACAAGCATGTCCCATTGGGAACTCCCTGAATTCGCCTAGAAATTATGATTCCATTCGTGAAAATTTTTCTATATCCCGAAGAGTCCACTTATTACTACTATGGCCTATTGGGAACTAACCGTAATCACCAAGTTACTGAGATTCGGCTAACCAAATTTTGAAGAATCCTTAAAAGCACACAATTACAAGAGCCTGCTCCTGGTCCTTACTGAATTCACAAAGAAACAGTGTTTCAGTTCGATAAAACATTGCTCTATCTTGAATATCAAGCTTATTACATGCGAATCCTATTGGGAACCTACTGAATTCACCATGATACTTACAATCCGTTCCTTAAAATGTTGCTATATATTGAAAAGCACACTCATACAAGCATGTCCCATTGGGAACTCGCTGAATTCGCCTAGAAATTTTGATTCCATTCATGAAAATTTTTCTATATCTGGAAGAGTCCACTTATTACTACTCCGGCCTATTTGGATCTACCGGAATTCACGAAGTTACTGAGATGCGGCTCAGGAAATTTTGATAAATCTGTAAAAGTACACGTATTACAAGAGCCTTCTACTGGGAACTAACTGAATTCAAAGAAACAGTGCTTCAGTTCGCTAAAACATTGCCCTATCTTGAATAACAAGCTTATTACATGCGAATCCTATTGGGGACCTATTGAATTCACCATGATACTTAGATTCCGTTCCTTAATATGTTGCTATATATTGCAAGGCACACTCATACAAGCATGTCCCATTGGGAACTCCCTGAATTCGCCTAGAAATTTTGATTTCATTCGTGAAAATTTTTCTATACCCCGAACAGTCCACTTATTACTACTGAGCTCTGTTGGGAAGAAACTGAATTCACCAAGTTACTGAGATTCTGCTCACCAAATTTTGATAAATCTTTAAAAGCACAAAATTACAAGAGCCTGCTACTTGGAACTAACTGAATTCACAAAGAAACAGTGTTTCAGATCGTTAAGACGTTGCTCTATCTTGAATAACAAGCTTATTACATGCGATTCCTATTGGGAACCTACTGAATTCACCATGATACTTAGAATCCGTTCCTTAAAATGTTGCTATATATTGAAAAGCACACTCATACAAGCATGTCCCATTGGGAACTCATTGAATTCGCCTAGAAATTTTGATTCCATTCGTGAAAATTTTTCTATATCCCGAACAGTCCACTTATTACTACTGCGACCTACTGGGAACTAACCGAATTCACCATGTTACTCAGATTCGGCTCACCAAATTTTGATAAATCTTTAAAAGCACACAATTACAAGAGCCTGCTACTGGGCCTTACTGAATTCACAAAGAAACAGTGTTTCAGTTCGATAAAACATTGCTCTATCTTGAATAACAAGCTAATTACATGGGAATCCTATTGGGAATCTACTGCATTCAACATGATACTTAGAATTCGTTCCTTAAAATGTTGCTATATATTGAAAAGCACACTCATGCAAGCATGTCCCATTGGGAACTCACTGAATTCGCATAGAAATTGTCATTCCATTCGTGAAAATTTTTCGATATCCCGAACAGTCCACTTATTACTATTGCGGCCTATTGGGAACTAAGTGAAGTCACAAAGTTACTGAGATTCGGCTCACCAAATTTTGATAAATCCTTAAAAGTACACATATTACAAGAGCCTGTACTGGGAACTAACTGAATTCACAAAGAAACAGTGTTTCAATTCGTTAAAACATTGCTCTATCTTGAATAACAAGCTTATTACTTGCGAATCCTATTGGGACCTATTGAATTCACCATGATACTTAGATTCCGTTCCTGAAAATGTTGCTATATATTGAAAAGCACACTCATACAAGCATGTCCCATTGGGAACTCACTGAATTCGCCTAGAAATTTTGATTCCATTCGTTAAAATTTTTCTATATCCCGAACAGTCCACTTATTACTACTGCGGCCTATTTGGAACTACCCGAATTCACGAAGTTACTGAGATTCGGCTCAGGAAATTTTGATAAATCTTTAAAAGTACACATATTACAAGAGCCTGCTACAGGGAACTAACTAAATTCTCAAAGAAACTGTGTTTGAGTACGTTAAAACTTTGCTCTATCTTGAATAACAAGCTTATTACTTGTGAATCCTATTGGGACCTACTGAATTCACCATGATACTTAGATTCCGTCCCTTAAAATGTTGCTATATATTGAAAAGCACAATCATACAAGCATGTCCCATTGGGAACTCACTGAATTCGCCTAGAAATTTTGATTCCATTTTGAAAATTTTTCTATATCCCGAACAGTCCACTTATTACTACTGAGCCCTACTTGAAGAAACTGAATTCACGAAGTATGTGAGATTCGGCTCAACAAATTTTGATAAATCTTTAAAGTATACATATTACAAGAGCCTGCTACTGGGAACTAACTGAATTCAAAGAAACAGTGCTTCAGTTCGTTAAAACGTTGCTCTAACTTGAATAACAGGCTTATTAAATGCGAATCATATTGGGAACCTACTGAATTCACCATGATACTTAGAATTCGTTCCTTAAAATGTTGCTATATATTGAAAAGCACACTCATACAAGCATGTCCCATTGGGAACTCACTGAATTCGCCTAGAAATTTTGATTCCATTCGTTAAAATTTTTCTATATCCCGAACAGTCCACTTATTACTACTGCGGCCTATTTGGAACTACCCGAATTCACGAAGTTACTGAGATTCGGCTCAGGAAATTTTGATAAATCTTTAAAAGTACACATATTACAAGAGCCTGCTACAGCGAACTAACTAAATTCACAAAGAAACAGTGTTTGAGTACGTTAAAACGTTGCTCTATCTTGAATAAAAGCTTATTACTTGTGAATCCAATTGGGACCTACTGAATTCACCATGATACTTAGATTCCGTTCCTTAAAATGTTGCTATATATTGAAAAGCACACTCATACAAGCATGTCCCATTGGGAACTCACTGAATTCCCCTAGAAATTTTGATTCCATTCGTTAAAATTTTTCTATATCCCGAACAGTCCACTTATTACTACTGTGCCCTATTGGGAACTAAGTGAATTCACAAAGTTACAGAGATTCGGCTCACCAAATTTTGATAATCTTTAAAAGTACACATATTACAAGAGCTTGTACTGGGAACTAACTGAATTCATAAAGAAAGAGTGTTTCAATTCGTTAAAACTTTCTCTATCCTGAATAACAAGCTTATTACTTGTGAATCCTATTGGGACCCATTGAATTCACCATGATACTTAGATTCCGTTCCTTAAAATGTTGCTATATATTGAAAATCATACTCATACAAGCATGTCCCATTGGGAACTCACTGAATTCTCCTAGAAATTTTGATTCCATTCGTGAAAATTTTTCTATATCCCGAACAGTCCACTTATTACTACTGCGGCCTATTTGGAACTACCCGAATTCACGAAGTTACCGAGATTCGTCTCAGGAAATTTTGATAAATCTTTAAAAGTACACATATTACAAGAGCCTGCTACAGGGAACTAACTAAATTCACAAAGAAACAGTGTTTGAGTACGTTAAAACGCTGCTGTATCTTGAATAACAAGCTTATTACTTGTGAATCCAATTGGGACCTACTGAATTCACCATGATACTTAGATTCCGTTCCTTAAAATGTTGCTATATATTGAAAAGCACAATCATACAAGCATGTCCCATTGGGAACTCACTGAATTCGCCTAGAAATTTTGATTCCATTCCTGAAAATTTTTCTATATCCCGAATAGTCCACTTATTACTACTGAGCCCTATTGGGAAGAAACTGAATTCACGAAGTATGTGAGATTCGGCTTAACAAATTTTGATAAATCTTTAAAAGTATACATATTACAAGAGCCTGCTACTGGGAACTAACTGAATTCACAAAGAAATAGTGCTTCAGTTCGTTAAAACGTTGCTCTATCTTGAATAACATGCTTATTACATGCGAATCCTATTGGGAACCTACTGAATTCACCATGGTACTTAGATTCCGTTCGTTAAACTGTTGCTATATATTGAAAAGCACACTCATACAAGCATGTCCCATTTGGAACTCCCTGAATTTGCCTAGAAATTTGGATTCCAATCCTGAAAATTTTTCTATATCCCGAACCGTCCACTTATTACTACTGAGACCTACCTGGGAAACTGAATTCACGAAGTATGTGAGATTCGGCTCAACAAATTTTGATAAATCTTTAAAAGTATACATATTACAAGAGCCTGCTACTGGGAACTAACTGAATTCAAAAAAACAGTGCTTCAGTTCGTTAAAACGTTGCTCTAACTTGAATAACAAGCCTATGACTTGCGAATCCTATTGGGAACCTACTGAATTCACCATGATACTTAGATTCCGTTCCTTAAAATGTTGCTATATATTGAAAAACACACTCATACAAGCATGTCCCATTGGGAACTCACTGAATTCGCCTAGAAATTTTGATTCCATTCCTGAAAATTTTTCTATATCCGAACAGTCCACTTATTACTACTGAGCCCTACTTGAAGAAACTGAATTCACGAAGTATGTGAGATTCGGCTCAAAAAATTTTGATAAATCTTTAAAGTATACATATTACAAGAGCCTGCTACTGGGAACTAACTGAATTCAAAGAAACAGTGCTTCAGTTCGTTAAAACGTTGCTCTATCTTGAATAACAGGCTTATTAAATGCGAATCCTATTGGGAACCTACTGAATTCACCATGATACTTAGAATCCGTTCCTTAAAATGTTGCTATATATTGAAAAGCACACTAATACAAGCAATTCCAATTGGGAACTCACTGAATTCGCCTAGAAATTTTGATTCCATTCGTTAAAATTTTTCTATATCCCGAACAGTCCACTTATTACTACTGCGGCCTATTTGGAACTACCCGAATTCACGAAGTTACTGAGATTCGGCTCAGGAAATACTGATAAATCTTTAAAAGTACACATATTACAAGAGCCTGCTACAGGGAACTAACTAAATTCACAAAGAAACAGTGTTTGAGTACGTTAAAACGCTGCTCTATCTTGAATAACAAGCTTATTACTTGTGAATCCAATTGGGACCTACTGAATTCACCATGATACTTAGATTCCGTTCCTTAAAATGTTGCTATATATTGAAAAGCACAATCATACAAGCATGTCCCATTGGGAACTCACTGAATTCGCCTAGAAATTTTGATTCCATTCCTGAAAATTTTTCTATATCCCGAATAGTCCACTTATTACTACTGAGCCCTATTGGGAAGAAACTGAATTCACGAAGTATGTGAGATTCGGCTCAACAAATTTTGATAAATCTTTAAAAGTATACATATTACAAGAGCCTGCTACTGGGAACTAACTGAATTCACAAAGAAATAGTGCTTCAGTTCGTTAAAACGTTGCTCTATCTTGAATAACATGCTTATTACATGCGAATCCTATTGGGAACCTACTGAATTCACCATGGTACTTAGATTCCGTTCGTTAAACTGTTGCTATATATTGAAAAGCACACTCATACAAGCATGTCCCATTTGGAACTCCCTGAATTTGCCTAGAAATTTGGATTCCATTCCTGAAAATTTTTCTATATCCCGAACCGTCCACTTATTACTACTGAGACCTACCTGGGAAACTGAATTCACGAAGTATGTGAGATTCGGCTCAACAAATTTTGATAAATCTTTAAAAGTATACATATTACAAGAGCCTGCTACTGGGAACTAACTGAATTCAAAGAAACAGTGCTTCAGTTCGTTAAAACGTTGCTCTAACTTGAATAACAAGCCTATGACATGCGAATCCTATTGGGAACCTACTGAATTCACCATGATACTTAGATTCCGTTCGTTAAACTGTTGCTATATATTGAAAAACACACTCATACAAGCATGTCCCATTGGGAACTCACTGAATTCGCCTAGAAATTTTGATTCCATTCGTCAAAATTTTTCTATATCCCGAAGAGTCCACTATTTACTACTGCGGCCTATTGGGAACTAACCGAATTCACCATGTTACTCAGATTCGGCTCACCAAATTTTGATAAATCTTTAAAGTACACATATTACAAGAGCCTGCTACTGGGAACTAACTGAATTCACAAAGAAACAGTGTTTCAGTTCGTTAAAACGTTGCTCTATCTTGAATAACTAGCTTATTACTTGTGAATCCTATTGGAGATCTACTGAATTCACCATGATACTTAGATTCCGTTACTTAAAATGTTGCTATATATTGAAAAGCACACTCATACAAGCATGTCCCATTGGGAACTCACTGAATTCGCCTAGAAATTTTGATTCCATTCGTGAAAATTTTTCTATATCCCGAAGAGTCCACTTATTACTACTGCGGCCTATTGGGAACTAACCGAAATCACCAAGTTACTGAGATTCGGCTAACCAAATTTTGATAAATCTTTAAAAGCACACAATTACAAGAGCCTGCTCCTGGGCCTTACTGAATTCACAAAGAAACAGTGTTTCAGTTCGATAAAACATTGCTCTATCTTGAATAACAAGCTTATTACATGCGAATCCTATTGGGAACCTCCTGAATTCACCGTGATACTTAGAATCCGTTCCTTAAAATGTTGCTATATATTGAAAAGCACACTCATACAAGCATGTCCCATTGGGAACTCACTGAATTCGCCTAGAAATTTTCATTCCATTCATGAAAATTTTTCTATATCCCGAACAGTCCACTTATTACTACTCCGGCCTTTTAGAAATACCGGAATTCACGAAGTTACTGAGATTCGGCTCAGGAAATTTTGATAAATCTGTAAAAGTACACATATTACAAGAGCCTTCTACTGGGAACTAACTGAATTCAAAGAAACAGTGCTTCAGTTCGTTAAAACATTGTTCTATCTTGAATAACAAGCTTATTAAATGTGATTCCTATTGGGAACCTACTGAATTCACCATGATACTTAGATTCCGTTCCTTAAAATGTTGCTATATATTGAAAAGCACACTCATACAAGCATGTCCCATTGGGAACTCCCTGAATTCGCCTAGAAATTTTGATTTCATTCATGAAAATTTTTCTATAACCCGAACAGTCCACTTATTACTACTGAACTCTATTGGGAAGAAACTGAATTCACCAAGTTACTGAGATTCTGCACACCAAATTTTGATAAATCTTTAAAAGCACAAAATTACAAGAGCCTGCTACTAGGAACTAACTGAATTCACAATGAAACAGTGTTTCAGTTCGTTAAAACGTTGCCCTCTCTTGAATAACAAGCTTATTACATGCGAATCCTATTGGGAACCTATTGAATTCACCATGATACTTAGAATCCGTTCCTTAAAATGTTGCTATATATTGAAAAGCACACTCATACAAGCATGTCCCATTGGGAACTCATTGAATTCGCCTAGAAATTTTGATTCCATTCGTGAAAATTTTTCTATATCCCGAACAGTCCACTTATTACTACTGCGACCTACTGGGAACTAACCGAATTCACCATGTTACTCAGATTCGGCTCACCAAATTTTGATAAATCTTTAAAAGCACACAATTACAAGAGCCTGCTACTGGGCCTTACTGAATTCACAAAGAAACAGTGTTTCAGTTCGATAAAACATTGCTCTATCTTGAATAACAAGCTAATTACATGGGAATCCTATTGGGAATCTACTGCATTCAACATGATACTTAGAATTCGTTCCTTAAAATGTTGCTATATATTGAAAAGCACACTCATACAAGCATGTCCCATTGGGAACTCACTGAATTCGCCTAGAAATTTTGATTCCATTCGTTGAAAATTTTTCTATATCCCGAACAGTCCACTTATTACTACTGCGGCCTATTGAACTAACTGAATTCACGAAGTTACTGAGATTCGGCTCAACAAATTTTGATAAATCTTTAAAGTACACATATTACAAGAGCCTGCTACTGGGAACTAACTGAATTCAAAGAAACAGTGCTTCAGTTCGTTAAAACGTTGCTCTAACTTGAATAACAGGCTTATTAAATGCGAATCATATTGGGAACCTACTGAATTCACCATGATACTTAGAATTCGTTCCTTAAAATGTTGCTATATATTGAAAAGCACACTCATACAAGCATGTCCCATTGGGAACTCACTGAATTCGCCTAGAAATTTTGATTCCATTCGTTAAAATTTTTCTATATCCCGAACAGTCCACTTATTACTACTGCGGCCTATTTGGAACTACCCGAATTCACGAAGTTACTGAGATTCGGCTCAGGAAATTTTGATAAATCTTTAAAAGTACACATATTACAAGAGCCTGCTACAGCGAACTAACTAAATTCACAAAGAAACAGTGTTTGAGTACGTTAAAACGTTGCTCTATCTTGAATAAAAGCTTATTACTTGTGAATCCAATTGGGACCTACTGAATTCACCATGATACTTAGATTCCGTTCCTTAAAATGTTGCTATATATTGAAAAGCACACTCATACAAGCATGTCCCATTGGGAACTCACTGAATTCCCCTAGAAATTTTGATTCCATTCGTTAAAATTTTTCTATATCCCGAACAGTCCACTTATTACTACTGTGCCCTATTGGGAACTAAGTGAATTCACAAAGTTACAGAGATTCGGCTCACCAAATTTTGATAATCTTTAAAAGTACACATATTACAAGAGCTTGTACTGGGAACTAACTGAATTCATAAAGAAAGAGTGTTTCAATTCGTTAAAACTTTCTCTATCCTGAATAACAAGCTTATTACTTGTGAATCCTATTGGGACCCATTGAATTCACCATGATACTTAGATTCCGTTCCTTAAAATGTTGCTATATATTGAAAATCATACTCATACAAGCATGTCCCATTGGGAACTCACTGAATTCTCCTAGAAATTTTGATTCCATTCGTGAAAATTTTTCTATATCCCGAACAGTCCACTTATTACTACTGCGGCCTATTTGGAACTACCCGAATTCACGAAGTTACTGAGATTCGGCTCAGGAAATTTTGATAAATCTTTAAAAGTACACATATTACAAGAGCCTGCTACAGGGAACTAACTAAATTCACAAAGAAACAGTGTTTGAGTACGTTAAAACGCTGCTGTATCTTGAATAACAAGCTTATTACTTGTGAATCCAATTGGGACCTACTGAATTCACCATGATACTTAGATTCCGTTCCTTAAAATGTTGCTATATATTGAAAAGCACAATCATACAAGCATGTCCCATTGGGAACTCACTGAATTCGCCTAGAAATTTTGATTCCATTCCTGAAAATTTTTCTATATCCCGAATAGTCCACTTATTACTACTGAGCCCTATTGGGAAGAAACTGAATTCACGAAGTATGTGAGATTCGGCTTAACAAATTTTGATAAATCTTTAAAAGTATACATATTACAAGAGCCTGCTACTGGGAACTAACTGAATTCACAAAGAAATAGTGCTTCAGTTCGTTAAAACGTTGCTCTATCTTGAATAACATGCTTATTACATGCGAATCCTATTGGGAACCTACTGAATTCACCATGGTACTTAGATTCCGTTCGTTAAACTGTTGCTATATATTGAAAAGCACACTCATACAAGCATGTCCCATTTGGAACTCCCTGAATTTGCCTAGAAATTTGGATTCCAATCCTGAAAATTTTTCTATATCCCGAACCGTCCACTTATTACTACTGAGACCTACCTGGGAAACTGAATTCACGAAGTATGTGAGATTCGGCTCAACAAATTTTGATAAATCTTTAAAAGTATACATATTACAAGAGCCTGCTACTGGGAACTAACTGAATTCAAAAAAACAGTGCTTCAGTTCGTTAAAACGTTGCTCTAACTTGAATAACAAGCCTATGACTTGCGAATCCTATTGGGAACCTACTGAATTCACCATGATACTTAGATTCCGTTCCTTAAAATGTTGCTATATATTGAAAAACACACTCATACAAGCATGTCCCATTGGGAACTCACTGAATTCGCCTAGAAATTTTGATTCCATTCCTGAAAATTTTTCTATATCCGAACAGTCCACTTATTACTACTGAGCCCTACTTGAAGAAACTGAATTCACGAAGTATGTGAGATTCGGCTCAAAAAATTTTGATAAATCTTTAAAGTATACATATTACAAGAGCCTGCTACTGGGAACTAACTGAATTCAAAGAAACAGTGCTTCAGTTCGTTAAAACGTTGCTCTATCTTGAATAACAGGCTTATTAAATGCGAATCCTATTGGGAACCTACTGAATTCACCATGATACTTAGAATCCGTTCCTTAAAATGTTGCTATATATTGAAAAGCACACTAATACAAGCAATTCCAATTGGGAACTCACTGAATTCGCCTAGAAATTTTGATTCCATTCGTTAAAATTTTTCTATATCCCGAACAGTCCACTTATTACTACTGCGGCCTATTTGGAACTACCCGAATTCACGAAGTTACTGAGATTCGGCTCAGGAAATACTGATAAATCTTTAAAAGTACACATATTACAAGAGCCTGCTACAGGGAACTAACTAAATTCACAAAGAAACAGTGTTTGAGTACGTTAAAACGCTGCTCTATCTTGAATAACAAGCTTATTACTTGTGAATCCAATTGGGACCTACTGAATTCACCATGATACTTAGATTCCGTTCCTTAAAATGTTGCTATATATTGAAAAGCACAATCATACAAGCATGTCCCATTGGGAACTCACTGAATTCGCCTAGAAATTTTGATTCCATTCCTGAAAATTTTTCTATATCCCGAATAGTCCACTTATTACTACTGAGCCCTATTGGGAAGAAACTGAATTCACGAAGTATGTGAGATTCGGCTCAACAAATTTTGATAAATCTTTAAAAGTATACATATTACAAGAGCCTGCTACTGGGAACTAACTGAATTCACAAAGAAATAGTGCTTCAGTTCGTTAAAACGTTGCTCTATCTTGAATAACATGCTTATTACATGCGAATCCTATTGGGAACCTACTGAATTCACCATGGTACTTAGATTCCGTTCGTTAAACTGTTGCTATATATTGAAAAGCACACTCATACAAGCATGTCCCATTTGGAACTCCCTGAATTTGCCTAGAAATTTGGATTCCATTCCTGAAAATTTTTCTATATCCCGAACCGTCCACTTATTACTACTGAGACCTACCTGGGAAACTGAATTCACGAAGTATGTGAGATTCGGCTCAACAAATTTTGATAAATCTTTAAAAGTATACATATTACAAGAGCCTGCTACTGGGAACTAACTGAATTCAAAGAAACAGTGCTTCAGTTCGTTAAAACGTTGCTCTAACTTGAATAACAAGCCTATGACATGCGAATCCTATTGGGAACCTACTGAATTCACCATGATACTTAGATTCCGTTCGTTAAACTGTTGCTATATATTGAAAAACACACTCATACAAGCATGTCCCATTGGGAACTCACTGAATTCGCCTAGAAATTTTGATTCCATTCGTCAAAATTTTTCTATATCCCGAAGAGTCCACTATTTACTACTGCGGCCTATTGGGAACTAACCGAATTCACCATGTTACTCAGATTCGGCTCACCAAATTTTGATAAATCTTTAAAGTACACATATTACAAGAGCCTGCTACTGGGAACTAACTGAATTCACAAAGAAACAGTGTTTCAGTTCGTTAAAACGTTGCTCTATCTTGAATAACTAGCTTATTACTTGTGAATCCTATTGGAGATCTACTGAATTCACCATGATACTTAGATTCCGTTACTTAAAATGTTGCTATATATTGAAAAGCACACTCATACAAGCATGTCCCATTGGGAACTCACTGAATTCGCCTAGAAATTTTGATTCCATTCGTGAAAATTTTTCTATATCCCGAAGAGTCCACTTATTACTACTGCGGCCTATTGGGAACTAACCGAAATCACCAAGTTACTGAGATTCGGCTAACCAAATTTTGATAAATCTTTAAAAGCACACAATTACAAGAGCCTGCTCCTGGGCCTTACTGAATTCACAAAGAAACAGTGTTTCAGTTCGATAAAACATTGCTCTATCTTGAATAACAAGCTTATTACATGCGAATCCTATTGGGAACCTCCTGAATTCACCGTGATACTTAGAATCCGTTCCTTAAAATGTTGCTATATATTGAAAAGCACACTCATACAAGCATGTCCCATTGGGAACTCACTGAATTCGCCTAGAAATTTTCATTCCATTCATGAAAATTTTTCTATATCCCGAACAGTCCACTTATTACTACTCCGGCCTTTTAGAAATACCGGAATTCACGAAGTTACTGAGATTCGGCTCAGGAAATTTTGATAAATCTGTAAAAGTACACATATTACAAGAGCCTTCTACTGGGAACTAACTGAATTCAAAGAAACAGTGCTTCAGTTCGTTAAAACATTGTTCTATCTTGAATAACAAGCTTATTAAATGTGATTCCTATTGGGAACCTACTGAATTCACCATGATACTTAGATTCCGTTCCTTAAAATGTTGCTATATATTGAAAAGCACACTCATACAAGCATGTCCCATTGGGAACTCCCTGAATTCGCCTAGAAATTTTGATTTCATTCATGAAAATTTTTCTATAACCCGAACAGTCCACTTATTACTACTGAACTCTATTGGGAAGAAACTGAATTCACCAAGTTACTGAGATTCTGCACACCAAATTTTGATAAATCTTTAAAAGCACAAAATTACAAGAGCCTGCTACTAGGAACTAACTGAATTCACAATGAAACAGTGTTTCAGTTCGTTAAAACGTTGCCCTCTCTTGAATAACAAGCTTATTACATGCGAATCCTATTGGGAACCTATTGAATTCACCATGATACTTAGAATCCGTTCCTTAAAATGTTGCTATATATTGAAAAGCACACTCATACAAGCATGTCCCATTTGGAACTCCCTGAATTCGCCTAGAAATTTTGATTCCCTTCGTGAAAATTTTTCTATATCCCGAACAGTCCACTTATTACTACTGAGCCCTACTGGAAGAAACTGAATTCACGAAGTATGTGAGATTCGGCTCACCAAATTTTGATAAATCTTTAAAGTATACATATTACAAGAGCCTGCTACTGGGAACTAACTGAATTCAAAGAAACAGTGCTTCAGTTCGTTAAAACGTTGCTCTATCTTGAATAACAAGCTTATTAAATGCGAATCCTATTGGGAACCGACTGAATTCACCATGATACTTAGAATCCGTTCCTTAAAATGTTGCTATATATTGAAAAGCACACTCATACAAGCATGTCCCATTGGGAACTCACTGAATTCGCCTAGAAATTTTGATTCCATTCGTTAAAATTTTTCTATATCCCGAACAGTCCACTTATTACTACTGCGGCCTATTTGGAACTACCCGAATTCACGAAGTTACTGAGATTCGGCTCAGGAAATACTGATAAATCTTTAAAAGTACACATATTACAAGAGCCTGCTACAGGGAACTAACTAAATTCACAAAGAAACAGTGTTTGAGTACGTTAAAACGTTGCTCTATCTTGAATAACAAGCTTAATACTTGTGAATCCTATTGGGACCTACTGAATTCACCATGATACTTAGATTCCGCTCCTTAAAATGTTGCTATATATTTAAAAGCTCACTCATACAAGGATGTCCCATTTGGAACTACCTGAATTCGCCTAGAAATTTTTATTCCCTTCGTGAAAATTTTTCTATATCCCGAACAGTCAACTTATACTACTGCGGCCTATTGGGAACTAACCGAAATCACCAAGTTACTGAGATTCGGCTAACCAAATTATGATAAATCTTTAAAAGCACACAATTACAAGAGCCTGCTCCTGGGCCTTACTGAATTCACAAAGAAACAGTGTTTCAGTTCGATAAAACATTGCTCTATCTTGAATAACAGGTTATTACATGCGAATCCTATTGGGAACCTACTGAATTCACCAAGATACTTAGATTCCGTTCCTTAAAATGTTGCTATATATTGAAAAGCACACTCATACAAGCATGTCCCATTTGGAACTCAAAGAATTCGCCTACAAATTTTGATTCCATTTGTGAAAATTTTTCTATATCCCGGAACAGTCCACTTATTACTACTGCGGCCTATTGGGAACTAACCGAATTCACCAAGTTACTGAGATCGTCTCACCAAATTTTGTTAAGTTTTTAAAAGTACACATATTACAAGAGCCTGGTACTGGGAACTAACGGAATTCACCTAGAAACAGTGTTTCAATGCGTTAAAACATTGCTCTATCTTGAATAACAAGTATAATACATGCGAATCCTATTGGGAACCTACTGAATTCACCATGATATTTAGATTCCGTTCCTTAAAATGTTGCTATATATTGAAAAGCACACTCATACAAGCGTGTCCCATCGGGAACTCACTGAATTCGCCTAGAAATTTTGATTCCATTCTCGAATATTTTTCTATATCCCGAATAGTCCACTTATTACCTCTGCGGCCTATTGGGAACTAATTGAATTCACCAAGTTACTGAAATTCGGCTCAACAAATTTTGATAAATCTTTAAAAGCACACAATTACAAGAGCCTGCTACTGGGAACTAAGTGAATTCACAAGGGAACAGTGTTTCAGTTCGTTAAAACGTTGCTCTATCTTGAATAACAAGCTTAATACATGCGAATCCTATTGGGAACCAACTGAATTCACCATTATATTTAGATTCCGTTCCTTACAATGTTGCTATATATTGAAAAGCACACTCATACAAGCATGTCCCATGGGAACTCACTGAATTCGCCTAGAAATATTGATTCCATTCATGAAAATTTTTCTATATCCTGAAAAGACTATTTATTACTACTGCGGTCTATTGGGAACTAACCGAATATTCCACGTTATTGAGATTCAGCTCACCAAATTTTGATTAATCTTTAAAAGTACACATATTACAAGATCCTGCTACTGGGAAATAACTTAATTCACAAAAGAACAGTGTTTCAGTTCGTTAAAACGTTGCTCTATCTTGAATAACAAGCTTATTACATGCGTATCCTATTCGGAACCTACTGAATTCACCATGATACTTAGATTCCGTTCCTTCAAATGTTGCTATATATTGAAAAGCACACTCATACAAGCATGTCCCACTGGGAAGTCACTGAATTCGCCTAGAAATTTTGATTCCATTCGGGAAAATTTTTCTATATCCCAAACAGTCCACTTATTACTACTGCGACCTACTGGGAACTAACCGAATTCACTAAGTTACTGAGATTCGGCTCACCAAATTTTGATAAATTTTTAAAAGTACACATATTACAAGATCCTGCTACTGGGAACTAACGGAATTCACAAGGATACAGTGTTTCAGTCGTTAAAACGTTGCTCTATCTTGAATAACAAGTTTATTACATGCGAATCCTATTGGGAACCTACTGAATTCACCATGATACTTAGATTCCGTTCCTTAAAATGTTGCTATATGGGGCTGGGGATTTAGCTCAGTGGTAGAGCGCTTACCTAGGAAGCGCAAGGCCCTGGGTTCGATCCCCAGCTCCGAAAAAAAGAACCAAAAAAAAAATGTTGCTATATATTGAAAAGCAGACTCATATTAGCATGTCCCATTGGGAACTCACTGAATTCGCATAGAAATACTGATTCCATTCGTGAAAATTTTTCTATATTCCGAACAGTCCACTTGTTACTACTGCGGCCTACTGGGCACTAACCGAATACACCAAGTTACTCAGATTCGGCTCAGGAAATTTTGATAAATCTTTAAAAGTACACATATTACAAGAGCCTGCTACTGGGAACTAATTGTATTCACAAAGAAACAGTGTTTCAGTTCGTGAAAACGTTGCTCTATCTTGATAACAAGCTTATTACATGCGAATCCTATTGGGTACCTACTGAATTCACCATGATACTTAGATTCCGTTCCTTAAAATGTTGCTATATATTGAAAAGCACACTCATACAAACATGTCCCATTTGGAACCAAAGAATTCGCCTACAAATTTTGATTCCATTCGTGAAAATTTTTCTATATCCCGGAACAGTCCACTTATTACTACTGCGGCCTATTGGGAACTAACCGAATTCACCAAGTTACTGAGATCGTCTCACCAAATTTTGTTAAGTTTTTAAAAGTACACATATTACAAGAGCCTGGTACTGGGAACTAAAGGAATTCACAAAGAAACAGTGTTTCAATGCGTTAAAACATTGCTCTATCTTGAATAACAAGTATAATACATGCGAATCCTATTGGGAACCTACTGAATTCACCATGATATTTATATTCCGTTCCTTAAAATGTTGCTATATATTGAAAAGCACACTCATACAAGCGTGTCCCATCGGGAACTCACTGAATTCGCCTAGAAATTTTGATTCCATTCTCGAATATTTTTCTATATCCCGAATAGTCCACTTATTACCTCTGCGGCCTATTGGGAACTAATTGAATTCACCAATTTACTGAAATTCGGCTCAACAAATTTTGATAAATCTTTAAAAGTACACATATTACAAGAGCCTGCTACTGGGTACTAACTGAATTCACAAAGAAACAGTGTTTCAGTTGGTTAAAACTTTGCTCTTTCTTGAATAACAAGCTTATTACATGTGAATCCTATTGGGAACCTACTGAATTCACCATGATACTTAGATTCCGTTCCTTAAAATGTTGCTATATATTGAAAAGCACACTCATATAAGCATGTCCCATTGGGAACTCACTGAATTCGCCTGGCAATTTTGATTCCATTCATGAAATTTTTTTTATATCCCAAACAGTCCACTTATTACTACTGCGGCCTATGGGAACTAACCGAATTTACCAAGTTATTCTGATTCGGCCCAGGAAATTTTGATAAATCTTTAAAAGTACACATATTACAAGAGCCTGCTACTGGGAACTAAGTGAATTCACAAGGGAACAGTGTTTCAGTTCGTTAAAACGTTGCTCTATCTTGAATAACAAGCTTAATACATGCGAATCCTATTGGGAACCAACTGAATTCACCATTATATTTAGATTCCGTTCCTTAAAATGTTGCTATATATTGAAAAGCACGCTCATACAAGCATGTCCCATGGGAACTCACTGAATTCGCCTAGAAATATTGATTCCATTCATGAAAATTTTTGTATATCCTGAAAAGACTATTTATTACTACTGCGGCCTACTGGGAACTAACCGAATATTCCACGTTATTGAGATTCAGCTCACCAAATTTGATTAATCTTTAAAAGTACACATATTACAAGATCCTGCTACTGGGAAATAACTTAATTCACAAAAGAACAGTGTTTCAGTTCGTTAAAACGTTGCTCTATCTTGAATAACAAGCTTATTACATGCGTATCCTATTCGGAACCTACTGAATTCACCATGATACTTAGATTCCGTTCCTTCAAATGTTGCTATATATTGAAAAGCACACTCATACAAGCATGTCCCACTGGGAAGACACTGAATTCGCCTAGAAATTTTGATTCCATTCGGGAAAATTTTTCTATATCCCAAACAGTCCACTTATTACTACTGCGGCCTATTGGGAACTAACCGAATTCACTAAGTTACTGAGATTCGGCTCACCAAATATTGATAAATCTTTAAAAGTACACATATTACAAGAGCCTGCTACTGGGAACTAACTGAATTCACAAGGATACAGTGTTTCAGTCGTTAAAACGTTGCTCTATCTTGAATAACAAGCTTATTACATGCGAATCCTCTTGGGAACCTACTGAATTCACAATGATACTTAGATTCCGTTCCTTAAAATGTTGCTATATATTGAAAAGCACACTCAAACACGCATGTCCCATTGGGAACTCACTGAATAACCCAAGAAATTTTGTTTCCATTCGTGAAAATTTTTCTATACCCTGAACAGTCCACTTATTACTACTGCGGTCTATTGGGAACTAACTGAATTCACCAAGTTACTGAGATTTGGGTCACCAAATTTTGATAAATCTTTAAAAGTACACATATTACAAGAGCCTGCTACTGGGAACTAATTGAATTCACAAAGAAACCGTGTTTCAGTTCATTAAAACGTTGCTCAATCTTGACAACAAGCTTATTACATGTGAATCCTATTGGGTACCTACTGAATTCACTATGATACTTAGATTCCGTTCCTTAAAATGTTGCTATACATTGAAAAGCAGACTCATACTAGCATGTCCCATTGGGAACTCATTGAATTCGCCTAGAAATACTATTCCATTCGTGAAAATTTTTCTATATCCCGAACAGTCCACTTATTACTACTGCGGCCTACTGGGAACTAACCGAATACACCAAGTTACTCAGATTCGGCTCAGGAAATTTTGATAAATCTTTAAAAGTACACATATTACAAGAGCCTGCTACTGGGAACTCATTGTATTCACAAAGAAACAGTGTTTCAGTTCGTTAAAACGTTGCTCTATCTTGAATAACAAGCTTATTACATGCGAATCCTATTGGGAACCTACTGAATTCACCATGATACTTAGATTCCGTTCCTTAAAATGTTGATATATACTGAAAAGCACACTCATACAAGCATGTCCCATCGGGACCTCACTGAATTCGCCTAGAAATTTTGATTCCATTCTCGAAAATTTTTCTATATCCCGAATAGTCCACTTATTACCTCTGCGGCCTATTGGAAACTAATTGAATTCACCAAGTTACTGAAATTCGGCTCACCAAATTTTGGTAAACCTTTAAAAGTACACATATTATAAGAGCCTGCTACTGGGAACTCATTGTATTCACAAAGAAACAGTGTTTCAGTTCGTTAAAACGTTGCTCTATCTTGAATAACAAGTATAATACATGCGAATCCTTCTGGGAACCTACTGAATTCACCGAGATACTTAGATTCCGTTCCTTAAAATGTGGCTATATATTGAAAAGCACACTCATATAAGCATGTCCCATTGAGAACTCACTGAATTCACCTAGAAATTTTGATTCCATTCGTGAAAATTTTTCTATATCCCGAAGAGTCCACTTATTACTACTGCGGCCTATTGGGAACTAACCTATTTCACCAATTACTGAGATTCGGTTAACCAAATTTTGGTAAATCTTTAAAAGTACACACATTACAAGAGCCTGCTACTGGGAAATAACTGAATTCACAAAGAAACAGTGTTTCACTCCGTTAAAACGTTGCTCTATCTTGAATAACATGCTTATTACATGCCAATCCTATTTGGAACCTATTGAATTCACAATGATACTTAGATTCCGTTCCTTAAAATGTTGCTACATATTGAAGAGCACACTCATACAAGCATGTCCCATTTGGAACTCAAAGAATTCGCCTACAAATTTTGATTCCATTCGTGAAAATTTTTCTATATCCCGGAACAGTCCACTTCTTACTACTGCGGCCTATTGGGAACTAACCGAATTCACCAAGTTACTGAGATCGTCTCACCAAATTTTGTTAAGTTTTTAAAAGTACACATATTACAAGAGCCTGGTACTGGGAACTAACGGAATTCACAAAGAAACAGTGTTTCAATTCGTTAAAACATTGCTCTATCTTGAATAACAAGTATAATACATGCGAATCCTATTGGGAACCTACTGAATTCACCAAGATACTTAGATTCCGTTCCTTAAAATGTTGCTATATATTGAAAAGCACACTCATACAAGCATGTCCCATTGGGAACGCACTGAATTCGCCTAGAAATTTTGATTCCATTCGTGAAAATTTTTCTATATCCCGAATAGTCTATTTATTACTACTGCGGCCTATTGGGCACTAACCGAATTCTCCACGTTATTGAGATTCGGCTCAGGAAATTTTTTTTTTATTAACTTGAGTATTTCTTATATATATTTCAAGTGTTATTCCCTTTCCCGGTTTCTGGGCAAACACCCCCCTCCCCCCTCCCCTTCCTTATGGGTGTTCCCCTCCCAACCCTCCCCCCATTGCCGCCCTCCCCCCATAGTCTAGTTCACTGGGGGTTCATACTTAGCAGGACCCAGGGCTTCCCCTTCCACTGGTGCTCTTACTAGGATATTCATTGCTACCTATGGGGTCAGAGTCCAGGGTCAGTCCATGTATAGTATTTAGGTAGTGACTTAGTCCCTGGAAGCTCTGGTTGCTTGACATTGTTGTACTTTTGGGGTCTCGAGCCCCTTCAAGCTCTTCCAGTTCTTTCTCTGATTCCTTCAACGGGGGACTTATTCTCAGTTCAGTGGTTTGCTGCTGGCATTCGCCTCTGTATTTGCTGTATTCTGGCTGTGTCTCTCAGGAGCGATCTACATCCGGCTCCTGTCGGTCTGCACTTCTTTGCTTCATCCATCTTGTCTAATTGGGTGGCTGTATATGTATGGGTCACATGTGGGGCAGGTTCTGAATGGGTGTTCCTTCAGTCTCTGTTTTAGTCTTTGCCTCTACCTTCCCTGCCAAGGGTATTCTTTTTACTCATTTAAAGAAGGAGTGAAGCATTCACATATTGATCATCCGTCTTGAATTTCGTTTGTTCTAGGGATCTAGGGTAATTCAAGCATTTGGGCTAAAAGCCACTTATCAATGCGTGCATAACATGTATGTCTTTCTGTGATTGGGTTAAGGAAATTTTGATAAATCTTTAAAAGTACACATATTACAAGATCCTGCTACTGGTCACTAACTGAATTCACAAGGATACAGTGTTTCAGTCGTTAAAACGTTGCTCTATCTTTAATAACAAGCTTATTACATGCGAATCCTATTGGGAACCTACTGAATTCACCAGGATACTTAGATTCAGTTCCTTTAAATGTTGCTATATATTGAAAAGCACACGCATACAAGCATGTCCCATTGGGAACTCACTGAATTCGCCTAGAAATTTTGATTCCATTCGTGAAAATTTTTCTATATTCGGAACAGTCCACTTATTACTACTGCGGCCTATTGGGAAGTAACCAAGTTCACTAAGTTACTGAGATTCGGCTCACCAAATTTTGATAAATCTTTAAAAGTACACATATTACAAGAGCCTGCTACTGGCAACTAACCGAATTCACAAAGAAACAGTGTTTCAGTTCGTTAAAACGTTGCTCTACCTTGAATAACAAGCTTATTACATGCGAATCCTATTGGGAACCTACTGAATTCACAATGATACTTAGATTCCGTTCCTTAAAATGTTCCTATATATAGAAAAGCACACTCATACAAGCATGTCCCATTGGGAACCCACTGAATTCATCTAGAAATTCTGATTCCATTCATGAAAACTTTTCTATACCCCGAACAGTCCACTTATTACTACTGCGGTCTATTGGGAACTAACTGAATTCACCAAGTTACTGAGATTTGGGTCACCAAATTTTGATAAATTTTTAAAAGTACACATATTACAAGAGCCTGCTACTGGGAACTAATTGAATTCAAAAAAGAAACCGTGTTTCAGTTCGTTAAAACGTTGCTCAATCTTGACAACAAGCTTATTACATGTGAATCCTATTGGGTACCTTCTGAATTCACCATGATACTTAGATTCCGTTCCTTAAAATGTTGCTATATATTGAAAAGCAGACTCATATTAGCATGTCCCATTGGGAACTCACTGAATTCTCCTAGAAATACTGATTCCATTCGTGAAAATTTTTCTATATTCCGAACAGTCCACTTATTACTACTGCGGCCTGCTGGGCACTAACCGAATACACCAAGTTACTCAGATTCGGCTCAGGAAATTTTGATAAATCTTTAAAAGTACACATATTACAATAGCCTGCTACTGGGAACTAATTGTATTCTCAAAGAAACAGTGTTTCAGTTCGTTAAAACATTGCTCTATCTTGATAACAAGCTTATTACATGAGAATCCTATTGGGTACCTACTGAATTCACCATGATACTTAGATTCCGTTCCTTAAAATGTTGCTATATATTGAAAAGCAGACTCATACTAGCTTGTCCCATGGGAACTCACTGAATTCGCCTAGAAATACTGATTCCATTCGTGAAAATTTTTCTATATCCCGAACAGTCCACTTATTACTACTGCGGCCTACTGGGAACTAACCGAATACACCAAGTTACTCAGATTCGGCTCAGGAAATTTTGATAAATCTTTAAAAGTACACATATTACAAGAGCCTGCTACTGGGAACTAATTGAATTCACAAAGAAACAGTGTTTCAGTTCGTTAAAACGTTGCTCTATCTTGAATAACAAGATTATTACATGCGAATCCTATTGGGAACCTAATGAATTCACCATGATACTTAGATTCCGTTCCTTAAAATGTTGATATATACTGAAAAGCGAACTCATACAAGCATGTCCCATCGGGAACTCACTGAATTCGCCTAGAAATTTTGATTCCATTCTCGAATATTTTTCTATATCCCGAATAGTCCACTTATTACCTCTGCGGCCTATTGGGAACTAATTGAATTCACCAAGTTACTGAAATTCGGCTCACCAAATTTTGGTAAATCTTTAAAAGTACACATATTACAAGAGCCTGCTACTGGGAACTAACTGAATTCACAAAGAAACAGAGTTTCATTTCGTTAAAACGTTGCTCTATCTTGAATAACAAGTATAATACATGCGAATCCTACTGGGAACCTACTGAATTCACCGAGATACTTAGATTCCGTTCCTTAAAATGTTGCTATATATTGAAAAGCACACTCATACAAGCATGTCCCATTGAGAACTCACTGAATTCACCTAGAAATTTTGATTCCATTCGTGAAAATATTTCTATATCCCGAAGAGTCCACTTATTACTACTGCGGCCTATTGGGAACTAACCGAATTCACCAATTACTGAGATTCGGCTAACCAAATTTTGGTAAATCTTTAAAAGTACACACATTACAAGAGCCTGCTACAGGGAAATAACTGAATTCACAAAGAAACAGTGTTTCACTCCGTTAAAACGTTGCTCTATCTTGAATAACAAGCTTATTACATGCCAATCCTATTTGGAACCTATTGAATTCACAATGATACTTAGATACCGTTCCTTAAAATGTTGCTATATATTGAAAAGCACACTCATACAAGCATGTCCCATTTGGAACTCAAAGAATTCGCCTACAAATTTTGATTCCATTCGTGAAAATTTTTCTATATCCCGGAACAGTCCACTTATTACTACTGCGGCCTATTGGGAACTAACCGAATTAACCAAGTTACTGAGATCGTCTCACCAAATTTTGTTAAGTTTTTAAAAGTACACATATTACAAGAGCCTGGTACTGGGAACTAACGGAATTCACAAAGAAACAGTGTTTCAATGCATTAAAACATTGCTCTATCTTGAATAACAAGTATAATACATGCGAATCCTATTGGGAACCTACTGAATTCACCATGATATTTATATTCCGTTCCTTAAAATGTTGCTATATATTGAAAAGCAGACTCATACAAGCGTGTCCCATCGGGAACTCACTGAATTCGCCTAGAAATTTTGATTCCATTCTCGAATATTTTTCTATATCCCGAACAGTCCACTTATTACTACTGCGGCCTACTGGGAACTAACCGAATACACCAAGTTACTCAGATTCGGCTCAGGAAATTTTGATAAATCTTTAAAAGTACACATATTACAAGAGCCTGCTACTGGGAACTCATTGTATTCACAAAGAAACAGTGTTTCAGTTCGTTAAAACGTTGCTCTATCTTGAATAACAAGCTTATTACATGCGAATCCTATTGGGAACCTACTGAATTCACCATGATACTTAGATTCCGTTCCTTAAAATGTTGCTATATATTGAAAAGCACACTCATACAAGCGTGTCCCATCGGGAACTCACTGAATTCGCCTAGAAATTTTGATTCCATTCTCGAATATTTTTCTATATCCCGAATAGTCCACTTATTACCTCTGCGGCCCCTTGGGAACTAATTGAATTCACCAAGTTACTGAAATTCGGCTCAACAAATTTTGATAAATCTTTAAAAGTACACATATTACAAGAGCCTGCTACTGGGTACTAACTGAATTCACAAAGAAACAGTGTTTCAGTTGGTTAAAACTTTGCTCTTTCTTGAATAACAAGCTCATTACATGTGAATCCTATTGGGAACCTACTGAATTCACCATGATACTTAGATTCCGTCCCTTAAAATGTTGCTATATATTGAAAAGCACACTCATATAAGCATGTCCCATTGGGAACTCACTGAATTCGCCTGGAAATTTTGATTCCATTCGTGAAATTTTTTTTATATCCCAAACAGTCCACTTATTACTACTGCGGCCTATGGGAACTAACCGAATTTACCAAGTTATTCTGATTCGGCCCAGGAAATTTTGATAAATCTTTAAAAGTACACATATTACAAGAGCCTGCTACTGGGAACTAAGTGAATTCACAAGGGAACAGTGTTTCAGTTCGTTAAAACGTTGCTCTATCTTGAATAACAAGCTTAATACATGCGAATCCTATTGGGAACCAACTGATTCACCATTATATTTAGATTCCGTTCCTTACAATGTTGCTATATATTGAAAAGCACGCTCATACAAGCATGTCCCATGGGAAATCACTGAATTCGCCTAGAAATATTGATTCCATTCATGAAAATTTTTCTATATCCTGAAAAGACTATTTATTACTACTGCGGCCTATTGGGAACTAACCGAATATTCCACGTTATTGAGATTCAGCTCACCAAATTTTGATTAATCTTTAAAAGTACACATATTACAAGATCCTGCTACTGGGAACTAACTTAATTCACAAAAGAACAGTGTTTCAGTTCGTTAAAACGTTGCTCTATCTTGAATAACAAGCTTATTACATGCGTTTCCTATTCGGAACCTACTGAATTCACCATGATAGTTAGATTCCGTTCCTTCAAATGTTGCTATATATTGAAAAGCACACTCATACAAGCATGTCCCACTGGGAAGTCACTGAATTCGCCTAGAAATTTTGATTCCATTCGGGAAAATTTTTCTATATCCCAAACAGTCCACTTATTATTACTGCGACCTATTGGGAACTAACCGAATTCACTACGTTACTGAGATTCGGCTCACCAAATTTTGATAAATCTTTAAAAGTACACATATTACAAGATCCTGCTACTGGGAACTAACTGAATTCACAAGGATACAGTGTTTCAGTCGTTAAAACGTTGCTCTATCTTGAATAACAAGCTTATTACATGCGAATCCTATTGGGAACCTACTGAATTCACAATGATACTTAGATTCCGTTCCTTAAAATGTTGCTATATATTGAAAAGCACACTCAAACACGCATGTCCCATTGAGAACTCACTGAATAACCCTAGAAATTTTGTTTCCATTCGTGAAAATTTTTCTATACCCCGAACAGTCCACTTATTACTACTGCGGTCTATTGGGAACTAACTGAATTCACCAAGTTACTGAGATTTGGGTCACCAAATTTTGATAAACCTTTAAAAGTACACATATTACAAGAGACTGCTACTGGGATCTAATTGAATTCACAAAGAAACCGTGTTTCAGTTCGTTAAAACGTTGCTCAATCTTGACAACAAGCTTATTACATGTGAATCCTATTGTGTACCTACTGAATTCACCATGATTCTTAGATTCCGTTCCTTAAAATGTTGCTATATATTGAAAAGCAGACTCATATTAGCATGTCCCATTGGGAACTCACTGAATTCTCCTAGAAATTTTGATTCCATTCTCGAATATTTTTCTATATCCCGAATAGTCCACTTATTACCTCTGCGGCCTATTGGGAACTAATTGAATTCACCAAGTTACTGAAATTCGGCTCACCAAATTTTGGTAAATCTTTAAAAGTACACATATTACAAGAGCCTGCTACTGGGAACTAACTGAATTCACAAAGAAACAGAGTTTCATTTCGTTAAAACGTTGCTCTATCTTGAATAACAAGTATAATACATGCGAATCCTACTGGGAACCTACTGAATTCACCGAGATACTTAGATTCCGTTCCTTAAAATGTTGCTATATATTGAAAAGCACACTCATACAAGCATGTCCCATTGAGAACTCACTGAATTCACCTAGAAATTTTGATTCCATTCGTGAAAATATTTCTATATCCCGAAGAGTCCACTTATTACTACTGCGGCCTATTGGGAACTAACCGAATTCACCAATTACTGAGATTTGGCTAACCAAATTTTGAAAAATCTTTAAAAGTACACACATTACAAGAGCCTGCTACAGGGAAATAACTGAATTCACAAAGAAACAGTGTTTCACTCCGTTAAAACGTTGCTCTATCTTGAATAACAAGCTTATTACATGCCAATCCTATTTGGAACCTATTGAATTCACAATGATACTTAGATACCGTTCCTTAAAATGTTGCTATATATTGAAAAGCACACTCATACAAGCATGTCCCATTTGGAACTCAAAGAATTCGCCTACAAATTTTGATTCCATTCGTGAAAATTTTTCTATATCCCGGAACAGTCCACTTATTACTACTGCGGCCTATTGGGAACTAACCGAATTAACCAAGTTACTGAGATCGTCTCACCAAATTTTGTTAAGTTTTTAAAAGTACACATATTACAAGAGCCTGGTACTGGGAACTAACGGAATTCACAAAGAAACAGTGTTTCAATGCGTTAAAACATTGCTCTATCTTGAATAACAAGTATAATACATGCGAATCCTATTGGGAACCTACTGAATTCACCATGATATTTAGATTCCGTTCCTTAAAATGTTGCTATATATTGAAAAGCACACTCATACAAGCGTGTCCCATCGGGAACTCACTGAATTCGCCTAGAAATTTTGATTCCATTCTCGAATATTTTTCTATATCCCGAATAGTCCACTTATTACCTCTGCGGCCCCTTGGGAACTAATTGAATTCACCAAGTTACTGAAATTCGGCTCAACAAATTTTGATAAATCTTTAAAAGTACACATATTACAAGAGCCTGCTACTGGGTACTAACTGAATTCACAAAGAAACAGTGTTTCAGTTGGTTAAAACTTTGCTCTTTCTTGAATAACAAGCTCATTACATGTGAATCCTATTGGGAACCTACTGAATTCACCATGATACTTAGATTCCGTCCCTTAAAATGTTGCTATATATTGAAAAGCACACTCATATAAGCATGTCCCATTGGGAACTCACTGAATTCGCCTGGAAATTTTGATTCCATTCGTGAAATTTTTTTTATATCCCAAACAGTCCACTTATTACTACTGGGGCCTATGGGAACTAACCGAATTTACCAAGTTATTCTGATTCGGCCCAGGAAATTTTGACAAATCTTTAAAAGTACACATATTACAAGAGCCTGCTACTGGGAACTAAGTGAATTCACAAGGGAACAGTGTTTCAGTTCGTTAAAACGTTGCTCTATCTTGAATAACAAGCTTAATACATGCGAATCCTACTGGGAACCAACTGAATTCACCATTATATTTAGATTCCGTTCCTTAAAATGTTGCTATATATTGAAAAGCACGCTCGTACAAGCATGTCCCATGGGAACTCACTGAATTCGCCTAGAAATATTGATTCCATTCATGAAAATTTTTGTATATCCTGAAAAGACTATTTATTACTACTGCGGCCTACTGGGAACTAACCGAATATTCCACGTTATTGAGATTCAGCTCACCAAATTTGATTAATCTTTAAAAGTACACATATTACAAGATCCTGCTACTGGGAAATAACTTAATTCACAAAAGAACAGTGTTTCAGTTCGTTAAAACGTTGCTCTATCTTGAATAACAAGCTTATTACATGCGTATCCTATTCGGAACCTACTGAATTCACCATGATACTTAGATTCCGTTCCTTCAAATGTTGCTATATATTGAAAAGCACACTCATACAAGCATGTCCCACTGGGAAGACACTGAATTCGCCTAGAAATTTTGATTCCATTCGGGAAAATTTTTCTATATCCCAAACAGTCCACTTATTACTACTGCGGCCTATTGGGAACTAACCGAATTCACTAAGTTACTGAGATTCGGCTCACCAAATTTTGATAAATCTTTAAAAGTACACATATTACAAGAGCCTGCTACTGGGAACTAACTGAATTCACAAGGATACAGTGTTTCAGTCGTTAAAACGTTGCTCTATCTTGAATAACAAGCTTATTACATGCGAATCCTATTGGGAACCTACTGAATTCACAATGATACTTAGATTCCGTTCCTTAAAATGTTGATATATATTGAAAAGCACACTCAAACACGCATGTCCCATTGGGAACTCACTGAATAACCCTAGAAATTTTGTTTCCATTCGTGAAAATTTTTCTATACCCCGTACAGTCCACTTATTACTACTGCGGTCTATTGGGAACTAACTGAATTCACCAAGTTACTGAGATTTGGGTCAACAAATTTTGATAAACCTTTAAAAGTACACATATTACAAGAGACTGCTACTGGGATCTAATTGAATTCACAAAGAAACCGTGTTTCAGTTCGTTAAAACGTTGCTCAATCTTGACAACAAGCTTATTACATGCGATTCCTATTGGGAACCTACTGAATTCACCATGATACTTAGAATCCGTTCCTTAAAATGTTGCTATATATTGAAAAGCACACTCATACAAGCATGTCCCATTGGGAACTCATTGAATTCGCCTAGAAATTTTGATTCCATTCGTGAAAATTTTTCTATATCCCGAACAGTCCACTTATTACTACTGCGACCTACTGGGAACTAACCGAATTCACCATGTTACTCAGATTCGGCTCACCAAATTTTGATAAATCTTTAAAAGCACACAATTACAAGAGCCTGCTACTGGGCCTTACTGAATTCACAAAGAAACAGTGTTTCAGTTCGATAAAACATTGCTCTATCTTGAATAACAAGCTAATTACATGGGAATCCTATTGGGAATCTACTGCATTCAACATGATACTTAGAATTCGTTCCTTAAAATGTTGCTATATATTGAAAAGCACACTCATACAAGCATGTCCCATTGGGAACTCACTGAATTCGCATAGAAATTGTCATTCCATTCGTGAAAATTTTTCGATATCCCGAACAGTCCACTTATTACTATTGCGGCCTATTGGGAACTAAGTGAAGTCACAAAGTTACTGAGATTCGGCTCACCAAATTTTGATAAATCCTTAAAAGTACACATATTACAAGAGCCTGTACTGGGAACTAACTGAATTCACAAAGAAACAGTGCTTCAGTTCGTTAAAACGTTGCTCTATCTTGAATAACATGCTTATTACATGCGAATCCTATTGGGAACCTACTGAATTCACCATGGTACTTAGATTCCGTTCGTTAAACTGTTGCTATATATTGAAAAGCACACTCATACAAGCATGTCCCATTTGGAACTCCCTGAATTTGCCTAGAAATTTGGATTCCATTCCTGAAAATTTTTCTATATCCCGAACCGTCCACTTATTACTACTGAGACCTACCTGGGAAACTGAATTCACGAAGTATGTGAGATTCGGCTCAACAAATTTTGATAAATCTTTAAAAGTATACATATTACAAGAGCCTGCTACTGGGAACTAACTGAATTCAAAGAAACAGTGCTTCAGTTCGTTAAAACGTTGCTCTAACTTGAATAACAAGCCTATGACATGCGAATCCTATTGGGAACCTACTGAATTCACCATGATACTTAGATTCCGTTCGTTAAACTGTTGCTATATATTGAAAAACACACTCATACAAGCATGTCCCATTGGGAACTCACTGAATTCGCCTAGAAATTTTGATTCCATTCGTCAAAATTTTTCTATATCCCGAAGAGTCCACTATTTACTACTGCGGCCTATTGGGAACTAACCGAATTCACCATGTTACTCAGATTCGGCTCACCAAATTTTGATAAATCTTTAAAGTACACATATTACAAGAGCCTGCTACTGGGAACTAACTGAATTCACAAAGAAACAGTGTTTCAGTTCGTTAAAACGTTGCTCTATCTTGAATAACTAGCTTATTACTTGTGAATCCTATTGGAGATCTACTGAATTCACCATGATACTTAGATTCCGTTACTTAAAATGTTGCTATATATTGAAAAGCACACTCATACAAGCATGTCCCATTGGGAACTCACTGAATTCGCCTAGAAATTTTGATTCCATTCGTGAAAATTTTTCTATATCCCGAAGAGTCCACTTATTACTACTGCGGCCTATTGGGAACTAACCGAAATCACCAAGTTACTGAGATTCGGCTAACCAAATTTTGATAAATCTTTAAAAGCACACAATTACAAGAGCCTGCTCCTGGGCCTTACTGAATTCACAAAGAAACAGTGTTTCAGTTCGATAAAACATTGCTCTATCTTGAATAACAAGCTTATTACATGCGAATCCTATTGGGAACCTCCTGAATTCACCGTGATACTTAGAATCCGTTCCTTAAAATGTTGCTATATATTGAAAAGCACACTCATACAAGCATGTCCCATTGGGAACTCACTGAATTCGCCTAGAAATTTTCATTCCATTCATGAAAATTTTTCTATATCCCGAACAGTCCACTTATTACTACTCCGGCCTTTTAGAAATACCGGAATTCACGAAGTTACTGAGATTCGGCTCAGGAAATTTTGATAAATCTGTAAAAGTACACATATTACAAGAGCCTTCTACTGGGAACTAACTGAATTCAAAGAAACAGTGCTTCAGTTCGTTAAAACATTGTTCTATCTTGAATAACAAGCTTATTAAATGTGATTCCTATTGGGAACCTACTGAATTCACCATGATACTTAGATTCCGTTCCTTAAAATGTTGCTATATATTGAAAAGCACACTCATACAAGCATGTCCCATTGGGAACTCCCTGAATTCGCCTAGAAATTTTGATTTCATTCATGAAAATTTTTCTATAACCCGAACAGTCCACTTATTACTACTGAACTCTATTGGGAAGAAACTGAATTCACCAAGTTACTGAGATTCTGCACACCAAATTTTGATAAATCTTTAAAAGCACAAAATTACAAGAGCCTGCTACTAGGAACTAACTGAATTCACAATGAAACAGTGTTTCAGTTCGTTAAAACGTTGCCCTCTCTTGAATAACAAGCTTATTACATGCGAATCCTATTGGGAACCTATTGAATTCACCATGATACTTAGAATCCGTTCCTTAAAATGTTGCTATATATTGAAAAGCACACTCATACAAGCATGTCCCATTTGGAACTCCCTGAATTCGCCTAGAAATTTTGATTCCCTTCGTGAAAATTTTTCTATATCCCGAACAGTCCACTTATTACTACTGAGCCCTACTGGAAGAAACTGAATTCACGAAGTATGTGAGATTCGGCTCACCAAATTTTGATAAATCTTTAAAGTATACATATTACAAGAGCCTGCTACTGGGAACTAACTGAATTCAAAGAAACAGTGCTTCAGTTCGTTAAAACGTTGCTCTATCTTGAATAACAAGCTTATTAAATGCGAATCCTATTGGGAACCGACTGAATTCACCATGATACTTAGAATCCGTTCCTTAAAATGTTGCTATATATTGAAAAGCACACTCATACAAGCATGTCCCATTGGGAACTCACTGAATTCGCCTAGAAATTTTGATTCCATTCGTTAAAATTTTTCTATATCCCGAACAGTCCACTTATTACTACTGCGGCCTATTTGGAACTACCCGAATTCACGAAGTTACTGAGATTCGGCTCAGGAAATACTGATAAATCTTTAAAAGTACACATATTACAAGAGCCTGCTACAGGGAACTAACTAAATTCACAAAGAAACAGTGTTTGAGTACGTTAAAACGTTGCTCTATCTTGAATAACAAGCTTAATACTTGTGAATCCTATTGGGACCTACTGAATTCACCATGATACTTAGATTCCGCTCCTTAAAATGTTGCTATATATTTAAAAGCTCACTCATACAAGGATGTCCCATTTGGAACTACCTGAATTCGCCTAGAAATTTTTATTCCCTTCGTGAAAATTTTTCTATATCCCGAACAGTCAACTTATACTACTGCGGCCTATTGGGAACTAACCGAAATCACCAAGTTACTGAGATTCGGCTAACCAAATTATGATAAATCTTTAAAAGCACACAATTACAAGAGCCTGCTCCTGGGCCTTACTGAATTCACAAAGAAACAGTGTTTCAGTTCGATAAAACATTGCTCTATCTTGAATAACAGGTTATTACATGCGAATCCTATTGGGAACCTACTGAATTCACCAAGATACTTAGATTCCGTTCCTTAAAATGTTGCTATATATTGAAAAGCACACTCATACAAGCATGTCCCATTTGGAACTCAAAGAATTCGCCTACAAATTTTGATTCCATTTGTGAAAATTTTTCTATATCCCGGAACAGTCCACTTATTACTACTGCGGCCTATTGGGAACTAACCGAATTCACCAAGTTACTGAGATCGTCTCACCAAATTTTGTTAAGTTTTTAAAAGTACACATATTACAAGAGCCTGGTACTGGGAACTAACGGAATTCACCTAGAAACAGTGTTTCAATGCGTTAAAACATTGCTCTATCTTGAATAACAAGTATAATACATGCGAATCCTATTGGGAACCTACTGAATTCACCATGATATTTAGATTCCGTTCCTTAAAATGTTGCTATATATTGAAAAGCACACTCATACAAGCGTGTCCCATCGGGAACTCACTGAATTCGCCTAGAAATTTTGATTCCATTCTCGAATATTTTTCTATATCCCGAATAGTCCACTTATTACCTCTGCGGCCTATTGGGAACTAATTGAATTCACCAAGTTACTGAAATTCGGCTCAACAAATTTTGATAAATCTTTAAAAGCACACAATTACAAGAGCCTGCTACTGGGAACTAAGTGAATTCACAAGGGAACAGTGTTTCAGTTCGTTAAAACGTTGCTCTATCTTGAATAACAAGCTTAATACATGCGAATCCTATTGGGAACCAACTGAATTCACCATTATATTTAGATTCCGTTCCTTACAATGTTGCTATATATTGAAAAGCACACTCATACAAGCATGTCCCATGGGAACTCACTGAATTCGCCTAGAAATATTGATTCCATTCATGAAAATTTTTCTATATCCTGAAAAGACTATTTATTACTACTGCGGTCTATTGGGAACTAACCGAATATTCCACGTTATTGAGATTCAGCTCACCAAATTTTGATTAATCTTTAAAAGTACACATATTACAAGATCCTGCTACTGGGAAATAACTTAATTCACAAAAGAACAGTGTTTCAGTTCGTTAAAACGTTGCTCTATCTTGAATAACAAGCTTATTACATGCGTATCCTATTCGGAACCTACTGAATTCACCATGATACTTAGATTCCGTTCCTTCAAATGTTGCTATATATTGAAAAGCACACTCATACAAGCATGTCCCACTGGGAAGTCACTGAATTCGCCTAGAAATTTTGATTCCATTCGGGAAAATTTTTCTATATCCCAAACAGTCCACTTATTACTACTGCGACCTACTGGGAACTAACCGAATTCACTAAGTTACTGAGATTCGGCTCACCAAATTTTGATAAATTTTTAAAAGTACACATATTACAAGATCCTGCTACTGGGAACTAACGGAATTCACAAGGATACAGTGTTTCAGTCGTTAAAACGTTGCTCTATCTTGAATAACAAGTTTATTACATGCGAATCCTATTGGGAACCTACTGAATTCACCATGATACTTAGATTCCGTTCCTTAAAATGTTGCTATATGGGGCTGGGGATTTAGCTCAGTGGTAGAGCGCTTACCTAGGAAGCGCAAGGCCCTGGGTTCGATCCCCAGCTCCGAAAAAAAGAACCAAAAAAAAAATGTTGCTATATATTGAAAAGCAGACTCATATTAGCATGTCCCATTGGGAACTCACTGAATTCGCATAGAAATACTGATTCCATTCGTGAAAATTTTTCTATATTCCGAACAGTCCACTTGTTACTACTGCGGCCTACTGGGCACTAACCGAATACACCAAGTTACTCAGATTCGGCTCAGGAAATTTTGATAAATCTTTAAAAGTACACATATTACAAGAGCCTGCTACTGGGAACTAATTGTATTCACAAAGAAACAGTGTTTCAGTTCGTGAAAACGTTGCTCTATCTTGATAACAAGCTTATTACATGCGAATCCTATTGGGTACCTACTGAATTCACCATGATACTTAGATTCCGTTCCTTAAAATGTTGCTATATATTGAAAAGCACACTCATACAAACATGTCCCATTTGGAACCAAAGAATTCGCCTACAAATTTTGATTCCATTCGTGAAAATTTTTCTATATCCCGGAACAGTCCACTTATTACTACTGCGGCCTATTGGGAACTAACCGAATTCACCAAGTTACTGAGATCGTCTCACCAAATTTTGTTAAGTTTTTAAAAGTACACATATTACAAGAGCCTGGTACTGGGAACTAAAGGAATTCACAAAGAAACAGTGTTTCAATGCGTTAAAACATTGCTCTATCTTGAATAACAAGTATAATACATGCGAATCCTATTGGGAACCTACTGAATTCACCATGATATTTATATTCCGTTCCTTAAAATGTTGCTATATATTGAAAAGCACACTCATACAAGCGTGTCCCATCGGGAACTCACTGAATTCGCCTAGAAATTTTGATTCCATTCTCGAATATTTTTCTATATCCCGAATAGTCCACTTATTACCTCTGCGGCCTATTGGGAACTAATTGAATTCACCAATTTACTGAAATTCGGCTCAACAAATTTTGATAAATCTTTAAAAGTACACATATTACAAGAGCCTGCTACTGGGTACTAACTGAATTCACAAAGAAACAGTGTTTCAGTTGGTTAAAACTTTGCTCTTTCTTGAATAACAAGCTTATTACATGTGAATCCTATTGGGAACCTACTGAATTCACCATGATACTTAGATTCCGTTCCTTAAAATGTTGCTATATATTGAAAAGCACACTCATATAAGCATGTCCCATTGGGAACTCACTGAATTCGCCTGGCAATTTTGATTCCATTCATGAAATTTTTTTTATATCCCAAACAGTCCACTTATTACTACTGCGGCCTATGGGAACTAACCGAATTTACCAAGTTATTCTGATTCGGCCCAGGAAATTTTGATAAATCTTTAAAAGTACACATATTACAAGAGCCTGCTACTGGGAACTAAGTGAATTCACAAGGGAACAGTGTTTCAGTTCGTTAAAACGTTGCTCTATCTTGAATAACAAGCTTAATACATGCGAATCCTATTGGGAACCAACTGAATTCACCATTATATTTAGATTCCGTTCCTTAAAATGTTGCTATATATTGAAAAGCACGCTCATACAAGCATGTCCCATGGGAACTCACTGAATTCGCCTAGAAATATTGATTCCATTCATGAAAATTTTTGTATATCCTGAAAAGACTATTTATTACTACTGCGGCCTACTGGGAACTAACCGAATATTCCACGTTATTGAGATTCAGCTCACCAAATTTGATTAATCTTTAAAAGTACACATATTACAAGATCCTGCTACTGGGAAATAACTTAATTCACAAAAGAACAGTGTTTCAGTTCGTTAAAACGTTGCTCTATCTTGAATAACAAGCTTATTACATGCGTATCCTATTCGGAACCTACTGAATTCACCATGATACTTAGATTCCGTTCCTTCAAATGTTGCTATATATTGAAAAGCACACTCATACAAGCATGTCCCACTGGGAAGACACTGAATTCGCCTAGAAATTTTGATTCCATTCGGGAAAATTTTTCTATATCCCAAACAGTCCACTTATTACTACTGCGGCCTATTGGGAACTAACCGAATTCACTAAGTTACTGAGATTCGGCTCACCAAATTTTGATAAATCTTTAAAAGTACACATATTACAAGAGCCTGCTACTGGGAACTAACTGAATTCACAAGGATACAGTGTTTCAGTCGTTAAAACGTTGCTCTATCTTGAATAACAAGCTTATTACATGCGAATCCTCTTGGGAACCTACTGAATTCACAATGATACTTAGATTCCGTTCCTTAAAATGTTGCTATATATTGAAAAGCACACTCAAACACGCATGTCCCATTGGGAACTCACTGAATAACCCAAGAAATTTTGTTTCCATTCGTGAAAATTTTTCTATACCCTGAACAGTCCACTTATTACTACTGCGGTCTATTGGGAACTAACTGAATTCACCAAGTTACTGAGATTTGGGTCACCAAATTTTGATAAATCTTTAAAAGTACACATATTACAAGAGCCTGCTACTGGGAACTAATTGAATTCACAAAGAAACCGTGTTTCAGTTCATTAAAACGTTGCTCAATCTTGACAACAAGCTTATTACATGTGAATCCTATTGGGTACCTACTGAATTCACTATGATACTTAGATTCCGTTCCTTAAAATGTTGCTATACATTGAAAAGCAGACTCATACTAGCATGTCCCATTGGGAACTCATTGAATTCGCCTAGAAATACTATTCCATTCGTGAAAATTTTTCTATATCCCGAACAGTCCACTTATTACTACTGCGGCCTACTGGGAACTAACCGAATACACCAAGTTACTCAGATTCGGCTCAGGAAATTTTGATAAATCTTTAAAAGTACACATATTACAAGAGCCTGCTACTGGGAACTCATTGTATTCACAAAGAAACAGTGTTTCAGTTCGTTAAAACGTTGCTCTATCTTGAATAACAAGCTTATTACATGCGAATCCTATTGGGAACCTACTGAATTCACCATGATACTTAGATTCCGTTCCTTAAAATGTTGATATATACTGAAAAGCACACTCATACAAGCATGTCCCATCGGGACCTCACTGAATTCGCCTAGAAATTTTGATTCCATTCTCGAAAATTTTTCTATATCCCGAATAGTCCACTTATTACCTCTGCGGCCTATTGGAAACTAATTGAATTCACCAAGTTACTGAAATTCGGCTCACCAAATTTTGGTAAACCTTTAAAAGTACACATATTATAAGAGCCTGCTACTGGGAACTCATTGTATTCACAAAGAAACAGTGTTTCAGTTCGTTAAAACGTTGCTCTATCTTGAATAACAAGTATAATACATGCGAATCCTTCTGGGAACCTACTGAATTCACCGAGATACTTAGATTCCGTTCCTTAAAATGTGGCTATATATTGAAAAGCACACTCATATAAGCATGTCCCATTGAGAACTCACTGAATTCACCTAGAAATTTTGATTCCATTCGTGAAAATTTTTCTATATCCCGAAGAGTCCACTTATTACTACTGCGGCCTATTGGGAACTAACCTATTTCACCAATTACTGAGATTCGGTTAACCAAATTTTGGTAAATCTTTAAAAGTACACACATTACAAGAGCCTGCTACTGGGAAATAACTGAATTCACAAAGAAACAGTGTTTCACTCCGTTAAAACGTTGCTCTATCTTGAATAACATGCTTATTACATGCCAATCCTATTTGGAACCTATTGAATTCACAATGATACTTAGATTCCGTTCCTTAAAATGTTGCTACATATTGAAGAGCACACTCATACAAGCATGTCCCATTTGGAACTCAAAGAATTCGCCTACAAATTTTGATTCCATTCGTGAAAATTTTTCTATATCCCGGAACAGTCCACTTCTTACTACTGCGGCCTATTGGGAACTAACCGAATTCACCAAGTTACTGAGATCGTCTCACCAAATTTTGTTAAGTTTTTAAAAGTACACATATTACAAGAGCCTGGTACTGGGAACTAACGGAATTCACAAAGAAACAGTGTTTCAATTCGTTAAAACATTGCTCTATCTTGAATAACAAGTATAATACATGCGAATCCTATTGGGAACCTACTGAATTCACCAAGATACTTAGATTCCGTTCCTTAAAATGTTGCTATATATTGAAAAGCACACTCATACAAGCATGTCCCATTGGGAACGCACTGAATTCGCCTAGAAATTTTGATTCCATTCGTGAAAATTTTTCTATATCCCGAATAGTCTATTTATTACTACTGCGGCCTATTGGGCACTAACCGAATTCTCCACGTTATTGAGATTCGGCTCAGGAAATTTTTTTTTTATTAACTTGAGTATTTCTTATATATATTTCAAGTGTTATTCCCTTTCCCGGTTTCTGGGCAAACACCCCCCTCCCCCCTCCCCTTCCTTATGGGTGTTCCCCTCCCAACCCTCCCCCCATTGCCGCCCTCCCCCCATAGTCTAGTTCACTGGGGGTTCATACTTAGCAGGACCCAGGGCTTCCCCTTCCACTGGTGCTCTTACTAGGATATTCATTGCTACCTATGGGGTCAGAGTCCAGGGTCAGTCCATGTATAGTATTTAGGTAGTGACTTAGTCCCTGGAAGCTCTGGTTGCTTGACATTGTTGTACTTTTGGGGTCTCGAGCCCCTTCAAGCTCTTCCAGTTCTTTCTCTGATTCCTTCAACGGGGGACTTATTCTCAGTTCAGTGGTTTGCTGCTGGCATTCGCCTCTGTATTTGCTGTATTCTGGCTGTGTCTCTCAGGAGCGATCTACATCCGGCTCCTGTCGGTCTGCACTTCTTTGCTTCATCCATCTTGTCTAATTGGGTGGCTGTATATGTATGGGTCACATGTGGGGCAGGTTCTGAATGGGTGTTCCTTCAGTCTCTGTTTTAGTCTTTGCCTCTACCTTCCCTGCCAAGGGTATTCTTTTTACTCATTTAAAGAAGGAGTGAAGCATTCACATATTGATCATCCGTCTTGAATTTCGTTTGTTCTAGGGATCTAGGGTAATTCAAGCATTTGGGCTAAAAGCCACTTATCAATGCGTGCATAACATGTATGTCTTTCTGTGATTGGGTTAAGGAAATTTTGATAAATCTTTAAAAGTACACATATTACAAGATCCTGCTACTGGTCACTAACTGAATTCACAAGGATACAGTGTTTCAGTCGTTAAAACGTTGCTCTATCTTTAATAACAAGCTTATTACATGCGAATCCTATTGGGAACCTACTGAATTCACCAGGATACTTAGATTCAGTTCCTTTAAATGTTGCTATATATTGAAAAGCACACGCATACAAGCATGTCCCATTGGGAACTCACTGAATTCGCCTAGAAATTTTGATTCCATTCGTGAAAATTTTTCTATATTCGGAACAGTCCACTTATTACTACTGCGGCCTATTGGGAAGTAACCAAGTTCACTAAGTTACTGAGATTCGGCTCACCAAATTTTGATAAATCTTTAAAAGTACACATATTACAAGAGCCTGCTACTGGCAACTAACCGAATTCACAAAGAAACAGTGTTTCAGTTCGTTAAAACGTTGCTCTACCTTGAATAACAAGCTTATTACATGCGAATCCTATTGGGAACCTACTGAATTCACAATGATACTTAGATTCCGTTCCTTAAAATGTTCCTATATATAGAAAAGCACACTCATACAAGCATGTCCCATTGGGAACCCACTGAATTCATCTAGAAATTCTGATTCCATTCATGAAAACTTTTCTATACCCCGAACAGTCCACTTATTACTACTGCGGTCTATTGGGAACTAACTGAATTCACCAAGTTACTGAGATTTGGGTCACCAAATTTTGATAAATTTTTAAAAGTACACATATTACAAGAGCCTGCTACTGGGAACTAATTGAATTCAAAAAAGAAACCGTGTTTCAGTTCGTTAAAACGTTGCTCAATCTTGACAACAAGCTTATTACATGTGAATCCTATTGGGTACCTTCTGAATTCACCATGATACTTAGATTCCGTTCCTTAAAATGTTGCTATATATTGAAAAGCAGACTCATATTAGCATGTCCCATTGGGAACTCACTGAATTCTCCTAGAAATACTGATTCCATTCGTGAAAATTTTTCTATATTCCGAACAGTCCACTTATTACTACTGCGGCCTGCTGGGCACTAACCGAATACACCAAGTTACTCAGATTCGGCTCAGGAAATTTTGATAAATCTTTAAAAGTACACATATTACAATAGCCTGCTACTGGGAACTAATTGTATTCTCAAAGAAACAGTGTTTCAGTTCGTTAAAACATTGCTCTATCTTGATAACAAGCTTATTACATGAGAATCCTATTGGGTACCTACTGAATTCACCATGATACTTAGATTCCGTTCCTTAAAATGTTGCTATATATTGAAAAGCAGACTCATACTAGCTTGTCCCATGGGAACTCACTGAATTCGCCTAGAAATACTGATTCCATTCGTGAAAATTTTTCTATATCCCGAACAGTCCACTTATTACTACTGCGGCCTACTGGGAACTAACCGAATACACCAAGTTACTCAGATTCGGCTCAGGAAATTTTGATAAATCTTTAAAAGTACACATATTACAAGAGCCTGCTACTGGGAACTAATTGAATTCACAAAGAAACAGTGTTTCAGTTCGTTAAAACGTTGCTCTATCTTGAATAACAAGATTATTACATGCGAATCCTATTGGGAACCTAATGAATTCACCATGATACTTAGATTCCGTTCCTTAAAATGTTGATATATACTGAAAAGCGAACTCATACAAGCATGTCCCATCGGGAACTCACTGAATTCGCCTAGAAATTTTGATTCCATTCTCGAATATTTTTCTATATCCCGAATAGTCCACTTATTACCTCTGCGGCCTATTGGGAACTAATTGAATTCACCAAGTTACTGAAATTCGGCTCACCAAATTTTGGTAAATCTTTAAAAGTACACATATTACAAGAGCCTGCTACTGGGAACTAACTGAATTCACAAAGAAACAGAGTTTCATTTCGTTAAAACGTTGCTCTATCTTGAATAACAAGTATAATACATGCGAATCCTACTGGGAACCTACTGAATTCACCGAGATACTTAGATTCCGTTCCTTAAAATGTTGCTATATATTGAAAAGCACACTCATACAAGCATGTCCCATTGAGAACTCACTGAATTCACCTAGAAATTTTGATTCCATTCGTGAAAATATTTCTATATCCCGAAGAGTCCACTTATTACTACTGCGGCCTATTGGGAACTAACCGAATTCACCAATTACTGAGATTCGGCTAACCAAATTTTGGTAAATCTTTAAAAGTACACACATTACAAGAGCCTGCTACAGGGAAATAACTGAATTCACAAAGAAACAGTGTTTCACTCCGTTAAAACGTTGCTCTATCTTGAATAACAAGCTTATTACATGCCAATCCTATTTGGAACCTATTGAATTCACAATGATACTTAGATACCGTTCCTTAAAATGTTGCTATATATTGAAAAGCACACTCATACAAGCATGTCCCATTTGGAACTCAAAGAATTCGCCTACAAATTTTGATTCCATTCGTGAAAATTTTTCTATATCCCGGAACAGTCCACTTATTACTACTGCGGCCTATTGGGAACTAACCGAATTAACCAAGTTACTGAGATCGTCTCACCAAATTTTGTTAAGTTTTTAAAAGTACACATATTACAAGAGCCTGGTACTGGGAACTAACGGAATTCACAAAGAAACAGTGTTTCAATGCATTAAAACATTGCTCTATCTTGAATAACAAGTATAATACATGCGAATCCTATTGGGAACCTACTGAATTCACCATGATATTTATATTCCGTTCCTTAAAATGTTGCTATATATTGAAAAGCAGACTCATACAAGCGTGTCCCATCGGGAACTCACTGAATTCGCCTAGAAATTTTGATTCCATTCTCGAATATTTTTCTATATCCCGAACAGTCCACTTATTACTACTGCGGCCTACTGGGAACTAACCGAATACACCAAGTTACTCAGATTCGGCTCAGGAAATTTTGATAAATCTTTAAAAGTACACATATTACAAGAGCCTGCTACTGGGAACTCATTGTATTCACAAAGAAACAGTGTTTCAGTTCGTTAAAACGTTGCTCTATCTTGAATAACAAGCTTATTACATGCGAATCCTATTGGGAACCTACTGAATTCACCATGATACTTAGATTCCGTTCCTTAAAATGTTGCTATATATTGAAAAGCACACTCATACAAGCGTGTCCCATCGGGAACTCACTGAATTCGCCTAGAAATTTTGATTCCATTCTCGAATATTTTTCTATATCCCGAATAGTCCACTTATTACCTCTGCGGCCCCTTGGGAACTAATTGAATTCACCAAGTTACTGAAATTCGGCTCAACAAATTTTGATAAATCTTTAAAAGTACACATATTACAAGAGCCTGCTACTGGGTACTAACTGAATTCACAAAGAAACAGTGTTTCAGTTGGTTAAAACTTTGCTCTTTCTTGAATAACAAGCTCATTACATGTGAATCCTATTGGGAACCTACTGAATTCACCATGATACTTAGATTCCGTCCCTTAAAATGTTGCTATATATTGAAAAGCACACTCATATAAGCATGTCCCATTGGGAACTCACTGAATTCGCCTGGAAATTTTGATTCCATTCGTGAAATTTTTTTTATATCCCAAACAGTCCACTTATTACTACTGCGGCCTATGGGAACTAACCGAATTTACCAAGTTATTCTGATTCGGCCCAGGAAATTTTGATAAATCTTTAAAAGTACACATATTACAAGAGCCTGCTACTGGGAACTAAGTGAATTCACAAGGGAACAGTGTTTCAGTTCGTTAAAACGTTGCTCTATCTTGAATAACAAGCTTAATACATGCGAATCCTATTGGGAACCAACTGATTCACCATTATATTTAGATTCCGTTCCTTACAATGTTGCTATATATTGAAAAGCACGCTCATACAAGCATGTCCCATGGGAAATCACTGAATTCGCCTAGAAATATTGATTCCATTCATGAAAATTTTTCTATATCCTGAAAAGACTATTTATTACTACTGCGGCCTATTGGGAACTAACCGAATATTCCACGTTATTGAGATTCAGCTCACCAAATTTTGATTAATCTTTAAAAGTACACATATTACAAGATCCTGCTACTGGGAACTAACTTAATTCACAAAAGAACAGTGTTTCAGTTCGTTAAAACGTTGCTCTATCTTGAATAACAAGCTTATTACATGCGTTTCCTATTCGGAACCTACTGAATTCACCATGATAGTTAGATTCCGTTCCTTCAAATGTTGCTATATATTGAAAAGCACACTCATACAAGCATGTCCCACTGGGAAGTCACTGAATTCGCCTAGAAATTTTGATTCCATTCGGGAAAATTTTTCTATATCCCAAACAGTCCACTTATTATTACTGCGACCTATTGGGAACTAACCGAATTCACTACGTTACTGAGATTCGGCTCACCAAATTTTGATAAATCTTTAAAAGTACACATATTACAAGATCCTGCTACTGGGAACTAACTGAATTCACAAGGATACAGTGTTTCAGTCGTTAAAACGTTGCTCTATCTTGAATAACAAGCTTATTACATGCGAATCCTATTGGGAACCTACTGAATTCACAATGATACTTAGATTCCGTTCCTTAAAATGTTGCTATATATTGAAAAGCACACTCAAACACGCATGTCCCATTGAGAACTCACTGAATAACCCTAGAAATTTTGTTTCCATTCGTGAAAATTTTTCTATACCCCGAACAGTCCACTTATTACTACTGCGGTCTATTGGGAACTAACTGAATTCACCAAGTTACTGAGATTTGGGTCACCAAATTTTGATAAACCTTTAAAAGTACACATATTACAAGAGACTGCTACTGGGATCTAATTGAATTCACAAAGAAACCGTGTTTCAGTTCGTTAAAACGTTGCTCAATCTTGACAACAAGCTTATTACATGTGAATCCTATTGTGTACCTACTGAATTCACCATGATTCTTAGATTCCGTTCCTTAAAATGTTGCTATATATTGAAAAGCAGACTCATATTAGCATGTCCCATTGGGAACTCACTGAATTCTCCTAGAAATTTTGATTCCATTCTCGAATATTTTTCTATATCCCGAATAGTCCACTTATTACCTCTGCGGCCTATTGGGAACTAATTGAATTCACCAAGTTACTGAAATTCGGCTCACCAAATTTTGGTAAATCTTTAAAAGTACACATATTACAAGAGCCTGCTACTGGGAACTAACTGAATTCACAAAGAAACAGAGTTTCATTTCGTTAAAACGTTGCTCTATCTTGAATAACAAGTATAATACATGCGAATCCTACTGGGAACCTACTGAATTCACCGAGATACTTAGATTCCGTTCCTTAAAATGTTGCTATATATTGAAAAGCACACTCATACAAGCATGTCCCATTGAGAACTCACTGAATTCACCTAGAAATTTTGATTCCATTCGTGAAAATATTTCTATATCCCGAAGAGTCCACTTATTACTACTGCGGCCTATTGGGAACTAACCGAATTCACCAATTACTGAGATTTGGCTAACCAAATTTTGAAAAATCTTTAAAAGTACACACATTACAAGAGCCTGCTACAGGGAAATAACTGAATTCACAAAGAAACAGTGTTTCACTCCGTTAAAACGTTGCTCTATCTTGAATAACAAGCTTATTACATGCCAATCCTATTTGGAACCTATTGAATTCACAATGATACTTAGATACCGTTCCTTAAAATGTTGCTATATATTGAAAAGCACACTCATACAAGCATGTCCCATTTGGAACTCAAAGAATTCGCCTACAAATTTTGATTCCATTCGTGAAAATTTTTCTATATCCCGGAACAGTCCACTTATTACTACTGCGGCCTATTGGGAACTAACCGAATTAACCAAGTTACTGAGATCGTCTCACCAAATTTTGTTAAGTTTTTAAAAGTACACATATTACAAGAGCCTGGTACTGGGAACTAACGGAATTCACAAAGAAACAGTGTTTCAATGCGTTAAAACATTGCTCTATCTTGAATAACAAGTATAATACATGCGAATCCTATTGGGAACCTACTGAATTCACCATGATATTTAGATTCCGTTCCTTAAAATGTTGCTATATATTGAAAAGCACACTCATACAAGCGTGTCCCATCGGGAACTCACTGAATTCGCCTAGAAATTTTGATTCCATTCTCGAATATTTTTCTATATCCCGAATAGTCCACTTATTACCTCTGCGGCCCCTTGGGAACTAATTGAATTCACCAAGTTACTGAAATTCGGCTCAACAAATTTTGATAAATCTTTAAAAGTACACATATTACAAGAGCCTGCTACTGGGTACTAACTGAATTCACAAAGAAACAGTGTTTCAGTTGGTTAAAACTTTGCTCTTTCTTGAATAACAAGCTCATTACATGTGAATCCTATTGGGAACCTACTGAATTCACCATGATACTTAGATTCCGTCCCTTAAAATGTTGCTATATATTGAAAAGCACACTCATATAAGCATGTCCCATTGGGAACTCACTGAATTCGCCTGGAAATTTTGATTCCATTCGTGAAATTTTTTTTATATCCCAAACAGTCCACTTATTACTACTGGGGCCTATGGGAACTAACCGAATTTACCAAGTTATTCTGATTCGGCCCAGGAAATTTTGACAAATCTTTAAAAGTACACATATTACAAGAGCCTGCTACTGGGAACTAAGTGAATTCACAAGGGAACAGTGTTTCAGTTCGTTAAAACGTTGCTCTATCTTGAATAACAAGCTTAATACATGCGAATCCTACTGGGAACCAACTGAATTCACCATTATATTTAGATTCCGTTCCTTAAAATGTTGCTATATATTGAAAAGCACGCTCGTACAAGCATGTCCCATGGGAACTCACTGAATTCGCCTAGAAATATTGATTCCATTCATGAAAATTTTTGTATATCCTGAAAAGACTATTTATTACTACTGCGGCCTACTGGGAACTAACCGAATATTCCACGTTATTGAGATTCAGCTCACCAAATTTGATTAATCTTTAAAAGTACACATATTACAAGATCCTGCTACTGGGAAATAACTTAATTCACAAAAGAACAGTGTTTCAGTTCGTTAAAACGTTGCTCTATCTTGAATAACAAGCTTATTACATGCGTATCCTATTCGGAACCTACTGAATTCACCATGATACTTAGATTCCGTTCCTTCAAATGTTGCTATATATTGAAAAGCACACTCATACAAGCATGTCCCACTGGGAAGACACTGAATTCGCCTAGAAATTTTGATTCCATTCGGGAAAATTTTTCTATATCCCAAACAGTCCACTTATTACTACTGCGGCCTATTGGGAACTAACCGAATTCACTAAGTTACTGAGATTCGGCTCACCAAATTTTGATAAATCTTTAAAAGTACACATATTACAAGAGCCTGCTACTGGGAACTAACTGAATTCACAAGGATACAGTGTTTCAGTCGTTAAAACGTTGCTCTATCTTGAATAACAAGCTTATTACATGCGAATCCTATTGGGAACCTACTGAATTCACAATGATACTTAGATTCCGTTCCTTAAAATGTTGATATATATTGAAAAGCACACTCAAACACGCATGTCCCATTGGGAACTCACTGAATAACCCTAGAAATTTTGTTTCCATTCGTGAAAATTTTTCTATACCCCGAACAGTCCACTTATTACTACTGCGGTCTATTGGGAACTAACTGAATTCACCAAGTTACTGAGATTTGGGTCAACAAATTTTGATAAACCTTTAAAAGTACACATATTACAAGAGACTGCTACTGGGATCTAATTGAATTCACAAAGAAACCGTGTTTCAGTTCGTTAAAACGTTGCTCAATCTTGACAACAAGCTTATTACATGCGATTCCTATTGGGAACCTACTGAATTCACCATGATACTTAGAATCCGTTCCTTAAAATGTTGCTATATATTGAAAAGCACACTCATACAAGCATGTCCCATTGGGAACTCATTGAATTCGCCTAGAAATTTTGATTCCATTCGTGAAAATTTTTCTATATCCCGAACAGTCCACTTATTACTACTGCGACCTACTGGGAACTAACCGAATTCACCATGTTACTCAGATTCGGCTCACCAAATTTTGATAAATCTTTAAAAGCACACAATTACAAGAGCCTGCTACTGGGCCTTACTGAATTCACAAAGAAACAGTGTTTCAGTTCGATAAAACATTGCTCTATCTTGAATAACAAGCTAATTACATGGGAATCCTATTGGGAATCTACTGCATTCAACATGATACTTAGAATTCGTTCCTTAAAATGTTGCTATATATTGAAAAGCACACTCATACAAGCATGTCCCATTGGGAACTCACTGAATTCGCATAGAAATTGTCATTCCATTCGTGAAAATTTTTCGATATCCCGAACAGTCCACTTATTACTATTGCGGCCTATTGGGAACTAAGTGAAGTCACAAAGTTACTGAGATTCGGCTCACCAAATTTTGATAAATCCTTAAAAGTACACATATTACAAGAGCCTGTACTGGGAACTAACTGAATTCACAAAGAAACAGTGTTTCAATTCGTTAAAACATTGCTCTATCTTGAATAACAAGCTTATTACTTGCGAATCCTATTGGGACCTATTGAATTCACCATGATACTTAGATTCCGTTCCTGAAAATGTTGCTATATATTGAAAAGCACACTCATACAAGCATGTCCCATTGGGAACTCACTGAATTCGCCTAGAAATTTTGATTCCATTCGTTAAAATTTTTCTATATCCCGAACAGTCCACTTATTACTACTGCGGCCTATTTGGAACTACCCGAATTCACGAAGTTACTGAGATTCGGCTCAGGAAATTTTGATAAATCTTTAAAAGTACACATATTACAAGAGCCTGCTACAGGGAACTAACTAAATTCTCAAAGAAACTGTGTTTGAGTACGTTAAAACTTTGCTCTATCTTGAATAACAAGCTTATTACTTGTGAATCCTATTGGGACCTACTGAATTCACCATGATACTTAGATTCCGTCCCTTAAAATGTTGCTATATATTGAAAAGCACAATCATACAAGCATGTCCCATTGGGAACTCACTGAATTCGCCTAGAAATTTTGATTCCATTTTGAAAATTTTTCTATATCCCGAACAGTCCACTTATTACTACTGAGCCCTACTTGAAGAAACTGAATTCACGAAGTATGTGAGATTCGGCTCAACAAATTTTGATAAATCTTTAAAGTATACATATTACAAGAGCCTGCTACTGGGAACTAACTGAATTCAAAGAAACAGTGCTTCAGTTCGTTAAAACGTTGCTCTAACTTGAATAACAGGCTTATTAAATGCGAATCATATTGGGAACCTACTGAATTCACCATGATACTTAGAATTCGTTCCTTAAAATGTTGCTATATATTGAAAAGCACACTCATACAAGCATGTCCCATTGGGAACTCACTGAATTCGCCTAGAAATTTTGATTCCATTCGTTAAAATTTTTCTATATCCCGAACAGTCCACTTATTACTACTGCGGCCTATTTGGAACTACCCGAATTCACGAAGTTACTGAGATTCGGCTCAGGAAATTTTGATAAATCTTTAAAAGTACACATATTACAAGAGCCTGCTACAGCGAACTAACTAAATTCACAAAGAAACAGTGTTTGAGTACGTTAAAACGTTGCTCTATCTTGAATAAAAGCTTATTACTTGTGAATCCAATTGGGACCTACTGAATTCACCATGATACTTAGATTCCGTTCCTTAAAATGTTGCTATATATTGAAAAGCACACTCATACAAGCATGTCCCATTGGGAACTCACTGAATTCGCCTAGAAATTTTGATTCCATTCGTTAAAATTTTTCTATATCCCGAACAGTCCACTTATTACTACTGTGCCCTATTGGGAACTAAGTGAATTCACAAAGTTACAGAGATTCGGCTCACCAAATTTTGATAATCTTTAAAAGTACACATATTACAAGAGCTTGTACTGGGAACTAACTGAATTCATAAAGAAAGAGTGTTTCAATTCGTTAAAACTTTCTCTATCCTGAATAACAAGCTTATTACTTGTGAATCCTATTGGGACCCATTGAATTCACCATGATACTTAGATTCCGTTCCTTAAAATGTTGCTATATATTGAAAAGCACACTCATACAAGCGTGTCCCATCGGGAACTCACTGAATTCGCCTAGAAATTTTGATTCCATTCTCGAATATTTTTCTATATCCCGAATAGTCCACTTATTACCTCTGCGGCCCCTTGGGAACTAATTGAATTCACCAAGTTACTGAAATTCGGCTCAACAAATTTTGATAAATCTTTAAAAGTACACATATTACAAGAGCCTGCTACTGGGTACTAACTGAATTCACAAAGAAACAGTGTTTCAGTTGGTTAAAACTTTGCTCTTTCTTGAATAACAAGCTCATTACATGTGAATCCTATTGGGAACCTACTGAATTCACCATGATACTTAGATTCCGTCCCTTAAAATGTTGCTATATATTGAAAAGCACACTCATATAAGCATGTCCCATTGGGAACTCACTGAATTCGCCTAGAAATTTTGATTCCATTCGTGAAATTTTTTTTATATCCCAAACAGTCCACTTATTACTACTGGGGCCTATGGGAACTAACCGAATTTACCAAGTTATTCTGATTCGGCCCAGGAAATTTTGATAAATCTTTAAAAGTACACATATTACAAGAGCCTGCTACTGGGAACTAAGTGAATTCACAAGGGAACAGTGTTTCAGTTCGTTAAAACGTTGCTCTATCTTGAATAACAAGCTTAATACATGCGAATCCTATTGGGAACCAACTGATTCACCATTATATTTAGATTCCGTTCCTTACAATGTTGCTATATATTGAAAAGCACGCTCATACAAGCATGTCCCATGGGAAATCACTGAATTCGCCTAGAAATATTGATTCCATTCATGAAAATTTTTCTATATCCTGAAAAGACTATTTATTACTACTGCGGCCTATTGGGAACTAACCGAATATTCCACGTTATTGAGATTCAGCTCACCAAATTTTGATTAATCTTTAAAAGTACACATATTACAAGATCCTGCTACTGGGAACTAACTTAATTCACAAAAGAACAGTGTTTCAGTTCGTTAAAACGTTGCTCTATCTTGAATAACAAGCTTATTACATGCGTATCCTATTCGGAACCTACTGAATTCACCATGATAGTTAGATTCCGTTCCTTCAAATGTTGCTATATATTGAAAAGCACACTCATACAAGCATGTCCCACTGGGAAGTCACTGAATTCGCCTAGAAATTTTGATTCCATTCGGGAAAATTTTTCTATATCCCAAACAGTCCACTTATTATTACTGCGACCTATTGGGAACTAACCGAATTCACTACGTTACTGAGATTCGGCTCACCAAATTTTGATAAATCTTTAAAAGTACACATATTACAAGATCCTGCTACTGGGAACTAACTGAATTCACAAGGATACAGTGTTTCAGTCGTTAAAACGTTGCTCTATCTTGAATAACAAGCTTATTACATGCGAATCCTATTGGGAACCTACTGAATTCACAATGATACTTAGATTCCGTTCCTTAAAATGTTGCTATATATTGAAAAGCACACTCAAACACGCATGTCCCATTGAGAACTCACTGAATAACCCTAGAAATTTTGTTTCCATTCGTGAAAATTTTTCTATACCCCGAACAGTCCACTTATTACTACTGCGGTCTATTGGGAACTAACTGAATTCACCAAGTTACTGAGATTTGGGTCACCAAATTTTGATAAACCTTTAAAAGTACACATATTACAAGAGACTGCTACTGGGATCTAATTGAATTCACAAAGAAACCGTGTTTCAGTTCGTTAAAACGTTGCTCAATCTTGACAACAAGCTTATTACATGTGAATCCTATTGTGTACCTACTGAATTCACCATGATTCTTAGATTCCGTTCCTTAAAATGTTGCTATATATTGAAAAGCAGACTCATATTAGCCTGTCCCATTGGGAACTCACTGAATTCTCCTAGAAATTTTGATTCCATTCTCGAATATTTTTCTATATCCCGAATAGTCCACTTATTACCTCTGCGGCCTATTGGGAACTAATTGAATTCACCAAGTTACTGAAATTCGGCTCACCAAATTTTGGTAAATCTTTAAAAGTACACATATTACAAGAGCCTGCTACTGGGAACTAACTGAATTCACAAAGAAACAGAGTTTCATTTCGTTAAAACGTTGCTCTATCTTGAATAACAAGTATAATACATGCGAATCCTACTGGGAACCTACTGAATTCACCGAGATACTTAGATTCCGTTCCTTAAAATGTTGCTATATATTGAAAAGCACACTCATACAAGCATGTCCCATTGAGAACTCACTGAATTCACCTAGAAATTTTGATTCCATTCGTGAAAATATTTCTATATCCCGAAGAGTCCACTTATTACTACTGCGGCCTATTGGGAACTAACCGAATTCACCAATTACTGAGATTCGGCTAACCAAATTTTGGTAAATCTTTAAAAGTACACACATTACAAGAGCCTGCTACAGGGAAATAACTGAATTCACAAAGAAACAGTGTTTCACTCCGTTAAAACGTTGCTCTATCTTGAATAACAAGCTTATTACATGCCAATCCTATTTGGAACCTATTGAATTCACAATGATACTTAGATACCGTTCCTTAAAATGTTGCTATATATTGAAAAGCACACTCATACAAGCATGTCCCATTTGGAACTCAAAGAATTCGCCTACAAATTTTGATTCCATTCGTGAAAATTTTTCTATATCCCGGAACAGTCCACTTATTACTACTGCGGCCTATTGGGAACTAACCGAATTAACCAAGTTACTGAGATCGTCTCACCAAATTTTGTTAAGTTTTTAAAAGTACACATATTACAAGAGCCTGGTACTGGGAACTAACGGAATTCACAAAGAAACAGTGTTTCAATGCGTTAAAACATTGCTCTATCTTGAATAACAAGTATAATACATGCGAATCCTATTGGGAACCTACTGAATTCACCATGATATTTAGATTCCGTTCCTTAAAATGTTGCTATATATTGAAAAGCACACTCATACAAGCGTGTCCCATCGGGAACTCACTGAATTCGCCTAGAAATTTTGATTCCATTCTCGAATATTTTTCTATATCCCGAATAGTCCACTTATTACCTCTGCGGCCCCTTGGGAACTAATTGAATTCACCAAGTTACTGAAATTCGGCTCAACAAATTTTGATAAATCTTTAAAAGTACACATATTACAAGAGCCTGCTACTGGGTACTAACTGAATTCACAAAGAAACAGTGTTTCAGTTGGTTAAAACTTTGCTCTTTCTTGAATAACAAGCTCATTACATGTGAATCCTATTGGGAACCTACTGAATTCACCATGATACTTAGATTCCGTCCCTTAAAATGTTGCTATATATTGAAAAGCACACTCATATAAGCATGTCCCATTGGGAACTCACTGAATTCGCCTGGAAATTTTGATTCCATTCGTGAAATTTTTTTTATATCCCAAACAGTCCACTTATTACTACTGGGGCCTATGGGAACTAACCGAATTTACCAAGTTATTCTGATTCGGCCCAGGAAATTTTGACAAATCTTTAAAAGTACACATATTACAAGAGCCTGCTACTGGGAACTAAGTGAATTCACAAGGGAACAGTGTTTCAGTTCGTTAAAACGTTGCTCTATCTTGAATAACAAGCTTAATACATGCGAATCCTACTGGGAACCAACTGAATTCACCATTATATTTAGATTCCGTTCCTTAAAATGTTGCTATATATTGAAAAGCACGCTCGTACAAGCATGTCCCATGGGAACTCACTGAATTCGCCTAGAAATATTGATTCCATTCATGAAAATTTTTGTATATCCTGAAAAGACTATTTATTACTACTGCGGCCTACTGGGAACTAACCGAATATTCCACGTTATTGAGATTCAGCTCACCAAATTTGATTAATCTTTAAAAGTACACATATTACAAGATCCTGCTACTGGGAAATAACTTAATTCACAAAAGAACAGTGTTTCAGTTCGTTAAAACGTTGCTCTATCTTGAATAACAAGCTTATTACATGCGTATCCTATTCGGAACCTACTGAATTCACCATGATACTTAGATTCCGTTCCTTCAAATGTTGCTATATATTGAAAAGCACACTCATACAAGCATGTCCCACTGGGAAGACACTGAATTCGCCTAGAAATTTTGATTCCATTCGGGAAAATTTTTCTATATCCCAAACAGTCCATTTATTACTACTGCGGCCTATTGGGAACTAACCGAATTCACTAAGTTACTGAGATTCGGCTCACCAAATTTTGATAAATCTTTAAAAGTACACATATTACAAGAGCCTGCTACTGGGAACTAACTGAATTCACAAGGATACAGTGTTTCAGTCGTTAAAACGTTGCTCTATCTTGAATAACAAGCTTATTACATGCGAATCCTATTGGGAACCTACTGAATTCACAATGATACTTAGATTCCGTTCCTTAAAATGTTGCTATATATTGAAAAGCACACTCTAACACGCATGTCCCATTGGGAACTCACTGAATAACCCTAGAAATTTTGTTTCCATTCGTGAAAATTTTTCTATACCCCGAACAGTCCACTTATTACTACTGCGGTCTATTGGGAACTAACTGAATTCACCAAGTTACTGAGATTTGGGTCAACAAATTTTGATAAACCTTTAAAAGTACACATATTACAAGAGACTGCTACTGGGATCTAATTGAATTCACAAAGAAACCGTGTTTCAGTTCGTTAAAACGTTGCTCAATCTTGACAACAAGCTTATTACATGTGAATCCTATTGTGTACCTACTGAATTCACCATGATACTTAGATTCCGTTCCTTAAAATGTTGCTATATATTGAAAAGCAGACTCATATTAGCATGTCCCATTGGGAACTCACTGAATTCTCCTAGAAATTTTGATTCCATTCTCGAATATTTTTCTATATCCCGAATAGTCCACTTATTACCTCTGCGGCCTATTGGGAACTAATTGAATTCACCAAGTTACTGAAATTCGGCTCACCAAATTTTGGTAAATCTTTAAAAGTACACATATTACAAGAGCCTGCTACTGGGAACTAACTGAATTCACAAAGAAACAGAGTTTCATTTCGTTAAAACGTTGCTCTATCTTGAATAACAAGTATAATACATGCGAATCCTACTGGGAACCTACTGAATTCACCGAGATACTTAGATTCCGTTCCTTAAAATGTTGCTATATATTGAAAAGCACACTCATACAAGCATGTCCCATTGAGAACTCACTGAATTCACCTAGAAATTTTGATTCCATTCGTGAAAATATTTCTATATCCCGAAGAGTCCACTTATTACTACTGCGGCCTATTGGGAACTAACCGAATTCACCAATTACTGAGATTTGGCTAACCAAATTTTGAAAAATCTTTAAAAGTACACACATTACAAGAGCCTGCTACAGGGAAATAACTGAATTCACAAAGAAACAGTGTTTCACTCCGTTAAAACGTTGCTCTATCTTGAATAACAAGCTTATTACATGCCAATCCTATTTGGAACCTATTGAATTCACAATGATACTTAGATACCGTTCCTTAAAATGTTGCTATATATTGAAAAGCACACTCATACAAGCATGTCCCATTTGGAACTCAAAGAATTCGCCTACAAATTTTGATTCCATTCGTGAAAATTTTTCTATATCCCGGAACAGTCCACTTATTACTACTGCGGCCTATTGGGAACTAACCGAATTAACCAAGTTACTGAGATCGTCTCACCAAATTTTGTTAAGTTTTTAAAAGTACACATATTACAAGAGCCTGGTACTGGGAACTAACGGAATTCACAAAGAAACAGTGTTTCAATGCGTTAAAACATTGCTCTATCTTGAATAACAAGTATAATACATGCGAATCCTATTGGGAACCTACTGAATTCACCATGATATTTAGATTCCGTTCCTTAAAATGTTGCTATATATTGAAAAGCACACTCATACAAGCGTGTCCCATCGGGAACTCACTGAATTCGCCTAGAAATTTTGATTCCATTCTCGAATATTTTTCTATATCCCGAATAGTCCACTTATTACCTCTGCGGCCCCTTGGGAACTAATTGAATTCACCAAGTTACTGAAATTCGGCTCAACAAATTTTGATAAATCTTTAAAAGTACACATATTACAAGAGCCTGCTACTGGGTACTAACTGAATTCACAAAGAAACAGTGTTTCAGTTGGTTAAAACTTTGCTCTTTCTTGAATAACAAGCTCATTACATGTGAATCCTATTGGGAACCTACTGAATTCACCATGATACTTAGATTCCGTTCCTTAAAATGTTGCTATATATTGAAAAGCACACTCATATAAGCATGTCCCATTGGGAACTCACTGAATTCGCCTGGAAATTTTGATTCCATTCGTGAAATTTTTTTTATATCCCAAACAGTCCACTTATTACTACTGCGGCCTATGGGAACTAACCGAATTTACCAAGTTATTCTGATTCGGCCCAGGAAATTTTGATAAATCTTTAAAAGTACACATATTACAAGAGCCTGCTACTGGGAACTAAGTGAATTCACAAGGGAACAGTGTTTCAGTTCGTTAAAACGTTGCTCTATCTTGAATAACAAGCTTAATACATGCGAATCCTACTGGGAACCAACTGAATTCACCATTATATTTAGATTCCGTTCCTTAAAATGTTGCTATATATTGAAAAGCACGCTCGTACAAGCATGTCCCATGGGAACTCACTGAATTCGCCTAGAAATATTGATTCCATTCATGAAAATTTTTGTATATCCTGAAAAGACTATTTATTACTACTGCGGCCTATTGGGAACTAACCGAATATTCCACGTTATTGAGATTCAGCTCACCAAATTTTGATTAATCTTTTAAAGTACACATATTACAAGATCCTGCTACTGGGAACTAACTTAATTCACAAAAGAACAGTGTTTCAGTTCGTTAAAACGTTGCTCTATCTTGAATAACAAGCTTATTACATGCGTATCCTATTCGGAACCTACTGAATTCACCATGATACTTAGATTCCGTTCCTTCAAATGTTGCTATATATTGAAAAGCACACTCATACAAGCATGTCCCACTGGGAAGTCACTGAATTCGCCTAGAAATTTTGATTCCATTCGGGAAAATTTTTCTATATCCCAAACAGTCCACTTATTACTACTGCGGCCTATTGGGAACTAACCGAATTCACTAAGTTACTGAGATTCGGCTCACCAAATTTTGATAAATCTTTAAAAGTACACATATTACAAGAGCCTGCTACTGGGAACTAACTGAATTCACAAAGAAACAGAGTTTCAGTTCGTTAAAACGTTGCTCTATCTTGAATAACAAGTATAATACATGCGAATCCTTCTGGGAACCTACTGAATTCACCGAGATACTTAGATTCCATTTCTTAAAATGTTGCTATATATTGAAAAGCACACTCATACAAGCATGTCCCTTTGAGAACTCACTGAATTCACCTAGAAATTTTGATTCCATTCGTGAAAATTTTTCTATATCCCGAAGAGTCCACTTATTACTACTGCGGCCTATTGGGAACTAACCGATTTCACCAATTACTGAGATTCTTTTAACCAAATTTTGGTAAATCTTTAAAAGTACACACATTACAAGAGCCTGCTACTGGGAAATAACTGAATTCACAAAGAAACAGTGTTTCACTCCGTTAAAACGTTGCTCTATCTTGAATAACAAGCTTATTACATGCAAATCCTATTTGGAACCTATTGAATTCACAATGATACTTAGATTCCGTTCCTTAAATGTTGCTATATATTGAAAAGCACACTCATACAAGCATGTCCCATTTGGAACTCAAAGAATTCGCCTACAAATTTTGATTCCATTCGTGAAAATTTTTCTATATCCCGGAACAGTCCACTTATTACTACTGCGGCCTATTGGGAACTAACCGAATTCACCAATTTACTGAGATCGTCTCACCAAATTTTGTTAAGATTTTAAAAGTACACATATTACAAGAGCCTGCTACTGGGAACTAACGGAATTCACAAAGAAACAGTGTTTCAATGCGTTAAACATTGCTCTATCTTGAATAACAAGTATAATACATGCGAATCCTATTGGGAACCTACTGAATTCACCATGATATTTAGATTCCGTTCCTTAAAATGTTGCTATATATTGAAAAGCACACTCATACAAGCGTGTCCCATCGGGAACTCACTGAATTCGCCTAGAAATTTTGATTCCATTCTCGAATATTTTTCTATATCCCAAATAGTCCACTTATTACCTCTGCGGCCTATTGGGAACTAATTGAATTCACCAAGTTACTGAAATTCGGCTCAACAAATTTTGATAAATCTTTAAAAGTACACATATTACAAGAGCCTGCTACTGGGTACTAACTGAATTCAAAAGAAACAGTGTTTCAGTTGGTTAAAACTTTGCTCTTTCTTGAATAACAAGCTTATTACATGTGAATCCTATTGGGAACCTACTGAATTCACCATGATACTTAGATTCCGTTCCTTAAAATGTTGCTATATATTGAAAAGCACACTCATACAAGCATGTCCCATTGGGAACGCACTGAATTCGCCTAGAAATTTTGATTCCATTCGTGAAAATTTTTCTATATCCCGAATAGTCTATTTATTACTACTGCGGCCTATTGGGCACTAACCGAATTCTCCACGTTATTGAGATTCGGCTCAGGAAAATTTTTTTTATTAACTTGAGTATTTCTTATATATATTTCAAGTGTTATTCCCTTTCCCGGTTTCTGGGCAAACATCCCCCTGCCCCCTCCCCTTCCTTATGGGTGTTCCCCTCCCAACCCTCCCCCCATTGCCGCCCTCCCCTCATAGTCTAGTTCACCGGGGGTTCATACTTAGCAGGACCCATTGCTTCCCCTTCCACTGGTGCTCTTACTAGGATATTCATTGCTACCTATGGGGTCAGAGTCCAGGGTCAGTCCATGTATAGTATTTAGGTAGTGACTTAGTCCCTGGAAGCTCTGGTTGCTTGACATTGTTGTACTTTTGGGGTCTCGAGCCCCTTCAAGCTCTTCCAGTTCTTTCTCTGATTCCTTCAACGGGGGACTTATTCTCAGTTCAGTGGTTTGCTGCTGGCATTCGCCTCTGTATTTGCTGTATTCTGGCTGTGTCTCTCAGGAGCGATCTACATCCGGCTCCTGTCGGTCTGCACTTCTTTGCTTCATCCATCTTGTCTAATTGGGTGGCTGTATATGTATGGGTCACATGTGGGGCAGGTTCTGAATGGGTGTTCCTTCAGTCTCTGTTTTAATCTTTGCCACTACCTTCCCTGCCAAGGGTATTCTTTTTACTCATTTAAAGAAGGAGTGAAGCATTCACATTTTGATCATCCGTCTTGAATTTCGTTTGTTCTAGGGATCTAGGGTAATTCAAGCATTTGGGCTAAAAGCCACTTATCAATGCGTGCATAACATGTATGTCTTTCTGTGATTGGGTTAAGGAAATTTTGATAAATCTTTAAAAGTACACATATTACAAGATCCTGCTACTGGTCACTAACTGAATTCACAAGGATACAGTGTTTCAGTCGTTAAAACGTTGCTCTATCTTTAATAACAAGCTTATTACATGCGAATCCTATTGGGACCCTACTGAATTCACCAGGATACTTAGATTCAGTTCCTTAAAATGTTGCTATATATTGAAAAGCACACGCATACAAGCATGTCCCATTGGGAACTCACTGAATTCGCCTAGAAATTTTGATTCCATTCGTGAAAACTTTTCTATATTCGGAACAGTCCACTTATTACTACTGCGGCCTATTGGGAAGTAACCAAGTTCACTAAGTTACTGAGATTCGGCTCACCAAATTTTGATAAATCTTTAAAAGTACACATATTACAAGAGCCTGCTACTGGCAACTAACCGAATTCACAGAGAAACAGTGTTTCAGTTCGTTAAAACGTTGCTCTATCTTGAATAACAAGCTTATTACATGCGAATCCTATTGGGAACCTACTGAATTCACAATGATACTTAGATTCCGTTCCTTAAAATGTTCCTATATATAGAAAAGCACACTCATACAAGCATGTCCCATTGGGAACCCACTGAATTCGTCTAGAAATTCTGATTCCATTCATGAAAACTTTTCTATACCCCGAACAGTCCACTTATTACTACTGCGGTCTATTGGGAACTAACTGAATTCACCAAGTTACTGAGATTTGGGTCACCAAATTTTGATAAATTTTTAAAAGTACACATATTACAAGAGCCTGCTACTGGGAACTAATTGAATTCAAAAAAGAAACCGTGTTTCAGTTCGTTAAAACGTTGCTCAATCTTGACAACAAGCTTATTACATGTGAATTCTATTGGGTACCTTCTGAATTCACCATGATACTTAGATTCCGTTCCTTAAAATGTTGCTATATATTGAAAAGCAGACTCATATTAGCATGTCCCATTGGGAACTCACTGAATTCTCCTAGAAATACTGATTCCATTCGTGAAAATTTTTCTACTTCCGAACAGTCCACTTATTACTACTGCGACCTACTGGGCACTAACCGAATACACCAAGTTACTCAGTTTCGGCTCAGGAAATTTTGATAAATCTTTAAAAGTACACATATTACAAGAGCCTGCTACTGGGAACTAATTGTATTCACAAAGAAACAGTGTTTCAGTTCGTTAAAACGTTGCTCTATCTTGATAACAAGCGTATTACATGCGAATCCTATTGGGTACCTACTGAATTCACCATGATACTTAGATTCCGTTCTTTAAAATGTTGCTATATATTGAAAAGCAGACTCATACTAGCTTGTCCCATGGGAACTCACTGAATTCGCCTAGAAATACTGATTCCATTCGTGAAAATTTTTTTATATCCCGAACAGTCCACTTATTACCTCTGCGGCCTATTGGGAACTAATTGAATTCACCAAGTTACTCAGATTCGGCTCAGGAAATTTTGATAAATCTTTAAAAGTACACATAGTACAAGAGCCTGCTACTGGGAACTAACTGAATTCACAAAGAAACAGAGTTTCAGTTCGTTAAAACGTTGCTCTATCTTGAATAACAATTATAATACATGCGAATCCTACTGGGAACCTACTGAATTCACCGAGATACTTAGATTCCGTTCCTTAAAATGTTGCTATATATTGAAAAGCACACTCATACAAGCATGTCCCATTGAGAACTCACTGAATTCACCTAGAAATTTTGATTCCATTCGTGAAAATATTTCTATATCCCGAAGAGTCCACTTATTACTACTGAGGCCTATTGGGAACTAACCGAATTCACAAATTACTGAGATTCGGCTAACCAAATTTTGATAAATCTTTAAAAGTACACACATTACAAGAGCCTGCTACAGGAAAATAACTGAATTCACAAAGAAACAGTGTTTCACTCCGTTAAAACGTTGCTCTATCTTGAATAACAAGCTTATTACATGCCAATCCTATTTGGAACCTATTGAATTCACAATGATACTTAGATTCCGTTCCTTAAAATGTTGCTATATATTGAAAAGCACACTCATACAAGCATGTCCCATTTGGAACTCAAAGAATTCGCCTACAAATTTTGATTCCATTCGTGAAAATTTTTCTATATCCCGGAACAGCCCACTTATTAGTACTGCGGCCTATTGGGCACTAACCGAATTCTCCACGTTATTGAGATTCGGCTCAGGAAATTTTTTTTTATTAACTTGAGTATTTCTTATATATATTTCAAGTGTTATTCCCTTTCCCGGTTTCTGGGCAAACATCCCCCTCCCCCCTCCCCTTCCTTATGGGTGTTCCCCTCCCAACCCTCCCCACTTTGCCGCCCTTCCCCCATAGTCTAGTTCACTGGGGGTTCAGACTTAGCAGGACCCAGGGCTTCCCCTTCCACTGGTGCTCTTACTAGGATATTCATTGCTACCTATGGGGTCAGAGTCCAGGGTCAGTCCATGTATAGTATTTAGGTAGTGACTTAGTCCCTGGAAGCTCTGGTTGCTTGACATTGTTGTACTTTTGGGGTCTCGAGCCCCTTCAAGCTCTTCCAGTTCTTTCTCTGATTCCTTCAACGGGGGACTTATTCTCAGTTCAGTGGTTTGCTGCTGGCATTCGCCTCTGTATTTGCTGTATTCTGGCTGTGTCTCTCAGGAGCGATCTACATCCGGCTCCTGTCGGTCTGCACTTCTTTGCTTCATCCATCCTGTCTAATTGGGTGGCTGTATATGTATGGGTCACATGTGGGGCAGGTTCTGAATGGGTGTTCCTTCAGTCTCTGTTTTAATCTTTGCCTCTACCTTCCCTGCCAAGGGTATTCTTTTTACTCATTTAAAGGAGTGAAGCATTCACATTTTGATCATCCGTCTTGAATTTCGTTTGTTCTAGGGATCTAGGATAATTCAAGGATTTGGGCTAAAAGCCACTTATCAATGAGTGCATACCATGTATGTCTTTCTGTGATTGGGTTAAGGAAATTTTGATAAATCTTTAAAAGTACACATATCACAAGATCCTGCTACTGGGAACTAACTGAATTCACAAGGATACAGTGTTTCAGTCGTTAAAACGTTGCTCTATCTTTAATAACAAGCTTATTACATGCGAATCCTATTGGGAACCTACTGAATTCACCAGGATACTTATATTCCGTTCCTTAAAATATTGCTATATATTGAAAAGCACACTCATACAAGCATGTCCCATTGAGAACTCACTGAATTCGCCTAGAAATTTTGATTCCATTCGTGAAAATTTTTCTACATTCCGAACAGTCCACTTATTACTACTGAGGCCTACTGGGAAGTAACCGAGTTCACTAAGTTACTGAGATTCGGCTCACCAAATTTTGATAAATCTTTAAGAGTACACATATTACAAGAGCCTGCTACTGGGAACTAACTGAATTCACAAGAAACAGTGCTTCACTTCGTTAAAACGTTGCTCTATCTTGAATAACAAGCTTAATACATGCGAATCCTATTGGGAACCTACTGAATTCACCATGATACTTAGATTCCGTTCCTTAAAATGTTCCTATATATAGAAAAGCACACTCATACAAGCATGTCCCATTTGGAACCCACTGAATTCGTCTAGAAATTCTGATTCCATTCATGAAAATTTTTCTATATTCCGAACAGTCCACTTATTACTACTGCGGCCTATTGGGAACTAACCGAATTCACCATGTTACTCAGATTCGGCTCACCAAATTTTGATAAATCTTTAAAAGTACACATATTACAAGAGCAGGCTACTGGGTATTAACTGAATTCAGGAAGAAACAGTGTTTCAGTTTGTTAAAACGTTGCTCTATCTTGAAAAACAAGCTTATTACATGCGAATCCTATTGGGAAACTACTGAATCACCATGATACTTAGATTCCGTTCCTTAAAATGTTGCTATATATTGAAAGCACTCTTATGCAAGCATGTCACATTGGGAACACACTGAATTCGTCTTGAAATTTTGATTCCATTCGTGAAAATTTTTCTATATCCCGAACAGTCCACTTATTACTACTGCGGCCTATTGGGAACTAACTGAATTCACCAAGTTACTGAGATTTGGGTCACTAAATTTTGATAAATCTTTAAAAGTACACATATTACAAGAGCCTGCTACTGGGAACTAATAGAATTCACAAAGAAACCGTGTTTCAGTTCGTTAAAACGTTGCTCAATCTTGACAACAAGCTTATTACATGTGAATCCTATTGGGTACCTACTGAATTCACCATGATACTTAGATTCCGTTCCTTAAAATGTTGCTATTATTGAAAAGCAGACTCATACTAGCATGTCCCATTGGGAAATCCCTGAATTCGCCTAGAAATACTGATTCCATTCGTGAAAATTTTTCTATATCCCGAACAGTCCACTTATTACTACTGCGGCCTTCTGGGAACTAACCGAATACACCAAGTACTCAGATTCGGCTCAGGAAATTTTGATAAATCTTTAAAAGTACACATATTACAAGAGCCTGCTACTGGGAATTAATTGAATTCACAAAGAAACAGTGTTTCAGTTCGTTAAAACGTTGCTCTATCTTGAATAACAAGCTTATTACATGCGAATCCTATTGGGAACCTACTGAATTCACCATTATATTTAGATTCCGTTCCTTAAAATGTTGCTATATATTGAAAAGCACACTCATACAATCATGTCCCATTTGGAACTCACTGAATTCGTCTAGAAATTTTGATTCCATTCTCGAAATTTTTTCTATATCCCGAACAGTCCACTTATTACTACGGCGGCGTATTGGGAACTAATCGAATTCACCAATTACTGAGACTGGCTCACCAATTTTGATAAATCTTTAAAAGTACACATATTACAAGAGCCTGCTATTGGGAACTAACTGAATTCACAAAGAAACAGTGTTTCAGTTCGTTAAAACGTTGCTCTATCTTGAATAACAAGCTTAATACATGTGAATCCTATTTGGAACCTATCGCATTCACGATGATACTTAGATTCCCTTCCTTAAAATGTTGCTATATATATTGAAAAGCACACTCATACAAGCATGACCAATTGGGAACTCACTGAATTCACCTAGAAATTTTGATTCCATTAGTGAAAATTTTTCTATATCCCGAACAGTCCACTTATTACTACTGCGGCATTTTGGGAACCTACCGAATTCACCAAGCTACTGAGATTCGGCTCACCAAATTTTCATAAATCTTTAAAAGTACACACATTACAAGAGCCTGCTACTGGGTACTAACTGAATTCACAAGAAACAGTGTTTCACTTCGTTAAAACGTTGCTCTATCTTGAATATCAAGCTTATTACATGCAAATCCTATTTGGAACCTATTGAATTCACAATGATACTTAGATTCCGTTCATTAAAATGTTGCTATATATTTAAAATCACACTCATACAAGCATGTCCAGTTGGGAACTCACTGAATTCGCCTAGAAATTCTGTTTCCATTCATGAAAATTTTCTATATTCCGAACAGTCCACTTATTACTACTGCCGCCTATTGGGAACTAACCGAATTCACAAAGTTACTCAGATTCGGCTCACCAAATTTTGACAAATCTTTAAAAGTAGACATATTACAAGAGCCTGCTACTGGCAACAAACTGATTTCACAAAGAAACAGTGTTTCAGTTCGTTAAAACGTTGCTCTATCTTGAAAAACAAGCTTATTACGTGCGAATCCTATTTGGAACCTACTGAATCACCAAGATACTTAGATTCCGTTCCTTAAAATGTTGCTATATATTGAAAAGCACTCTTATGCAAGCATGTCCCATTGGGAACACACTGAATTCGTCTAGAAATTTTGATTCCATTCGTGAAAATTTTTCTACATCCCGAACAGTCCGCTTATTAGTACTGCGGTCTATAGGGAACTAACTGAATTCACCATGTTACTGAGATTTGGGTCACCAAATTTTGATAAATCTTTAAAGTAAACATATTACAAGAGCCTGCTACTGGGAACTAATAGAATTCACAAAGAAACAGTGTTTCAGTTCGTTAAAACGTTGCTCTATCTTGATAACAAGTTTATTACATGCGAATCCTATTGGGTACCTAGTGAATTCACCATGATATTTAGATTCCGTTCCTTAAAATGTTGCTATATATTTAAAATCACACTCATACAAGCATGTCCCATTGGGAACTCACTGAATTCGCCTAGAAATTATGATTCCATTCATGAAAATTTTCTATATTCCGAACAGTCCACTTATTACTACTGCCGCCTATTGGGAACTAACAGAATTCACAATGTTAATCAGATTCGGCTCACCAAATTTTGACAAATCTTTAAAAGTACACATATTACAAGAGCCTGCTACTGGCAACTATCTGAATTCACAAAGAAACAGTGTTTCAGTTCGTTAAAACGTTGCTCTATCTTGAAAAACAAGCTTATTACATGCGAATCCTATTGGGAACCTACTGAATCACCATTATACTTAGATTCCGTTCCTTAAAATGTTGCTATATATTGAAAAGCACTCTTATGCAAGCATGTCCCATTGGGAACACACTGAATTCGTCTAGAAATTTTGATTCCATTCGTGAAAATTTTTTTATATCCCGAACAGTCCACTTATTACTACTGCGGTCTATAGTGAACTAATTGAATTCACCATGTTACTGAGATTTGGGTCACCAAATTTTGATAAATCTTTAAAAGTACACATATTACAAGAGCCTGCTACTGGGAACTAACAGAATTCACAAAGAAACAGTGTTTCAGTTCGTTAAAACGTTGCTCTATCTTGATAACAATTTTATTACATGCGAATCCTATTGGGTACCTAGTGAATTCACCATGATACTTTGATTCCGTTCCTTAAAATGTTGATATATATTGAAAAGCACACTCATACAAGCATGTCCCATCGAAACTCACTGAATTCGCCTAAAAATTTTGATTCCATTCTCGAAAATTTTTCTATATCCCGAATACTCCGCTTATTACCTCTGCGGCCTATTGGGAACTAATTGAATACACCAAGTTACTGAAATTCGGCTCAACAAATTTTGATAAATCTTTAGAAGTACACATATTACAAGAGCCTGCTACTGGGTACTAACTGAATTCACAAAGAAACAGTGTTTCAGTTCGTTAAAACTTTGCTCTATCTTGAATAACAAGCTTAATACATGTGAATCCTATAGGGAACCTACTGAATTCACAATGATACTTAGATTCCGTTCCTTAAAATGTTGCTATATATTGAAAAACACACTAATACAAGCATGTCCCATCGGGAACTCACTGAATTCGCCTAGAAATTTTGATTCCATTCTAGAAAATTTTTCTATATTCCGAACAGTCCACTTATTACTACTGCGGCCACTTGGGAACTAACCGAATTCACCATGTTACTCAGATTCGTCTCATCAAATTTTGATAAATCTTTAAAAGTACACATATTACAAGAGCAGGCTACTGGGAACTAACTGAATTCACATGGAAACAGAGTTTCAGTTCATTAAAACGTTGCTCTATCTTGAATAACAAGCTTATTACATGCGAATCCTATTGGGAACCTACTGAATTCACCATGATACTTAGATTCCGTTCCTTAAAATGTTGATATATATTGAAAGGCACATTCATACAAGCATGTCCCATTGGGAACTCACTGAATTCGCCTAGAAATTCTGATTCCATTCATGAAAATTTTCTATATTCCGAACAGTCCACTTGTTACTACTGCTGCCTATTGGGAACTAACCGAATTCACAAATTTACTCAGACTCGGCTCACCAAATTTTGATAAATCTTTAAAAGTACACATATTACAAGAGCCTGCTACTGGCAACTAACTGAATTCACAAATAAACAGTGTTTCAGTTCGCTAAAACCTTGCTCTTTCTTGAAAAACAAGCTTATTACATGCGAATCCTATGGGAACCTACTGAACCACCATGATACTTAGATTCCGTTCCTTAAAATGTTGCTATATATTGAAAAGCACTCTTAGGCAAGCATGTCCCATTGGAAACTCACTGAAGTTGCCTAGAAATTATGATTCCATTCGTGAAAATTTTTCTAGATCCCGGACAGTCCACTTATTACTACTGCGGTCTATTGGGAACTAACTGAATTCACCAAGTTACTTTGATTTGTGTCACCAAATTTTGATGAATCTTTAAAAGAACACATATTACAAGAGCCTGCTACTGTGAACTAATTGAATTCACAAAGAAACTGTGTTTCAGTTCGTTAAAACGTTGCTCTATCTTGATAACAAGCTTATTACATGCGAATCCTATTGGGTACCTACTGAATTCACCATGATACTTAGATTCCGTTCCTTAAAATGTTGCTATATATTGAAAAGCACACTCATACTAGCATGTCCCATTGGGAACTCACTGAATTCGCCTAGAAATACTGATTCCCTTAGTGAAAATTTTTCTATATCCCGAACAGTCCACTTATTACTACTGAGGCCAATTGGGAATTAACTGAATTCACCAAGTTACTGAGATTGGGCTCACCAATATTGATAAATCTTTAAAAGTACACATATTACAAGAGCCTGCTACTGGGAACTCATTGAATTCACAATGAAACAGTGTTTCAGTTCGTTAAAACGTTGCTCCATCTTGAATAAAAAGCTTATTACATGTGAATCCTATTGGGAACCTACTGAATTCACAATGATACTTAGATTCCGTTCCTTAAAATGTTGCTATATATTGAAAAGCACACTCATACAAGCATGTCCCATCGGGAACTCACTGAATTCGCCTAGAAATTTTGATTCCATTCTAGAAATTTTTTCTATATCCCGAATAGTCCACTTATTACCTCGGCAGCCTATTGGGAACTAATTGAATTCACCAACTTACTGAAATTCGGCTCAACAAATTTTGATAAATCTTTTAAAGTACACATATTACAAGAGCCTGCTACTGGGTACTAACTGAATTCACAAAGAAATAGTGTTTCAGTTGGTTAAACTTTGCTCTATCTTGAATAACAAACTTATTACATGGGAATCCTATTGTGAACCTACTGAATTCACCATGATACTTAAATTCCGTTCCTTAAAATGTTGCTATATATTGAAAAGCACACACATACAAGCATGACCCATTGGGAACTCACTTAATTCACCTAGAAATTTTGATTCCATTCGTGAAAATTGTTCTATATCCCGAAGAGTCCACTCATTACTACTGCGGCCTATTGGGAACTAACCGATTTTCCACGTTATTGAGATTCAGCTCACCAAATTTTGATTAATCTTTAAAAGTACACATATTACAAGATCCTGCTACTGGGAACTAACTTAATTCACAAAGGAACAGTGTTTCAGTTCGTTAAAACGTTGCTCTATCTTGAATAACAAGCTTATTACATGCAAATCGTATTGGGAACCTACTGAATTCACCATGATACTTAGATTCCTTTCCTTAAAATGTTGCTATATATTGAAAAGCACACTCATAGAAGCATGTCCCACTGGGAAGTCACTGAATTAGCCTAGGAATTTTGAATCCATTCGTGAAAATTTTTCTATATCCCGAACAGTCCACTTATTACTACTGCGGCCTTTGGGAACTAACCGAATTCTCCACGTGATTGAGATTCTGCTTACCAAATTTTGATAAATCTTTCAAAGTACACATATTACAAGATCCTGCTACTGGGAACTAACTGAATTCACAAGGATACAGTGTTTCAGTCATTAAAACGTTGCTCTATCTTGAATAACAAGCTTATTACATGCGAATCCTATTGGGAACCTACTGAATTCACCATGATACTTAGATTCCGTTCCTTAAAATGTTACTATATATTGAAAAGCACACTCATACAAGCATGTCCCATTGGGAACTCACTGAATTCGCCTAGAAATTTTGATTCCATTCGTGAAAATTTTTCTATATCCCAAACAGTCCACTTATTACTACTGCGGCCTATTGGGAACTAACCGAATTCACTAAGTTACTGAGATTCGGCTCACCAAATTTTGATAAATCTTTAAAAGTACACATATTACAAGAGCCTGCTACTTGGAACTAACTGAATTCACAAAGAAACAGTGTTTCAGTTCGTTAAAACGTTGCTCTATATTGAATAACAAGCTTATTACATGCGAATCCTATTGGGAACCTACTGAGTTCACCATGATACTTAGATTCCGTTCCTTAAAATGTTGCTATATATTGAAATGCACGCTCATACAAGCATGTCCCATGGGAACTCACTGAATTTGCCTACATATTTTGATTCCATTCATGGAAAGTTTTATATATCCAGAACAGACTATTTATTACTACTGCGGCTTATTGGGAACTAACCGAATTTTCCACGTTATTGAGATTCAGCTCACCAAATTTTGATTAATCTTTAAAAGTACACATATTACAAGAGCCTGCTACTGGGAACTAACTGAATTCACAAAGAAACAGTGTTTCAGTTCGTTAAAACGTTGCTCTATCTTGAATAACAAGCTTATTACATGTGAATCCTATTGGGAACCTACTGAATTCACCATGATACTTAGATTCCGTTCCTTAAAATATCGCTATATATAGAAAGGCACACTCATACAAGCATGTCCCATTGGGGACTCACTGAATTCGCCTAGAAATTCTGATTCCATTCATGAAAATTTTCTATATTCCGAACAGTCCACTTATTACTACTACCGCCTATTGGGAACTAACCGAATTCCCCATGTTACTCAGATTCGGCTCACCAAATTTTGATTAATCTTTAAAAGTACACATATTACAAGAGCCTGCTACTGGGAACTAACTGAATTCACAACGAAACAGTGTTTCAGTTCGTTAAAACTTTGCTCCATCTTGAATAAAAAGCTTATTACATGTGAATCCTATTGGGATCCTACTGAATTCACAATGATACTTAGATTCCGTTCCTTAAAATGTTGCTATATATTGAAAAACACACTCATACAAGCATGTCCCATCGGGAACTCACTGAATTCGCCTAGAAATTTTGATTCCATTCTAGAAAATTTTTCTATATCCCGAATAGTCCACTTATTACTACTGTGGCCTATTGGGAACTAACCGAATTCATCAATTACTGAGATTCGGCTCACCAAATTTTCATAAATCTTTAAAAGTACACATATTACAAGAGCCTGCTACTGGGAACCAACGGAATTCACAAAGAAACAGTGTTTCAGTTCGTTAAAACGTTGCTCTATCTTGAATAACAAGCATATTACATGCGAATCCTATTGGGAACCTACTGAATTCACCATTATACTTAGATTCCGTTCCTTAAAATGTTGCTATATATTGAAAAGCACACACATACAAGCATGACCCATTGGGAACTCACTGAATTCACCTAGAAATTTTGATTCCATTCGTGAAAATTGTTCTATATCCCGAAGAGTCCACTCATTACTACTGCGGCCTATTGGGAACTAACCGATTTTCCACGTTATTGAGATTCAGCTCACCAAATTTTGATTAATCTTTAAAAGTACACATATTACAAGATCCTGCTACTGGGAACTAACTTAATTCACAAAGGAACAGTGTTTCAGTTCGTTAAAACGTTGCTCTATCTTGAATAACAAGCTTATTACATGCAAATCGTATTGGGAACCTACTGAATTCACCATGATACTTAGATTCCGTTCCTTAAAATGTTGCTATATATTGAAAAGCACACTCATAGAAGCATGTCCCACTGGGAAGTCACTGAATTAGCCTAGGAATTTTGAATCCATTCGTGAAAATTTTTCTATATCCCGAACAGTCCACTTATTACTACTGCGGCCTATTGGGAACTAACCGAATTCTCCACGTGATTGAGATTCGGCTCACCAAATTTTGATAAATCTTTCAAAGTACACATATTACAAGACCCTGCTACTGGGAACTAACTGAATTCACAAGGATACAGTGTTTCAGTTCGTTAAAACGTTGCTCTATCTTGAATAACAAGCTTATTACATGCAAATCGTATTGGGAACCTACTGAATTCACCATGATACTTAGATTCCGTTCCTTAAAATGTTGCTACATATTGAAAAGCACACTCATACAAGCATGTCCCATTGAGAACTCACTGAATTCACCTAGAAATTTTGATTCCATTCGTGAAAATATTTCAATATCCCGAAGAGTCCACTTATTACTACTGAGGCCTATTGGGAACTAACCGAATTCACAAATTACTGAGATTCGGCTAACCAAATTTTGATAAATCTTTAAAAGTACACACATTACAAGAGCCTGCTACAGGAAAATAACTGAATTCACAAAGAAACAGTGTTTCACTCCGTTAAAACGTTGCTCTATCGTGAATAACAAGCTTATTACATGCCAATCCTATTTGGAACCTATTGAATTCACAATGATACTTAGATTCCGTTCCTTAAAATGTTGCTATATATTGAAAAGCACACTCATACAAGCATGTCCCATTTGGAACTCAAAGAATTCGCCTACAAATTTTGATTCCATTCGTGAAAATTTTTCTATATCCCGGAACAGCCCACTTATTAGTACTGCGGCCTATTGGGCACTAACCGAATTCTCCACGTTATTGAGATTCGGCTCAGGAAATTTTTTTTTATTAACTTGAGTATTTCTTATATATATTTCAAGTGTTATTCCCTTTCCCGGTTTCTGGGCAAACATCCCCCTCCCCCCTCCCCTTCCTTATGGGTGTTCCCCTCCCAACCCTCCCCACATTGCCGCCCTTCCCCCATAGTCTAGTTCACTGGGGGTTCAGACTTAGCAGGACCCAGGGCTTCCCCTTCCACTGGTGCTCTTACTAGGATATTCATTGCTACCTATGGGGTCAGAGTCCAGGGTCAGTCCATGTATAGTATTTAGGTAGTGACTTAGTCCCTGGAAGCTCTGGTTGCTTGACATTGTTGTACTTTTGGGGTCTCGAGCCCCTTCAAGCTCTTCCAGTTCTTTCTCTGATTCCTTCAACGGGGGACTTATTCTCAGTTCAGTGGTTTGCTGCTGGCATTCGCCTCTGTATTTGCTGTATTCTGGCTGTGTCTCTCAGGAGCGATCTACATCCGGCTCCTGTCGGTCTGCACTTCTTTGCTTCATCCATCCTGTCTAATTGGGTGGCTGTATATGTATGGGTCACATGTGGGGCAGGTTCTGAATGGGTGTTCCTTCAGTCTCTGTTTTAATCTTTGCCTCTACCTTCCCTGCCAAGGGTATTCTTTTTACTCATTTAAAGGAGTGAAGCATTCACATTTTGATCATCCGTCTTGAATTTCGTTTGTTCTAGGGATCTAGGATAATTCAAGGATTTGGGCTAAAAGCCACTTATCAATGAGTGCATACCATGTATGTCTTTCTGTGATTGGGTTAAGGAAATTTTGATAAATCTTTAAAAGTACACATATCACAAGATCCTGCTACTGGGAACTAACTGAATTCACAAGGATACAGTGTTTCAGTCGTTAAAACGTTGCTCTATCTTTAATAACAAGCTTATTACATGCGAATCCTATTGGGAACCTACTGAATTCACCAGGATACTTATATTCCGTTCCTTAAAATATTGCTATATATTGAAAAGCACACTCATACAAGCATGTCCCATTGAGAACTCACTGAATTCGCCTAGAAATTTTGATTCCATTCGTGAAAATTTTTCTACATTCCGAACAGTCCACTTATTACTACTGAGGCCTATTGGGAAGTAACCGAGTTCACTAAGTTACTGAGATTCGGCTCACCAAATTTTGATAAATCTTTAAGAGTACACATATTACAAGAGCCTGCTACTGGGAACTAACTGAATTCACAAGAAACAGTGTTTCACTTCGTTAAAACGTTGCTCTATCTTGAATAACAAGCTTAATACATGCGAATCCTATTGGGAACCTACTGAATTCACCATGATACTTAGATTCCGTTCCTTAAAATGTTCCTATATATAGAAAAGCACACTCATACAAGCATGTCCCATTTGGAACCCACTGAATTCGTCTAGAAATTCTGATTCCATTCATGAAAATTTTTCTATATTCCGAACAGTCCACTTATTACTACTGCGGCCTATTGGGAACTAACCGAATTCACCATGTTACTCAGATTCGGCTCACCAAATTTTGATAAATCTTTAAAAGTACACATATTACAAGAGCAGGCTACTGGGTATTAACTGAATTCAGGAAGAAACAGTGTTTCAGTTTGTTAAAACGTTGCTCTATCTTGAAAAACAAGCTTATTACATGCGAATCCTATTGGGAAACTACTGAATCACCATGATACTTAGATTCCGTTCCTTAAAATGTTGCTATATATTGAAAGCACTCTTATGCAAGCATGTCACATTGGGAACACACTGAATTCGTCTTGAAATTTTGATTCCATTCGTGAAAATTTTTCTATATCCCGAACAGTCCACTTATTACTACTGCGGCCTATTGGGAACTAACTGAATTCACCAAGTTACTGAGATTTGGGTCACTAAATTTTGATAAATCTTTAAAAGTACACATATTACAAGAGCCTGCTACTGGGAACTAATAGAATTCACAAAGAAACCGTGTTTCAGTTCGTTAAAACGTTGCTCAATCTTGACAACAAGCTTATTACATGTGAATCCTATTGGGTACCTACTGAATTCACCATGATACTTAGATTCCGTTCCTTAAAATGTTGCTATTATTGAAAAGCAGACTCATACTAGCATGTCCCATTGGGAAATCCCTGAATTCGCCTAGAAATACTGATTCCATTCGTGAAAATTTTTCTATATCCCGAACAGTCCACTTATTACTACTGCGGCCTTCTGGGAACTAACCGAATACACCAAGTACTCAGATTCGGCTCAGGAAATTTTGATAAATCTTTAAAAGTACACATATTACAAGAGCCTGCTACTGGGAATTAATTGAATTCACAAAGAAACAGTGTTTCAGTTCGTTAAAACGTTGCTCTATCTTGAATAACAAGCTTATTACATGCGAATCCTATTGGGAACCTACTGAAGTCACCATTATATTTAGATTCCGTTCCTTAAAATGTTGCTATATATTGAAAAGCACACTCATACAATCATGTCCCATTTGGAACTCACTGAATTCGTCTAGAAATTTTGATTCCATTCTCGAAATTTTTTCTATATCCCGAACAGTCCACTTATTACTACGGCGGCGTATTGGGAACTAATCGAATTCACCAATTACTGAGACTGGCTCACCAATTTTGATAAATCTTTAAAAGTACACATATTACAAGAGCCTGCTATTGGGAACTAACTGAATTCACAAAGAAACAGTGTTTCAGTTCGTTAAAACGTTGCTCTATCTTGAATAACAAGCTTAATACATGTGAATCCTATTTGGAACCTATTGAATTCACAATGATACTTAGATTCCGTTCATTAAAATGTTGCTATATATTTAAAATCACACTCATACAAGCATGTCCAGTTGGGAACTCACTGAATTCGCCTAGAAATTCTGTTTCCATTCATGAAAATTTTCTATATTCCGAACAGTCCACTTATTACTACTGCCGCCTATTGGGAACTAACCGAATTCACAAAGTTACTCAGATTCGGCTCACCAAATTTTGACAAATCTTTAAAAGTAGACATATTACAAGAGCCTGCTACTGGCAACAAACTGATTTCACAAAGAAACAGTGTTTCAGTTCGTTAAAACGTTGCTCTATCTTGAAAAACAAGCTTATTACGTGCGAATCCTATTTGGAACCTACTGAATCACCAAGATACTTAGATTCCGTTCCTTAAAATGTTGCTATATATTGAAAAGCACTCTTATGCAAGCATGTCCCATTGGGAACACACTGAATTCGTCTAGAAATTTTGATTCCATTCGTGAAAATTTTTCTACATCCCGAACAGTCCGCTTATTAGTACTGCGGTCTATAGGGAACTAACTGAATTCACCATGTTACTGAGATTTGGGTCACCAAATTTTGATAAATCTTTAAAGTAAACATATTACAAGAGCCTGCTACTGGGAACTAATAGAATTCACAAAGAAACAGTGTTTCAGTTCGTTAAAACGTTGCTCTATCTTGATAACAAGTTTATTACATGCGAATCCTATTGGGTACCTAGTGAATTCACCATGATATTTAGATTCCGTTCCTTAAAATGTTGCTATATATTTAAAATCACACTCATACAAGCATGTCCCATTGGGAACTCACTGAATTCGCCTAGAAATTATGATTCCATTCATGAAAATTTTCTATATTCCGAACAGTCCACTTATTACTACTGCCGCCTATTGGGAACTAACAGAATTCACAAAGTTAATCAGATTCGGCTCACCAAATTTTGACAAATCTTTAAAAGTACACATATTACAAGAGCCTGCTACTGGCAACTATCTGAATTCACAAAGAAACAGTGTTTCAGTTCGTTAAAACGTTGCTCTATCTTGAAAAACAAGCTTATTACATGCGAATCCTATTGGGAACCTACTGAATCACCATGATACTTAGATTCCGTTCCTTAAAATGTTGCTATATATTGAAAAGCACTCTTATGCAAGCATGTCCCATTGGGAACACACTGAATTCGTCTAGAAATTTTGATTCCATTCGTGAAAATTTTTCTATATCCCGAACAGTCCACTTATACTACTGCGGTCTATAGTGAACTAATTGAATTCACCATGTTACTGAGATTTGGGTCACCAAATTTTGATAAATCTTTAAAAGTACACATATTACAAGAGCCTGCTACTGGGAACTAACAGAATTCACAAAGAAACAGTGTTTCAGTTCGTTAAAACGTTGCTCTATCTTGATAACAATTTTATTACATGCGAATCCTATTGGGTACCTAGTGAATTCACCATGATACTTAGATTCCGTTCCTTAAAATGTTGATATATATTGAAAAGCACACTCATACAAGCATGTCCCATCGGGAACTCACTGAATTCGCCTAAAAATTTTGATTCCATTCTCGAAAATTTTTCTATATCCCGAATACTCCGCTTATTACCTCTGCGGCCTATTGGGAACTAATTGAATACACCAAGTTACTGAAATTCGGCTCACCAAATTTTGGTAAATCTTTAAAAGTACACATATTACAAGAGCCTGCTACTGGGTACTAACTGAATTCACAAAGAAACAGTGTTTCAGTTCGTTAAAACTTTGCTCTATCTTGAATAACAAGCTTAATACATGTGAATCCTATAGGGAACCTACTGAATTCACAATGATACTTAGATTCCGTTCCTTAAAATGTTGCTATATATTGAAAAACACACTCATACAAGCATGTCCCATCGGGAACTCACTGAATTCGCCTAGAAATTTTGATTCCATTCTAGAAAATTTTTCTATATTCCGAACAGTCCACTTATTACTACTGCGGCCACTTGGGAACTAACCGAATTCACCATGTTACTCAGATTCGTCTCATCAAATTTTGATAAATCTTTAAAAGTACACATATTACAAGAGCAGGCTACTGGGAACTAACTGAATTCACATGGAAACAGAGTTTCAGTTCATTAAAACGTTGCTCTATCTTGAATAACAAGCTTATTACATGCGAATCCTATTGGGAACCTACTGAATTCACCATGATACTTAGATTCCGTTCCTTAAAATGTTGATATATATTGAAAGGCACATTCATACAAGCATGTCCCATTGGGAACTCACTGAATTCGCCTAGAAATTCTGATTCCATTCATGAAAATTTTCTATATTCCGAACAGTCCACTTGTTACTACTGCTGCCTATTGGGAACTAACCGAATTCACAAATTTACTCAGACTCGGCTCACCAAATTTTGATAAATCTTTAAAAGTACACATATTACAAGAGCCTGCTACTGGCAACTAACTGAATTCACAAATAAACAGTGTTTCAGTTCGCTAAAACCTTGCTCTTTCTTGAAAAACAAGCTTATTACATGCGAATCCTATGGGAACCTACTGAACCACCATGATACTTAGATTCCGTTCCTTAAAATGTTGCTATATATTGAAAAGCACTCTTAGGCAAGCATGTCCCATTGGAAACTCACTGAAGTTGCCTAGAAATTATGATTCCATTCGTGAAAATTTTTCTAGATCCCGGACAGTCCACTTATTACTACTGCGGTCTATTGGGAACTAACTGAATTCACCAAGTTACTTTGATTTGTGTCACCAAATTTTGATGAATCTTTAAAAGAACACATATTACAAGAGCCTGCTACTGTGAACTAATTGAATTCACAAAGAAACTGTGTTTCAGTTCGTTAAAACGTTGCTCTATCTTGATAACAAGCTTATTACATGCGAATCCTATTGGGTACCTACTGAATTCACCATGATACTTAGATTCCGTTCCTTAAAATGTTGCTATATATTGAAAAGCACACTCATACTAGCATGTCCCATTGGGAACTCACTGAATTCGCCTAGAAATACTGATTCCCTTAGTGAAAATTTTTCTATATCCCGAACAGTCCACTTATTACTACTGAGGCCAATTGGGAATTAATTGAATTCACCAAGTTACTGAGATTGGGCTCACCAATATTGATAAATCTTTAAAAGTACACATATTACAAGAGCCTGCTACTGGGAACTCATTGAATTCACAATGAAACAGTGTTTCAGTTCGTTAAAACGTTGCTCCATCTTGAATAAAAAGCTTATTACATGTGAATCCTATTGGGAACCTACTGAATTCACAATGATACTTAGATTCCGTTCCTTAAAATGTTGCTATATATTGAAAAGCACACTCATACAAGCATGTCCCATCGGGAACTCACTGAATTCGCCTAGAAATTTTGATTCCATTCTAGAAATTTTTTCTATATCCCGAATAGTCCACTTATTACCTCGGCAGCCTATTGGGAACTAATTGAATTCACCAACTTACTGAAATTCGGCTCAACAAATTTTGATAAATCTTTTAAAGTACACATATTACAAGAGCCTGCTACTGGGTACTAACTGAATTCACAAAGAAATAGTGTTTCAGTTGGTTAAACTTTGCTCTATCTTGAATAACAAACTTATTACATGGGAATCCTATTGTGAACCTACTGAATTCACCATGATACTTAAATTCCGTTCCTTAAAATGTTGCTATATATTGAAAAGCACACACATACAAGCATGACCCATTGGGAACTCACTTAATTCACCTAGAAATTTTGATTCCATTCGTGAAAATTGTTCTATATCCCGAAGAGTCCACTCATTACTACTGCGGCCTATTGGGAACTAACCGATTTTCCACGTTATTGAGATTCAGCTCACCAAATTTTGATTAATCTTTAAAAGTACACATATTACAAGATCCTGCTACTGGGAACTAACTTAATTCACAAAGGAACAGTGTTTCAGTTCGTTAAAACGTTGCTCTATCTTGAATAACAAGCTTATTACATGCAAATCGTATTGGGAACCTACTGAATTCACCATGATACTTAGATTCCTTTCCTTAAAATGTTGCTATATATTGAAAAGCACACTCATAGAAGCATGTCCCACTGGGAAGTCACTGAATTAGCCTAGGAATTTTGAATCCATTCGTGAAAATTTTTCTATATCCCGAACAGTCCACTTATTACTACTGCGGCCTTTGGGAACTAACCGAATTCTCCACGTGATTGAGATTCTGCTCACCAAATTTTGATAAATCTTTCAAAGTACACATATTACAAGATCCTGCTACTGGGAACTAACTGAATTCACAAGGATACAGTGTTTCAGTCATTAAAACGTTGCTCTATCTTGAATAACAAGCTTATTACATGCGAATCCTATTGGGAACCTACTGAATTCACCATGATACTTAGATTCCGTTCCTTAAAATGTTGCTATATATTGAAAAGCACACTCATACAAGCATGTCCCATTGGGAACTCACTGAATTCGCCTAGAAATTTTGATTCCATTCGTGAAAATTTTTCTATATCCCAAACAGTCCACTTATTACTACTGCGGCCTATTGGGAACTAACCGAATTCACTAAGTTACTGAGATTCGGCTCACCAAATTTTGATAAATCTTTAAAAGTACACATATTACAAGAGCCTGCTACTTGGAACTAACTGAATTCACAAAGAAACAGTGTTTCAGTTCGTTAAAACGTTGCTCTATGTTGAATAACAAGCTTATTACATGCGAATCCTATTGGGAACCTACTGAGTTCACCATGATACTTAGATTCCGTTCCTTAAAATGTTGCTATATATTGAAATGCACGCTCATACAAGCATGTCCCATGGGAACTCACTGAATTTGCCTACATATTTTGATTCCATTCATGGAAAGTTTTATATATCCAGAACAGACTATTTATTACTACTGCGGCTTATTGGGAACTAACCGAATTTTCCACGTTATTGAGATTCAGCTCACCAAATTTTGATTAATCTTTAAAAGTACACATATTACAAGAGCCTGCTACTGGGAACTAACTGAATTCACAAAGAAACAGTGTTTCAGTTCGTTAAAACGTTGCTCTATCTTGAATAACAAGCTTATTACATGTGAATCCTATTGGGAACCTACTGAATTCACCATGATACTTAGATTCCGTTCCTTAAAATATTGCTATATATAGAAAGGCACACTCATACAAGCATGTCCCATTGGGGACTCACTGAATTCGCCTAGAAATTCTGATTCCATTCATGAAAATTTTCTATATTCCGAACAGTCCACTTATTACTACTACCGCCTATTGGGAACTAACCGAATTCCCCATGTTACTCAGATTCGGCTCACCAAATTTTGATTAATCTTTAAAAGTACACATATTACAAGAGCCTGCTACTGGGAACTAACTGAATTCACAACGAAACAGTGTTTCAGTTCGTTAAAACGTTGCTCCATCTTGAATAAAAAGCTTATTACATGTGAATCCTATTGGGATCCTACTGAATTCACAATGATACTTAGATTCCGTTCCTTAAAATGTTGCTATATATTGAAAAACACACTCATACAAGCATGTCCCATCGGGAACTCACTGAATTCGCCTAGAAATTTTGATTCCATTCTAGAAAATTTTTCTATATCCCGAATAGTCCACTTATTACTACTGTGGCCTATTGGGAACTAACCGAATTCATCAATTACTGAGATTCGGCTCACCAAATTTTCATAAATCTTTAAAAGTACACATATTACAAGAGCCTGCTACTGGGAACCAACGGAATTCACAAAGAAACAGTGTTTCAGTTCGTTAAAACGTTGCTCTATCTTGAATAACAAGCATATTACATGCGAATCCTATTGGGAACCTACTGAATTCACCATTATACTTAGATTCCGTTCCTTAAAATGTTGCTATATATTGAAAAGCACACACATACAAGCATGACCCATTGGGAACTCACTGAATTCACCTAGAAATTTTGATTCCATTCGTGAAAATTGTTCTATATCCCGAAGAGTCCACTCATTACTACTGCGGCCTATTGGGAACTAACCGATTTTCCACGTTATTGAGATTCAGCTCACCAAATTTTGATTAATCTTTAAAAGTACACATATTACAAGATCCTGCTACTGGGAACTAACTTAATTCACAAAGGAACAGTGTTTCAGTTCGTTAAAACGTTGCTCTATCTTGAATAACAAGCTTATTACATGCAAATCGTATTGGGAACCTACTGAATTCACCATGATACTTAGATTCCGTTCCTTAAAATGTTGCTATATATTGAAAAGCACACTCATAGAAGCATGTCCCACTGGGAAGTCACTGAATTAGCCTAGGAATTTTGAATCCATTCGTGAAAATTTTTCTATATCCCGAACAGTCCACTTATTACTACTGCGGCCTATTGGGAACTAACCGAATTCTCCACGTGATTGAGATTCGGCTCACCAAATTTTGATAAATCTTTCAAAGTACACATATTACAAGACCCTGCTACTGGGAACTAACTGAATTCACAAGGATACAGTGTTTCAGTCATTAAAACGTTGCTCTATCTTGAATAACAAGCTTATTACATGCGAATCCTATTGGGAACCTACTGAATTCACCATGATACTTAGATTCCGTTCCTTAAAATGTTGCTATATATTGAAAAGCACACTCATACAAGCATGTCCCATGGGAACTCACTGAATTCGCCTAGAAATTTTGATTCCATTCATGAAAATTTTTGTATATCCTGAACAGACTATTACTACTGCGGCTTATTGGGAACTAACCGAATTTTCCACGTTATTGAGATTCAGCTCACCAAATTTTGATTAATCTTTAAAAGTACACATATTACAAGATCCTGATACTGGGAACTAACTTAATTCACAAAGGAACAGTGTTTCAGTTCGTTAAAACGTTGCTCTATCTTGAATATCAAGCTTATTACATGCGAATCCTATTGGGAACATACTGAATTCATCATGATACTTGATTCCGTTCCTTAAAATGTTGCTATATATTGAAAAGCACACTCACATAAGCATGTCCCATTGGGAACTCAGTAAATTCGCCTATAAATTTTGATTCCATTCGCGAAAATTTTTCTGTATCCCGAACAGTCCACTTATTACTACTGCGGCCTATTGGGACCTAACCGAATTCACCAAGTTACTGAAATTCGGCTCACCAAATTTTGATAAATCTTTAAAAGTACACATATTACAAGATCCTGCTACTGGGAACTAACCTAATTCACAAAGAAACGGTGTTTCAGTTCGTTAAAACGTTGCTCTATCTTGAATAACAAACTTATTACATGCGTATCCTATTCGGAACCTCCTGAATTCACCATGATACTTAGATTCCGTTCCTTAAAATGTTGCTATATATTGAAAAGCACCCTCATACAAGCATGTCCCACTGGGAAGTCACTGAATTCGCGTAGAAATTTTGATTCCATTCGTGAAAATTTTTCTATATCCCGAACAGTCTACTTATTTCAACTGCGGCCTATTGGGAACTAATCGAATTCACCAAGGTACTGAGATTCGGCTCACCAAATTTTGATAAATCTTTAAAAGTACACATATTACAAGAGCCTGCTTCTGGGAACAAGCTTATTACATGTGAATCCTCTTGGGAACCTACTGGATTCACCATGATACTTAGATTCCGTTCCTTAAAATGTTGCTATATATTGAAAAGCTCACTTATACAAGCATGTCCCATTGGTGCCGAGGTCGGCAATCCTGGAGGTTCCAAGTATCCCTGGGGGCACCCGTGTTGAGGACTCGTGTGGAAAGGAGATGTCATGGTGAACAGAGACACAGACACAGAGAGAGTGTGGTCAACTGTTGTAACTTTACTGAGAGAGCATCCTACGGTTATACACAATTTTCATTGTAAAACAATCTTGGACCATGGCCAAGATCATTTGATTTTTCTGTAAAGAGGTATAGCTTGCTTTTTTTTTTTTAGACGAGCCGCAGTCAGCCAGCCTAGTCTAGTTCTCCGTTTGTCACATCAAGGAGGAAGTTTCAGGGGACCGCAAGTCTGGCATATCTTATGCCATCAGGTCTGTGTACCTAGTTCTATCGCTCTAGTTAACCCTTTGATCCCATCTTTGTTAGTCCTGTTGATGTACATCTAACGCTTGGGGCAATAATATTGTATGTCCGATACCTGTCTAAAGTATCTGATGATCTGTGACCTTACCTCCCATTTCTCTTCCTCTGAGAGCACACACCAAGGAGGACGGGCTCTTGTCAATCTTTCTGACCAAGGCAGTGACAAATACCTGACCCTATATCCATCCTTAGTAACCCACCTATCAAAATTCAAATCATATTCTCCAGTATATGGTAATGGAGCATCCGTTGGTCGATGCACATATGGTCCCCTGTAAGTACTGGTTGTCACCACCTGTTTCTATACTCTGTAAAATTTTCATAGCCGACCCAAATCTCAAGGAATCATTTCTCAACAGTTCTACCAACACCATAATAGAAGAAGCATCACTATACTTATAAGTATAATTCTTTGTTAAATCTTTGATTTCCTTATCTATAAGAGAAGACATAATCTGCAACCTTGGAGTCCCTGTCATCAGAGGCTCTGTCTGCTGTAAAGAGGAAGCAGGAAAGCTTGTGGTATTAGTGATCAAAAATAGATCAGGACCTTCTGTCCTATTATTAAAGGAAGTCTCTGTCTTACCAAGATCATTCTCAGAATCAAACAAAGAAAAAATAAAGAAATAACTGCTGACTACGATCTTTCCCATGACCCAGATGCCCATCAGCTTAGAGCCAAGTTTGTAGCAGGGGGCAAGTCCAGGTGCACATCTTCTTGGAGTCCGCCGCACGCAAGCAGGGGGCTTAACCGCGTGTGGTGCGAACCCTCGAACCGGCTCCCACTCAGGTGTCATGTCTGCCCCGGAGCTCGGTTATCTCTGCTGTAGGAGCGGCAGTTCCTCTTTTTTTATTTTTTAAAAGCACCAAATTGAGATCTGCTTGAACCTGGGCAATGGAATCTGTAAAGCATCGGAATATAATTGGGAAGATCATTAGTACAACAACAAGTAGTAAAATCCCAACTCCAATAAAAATGAAATATTGTGTCTAATCGATTGGATTTAATGATTTAACTCCATTCGCAAAGGATCTTGCCAATCTAGAGAGGTCCACTGCATCTACATGTTGCTTATTCATTTTTGTGATTAAGGACGTCAATTCTTGAATATTATAAGAAATGTTATCATCATCCCTTATGTCTAGCAAATATGTTTTGGTCCTTTCTCATTTTTCTGTAGTATTATAAGGTAAAGGAGTCACACAAATAAAATCATAATTAGCGTGACAGCGTGTGGCCATCCTAGTCTTACTGTTTGTAACATCTCGTCCTAATTCTAATACTACCTCTTCTAGGGCATTTAATCTAGTTTCTAATTTCAAATCTATAATCTTCTGTTCTGATAATGTAAGGGTAACATTCTTATGGAGATCATTAACAAAAGTGGCAATCTGCATTTCCTTAACCAAAGCAGTAGTAGAAACAGCAAAAGAAGTAACAATAGCTATCAAAGTGGTTATACCTAGAATTAAGGCTGTTACAAATCTTTTTGCCCTAATCAAACCCGTAGCATACCTAATAGTCTGGATGGCAGATTCATCAAACCATGGCTCATCTCCCAAGTCTACCGGTAACAAAACATAAGGAGGTCTCCTGACAATCAATATAACAGATCCCGATACAGTGGAATCAATGCAATTAATCAGCTTGCATGATGTACACTTAATACTAAAAATAGATTCAACCTTATCTATGCTAATCAATTGTGGCAATCCTACTAATATTGCATAGGGATAGGTAACACAAGCAGAAACTGAAACAGCATCATAATCAGCAGCTCCTGTTTTCTTCAGCAAAAGTTTCTCACTAGAAGCAACCAGTCGGAACAGTTCTGGATGTTCTATCAGTGGTTTGTTCTGTCTATCAGGGAGGTCTCTGTGGAGTGGCTCCCAGAACCATGTCGGTTCTACCCACCCCGCATCATACCATCTTTTGATCAGTTTTCCAACTGGAGGCACGTAGTTCCCATAAGGTTTTGAGTTGGAGGAGAGATAATTGCTCTGATCTTTATCAGGTGAGGACATGGAGAAGTCCCAGAGAAGTCTAGCAGCGCCTAAGGGAGAGAATCTTACCCGATTGTCAGGGAAGGCACATGGAAGCCAGCGCGGGAAAGCATTCTCATCTCCCTCCCAAAGGGCGTCCTTTTTAAATGCTGTTTTGTAATGGGGGTAGCGCGGCGGAAGATTCTTTGCTGTGGTATAATGTTGTCTTTTTTCTTCTTTATCGCTCACGGTGGTCATCCACAATTCCCACATATGCCGCCCATTGCCCTTTCCATCTGGTTTGATATTTTCCAAGGTGGGGGTATCTCTGTTAAACACCCTTTTTCCCACTTGAAAACAGCCCACTGGCACCGAAGGGGAGAAAGAGAAGCAAATTGGCAGAGAATCGGACTTTCCCTCAAAATCTACATAACCCGAGCTGTTCTTTAGAAGGTGAAAGTCAGGCGATCCCCCTATCACTAATGTTTGATTGGTTAAAACCTTGATGTGATCCGACACCTCCCACCCTACAGGATGTAATATGGGTGGCTTTGGTAAGTAAGCCCAAAACTTTCCCCTAAAGTGGTGGGCGCACTCATGACTGTAAGCATAGCCACAAACAGCAAGGTTGTCGTTTCCGGGGCATGTGTAGCCTTCAATACTTCCTTTGCCTGAGCTGTCAGGGTTTTAAGCTGTGTCCACGTCGGCGTCTGGCGTGTTTTTGTTTTTAGCTCTAGGCGAGTCGCCTTGATCTTTTTGGCCAGGTTCCGCATTATCTGGCGGTTCGGCCTCTTTCGGCATGGGGGACGGATGTCCGTTTCCTTTGCCTGGCCTGATGAGTCTGTCTGGGACCCAAATTGGTGATTCGGCATCCTGTGGGAAAACACAAGCATAGCCTCGTCCAGAGGCAATTAGCACATCTGGCCCCTTCCATAGGCCAGTTAATTGGTCTTTCCATCTGACCAGGGGTTTAGGAGCACTCTCCTTCTCTGCCCAATGTCTTTCGGTGGCTGTAAGCCCCTGGTTATCTGTATTTACATGATTCAAAACGAATAGGGAATGGCTAAGCAATTGATGGGGAGTTGTATACTTACCTGTTGACCTTAACTTTTGAATCTGTGCTTTAATATTCTAATGTATATGTTCCACAATGGCTTGCCCTTGTGGGTTGTATGGAATTCCTGTGACATGGGCTATGTTCCACTGTTGATAAAAATGCTCTAAGGTTTTTGTCACATAGGCAGGTGCATTGTCAGTCTTTATTTTCTTCGGGATACCCATGTAAGAGAAACTGTGCACCAGGTGTTGTATTACATCTTTCACTGCCTCTCCCGTTCTGGCAGAGGCAAACACCATGTGTGAGTAGGTGTCCACTGTGACATGGACATAACTCAATTTTCCAAACTCTGATATGTGAGTCACATCCATTTGCCATAAAATGTGATTTTAATCCTCGTGGATTAACTCCCATCTTTAATGTATGTCCCCAATCTGGACAATGAGGACAAGATTTAATTATTTTTCGTGCCTGTTCACGAGTAACTTGAAAATGATATCTAAGTGTAGTAGCATTTTGATGATGTAGATCATGACTCTTTTAGCTGTCTCTACAGCCTGTATGATTTTTGTTAGTGAATCTGTTAAAGTATTTCCTTGGGCTATAGGACCTGGAAGCCCCGAGTGGCCCCTCACGTGCCCTATAAAATATTTATTCTGTCTCTGTTGAATAGATTCTTGTAACTGTTTTAATTTGAGATAAATCTTGGTTCTCGGCGACAGGACTGTCGACTCTATTTCCGGAAACAAGTTAAATATATATTTGGAGTCTGTGTAAATGTTGAAAGCCTGTTTTACTTCTGTAAAAGCTATTAAGACTGTTTTAATTTCAGCCTGTTGAGCTGAATATCTTGAATTCTTCTTAATAATGGAGTCCCTATTTTGTATACACACCACTGATCGTCCACTTGAGGAGCCATCAGTGATTATATTGATTCTATCTTCTAATGGAGTTTTAGAATATCCTCTATGGAAAATCACCTCATTTTCTAATACAAAAGTTAAAACTGGGTCCTGAGGTAAATGGAAAATTATTTTCCCTGTAAAGCCAATTAAGGATATGATCCATTCATCATTTTTTTGTAATAATTGTTCTAGTTGAGCTTTATTATATGGGATGACAATAATATACACATCTCTTCTAAATAATTCCTTAGACCTGTGTCTTCCCTTGATAATCAATTGAGTGCATAGGGTATCATAAGAAACCAAAACTTTATGTGAAATATGAGGTAAATGAATCCATTCCAATATCCCATTCTGCCACAGGCAGGCTGTGGGGGTATAATTAGTTTTTAGAATGTACAAGGACCACTCTTCAGCAGGATCCAAGCGTTGGACCCTTGTTAGAGTCAATTTTTCATTTACTTTCTTTAATGCGTCACAGGCCTCAATAGTCAATTGTCTGGTAGATATGGGTTAGGATCTCCATTAAGTATCTCAAATAATGGTTTCAACTCTCCGGTAGTTATTTTCAAGTACGGTCTGATCCAATTAATATTACCCAAAGGCTTCTGAAAATCATTTAACGTTCTTAGTCTATCATGTCTTATCTGTAATATCTGATATGTTATATTATTATCTCTAATATTGGTACCTAAATACTTCAAATTATCATATTTCTGAATTTTCTCCTCAGAGACAATCAAGCCAAATTCCTCCAAAGCATTTACAATGTCAAATAATTGTTGGTCCACTATGGCCCTCTGAGGGTGGGCTATCAATATATCATCCATATAATGAATCATATATGAATTTTTACATTTTTTCTTGACGGAAGAAATGGCCTGATCCACAAATTTTTGACATAATGTGGGACTATTTTTTATCCCCTGTGGGAGTACTTTTCACTGATATCGTTGATAGGGTCGTTGGTAATTTGAAGAAGGAACACTAAAGGCAAATCTCTTACAATCCTTAGGATGTAACTTTATATTAAAGAAACAATCTTGTAGATCTATAATTATTACCTCCCAGTTCTTGGGGACTGCCACCGGGGATGGCAGTCCAGGCTGGAGGGCCCCCATGTCATGTATGGTGCTATTAATTGCCCTTAGGTCTTGTAGTAATCTCCATTTACCTGATTTCTTCTTTATAACAAACACCGGAGTGTTCCATGGGCTATGGTTTCCTCTATGTGTCCTAGCCTCAATTGTTCCTGGACTAATTCCTGTAAAGCTTGTAATTTTTCTTCTTTTAGGGGCCATTGATTGAGCCATACAGGCTGCTCAGATCTCCACGATATTTGATCTGCGAACAGGTTGTCCTCAATGGCCCCCATCAAAAATCCTGTTCTGTTGTGACCAATTTTACATCCATGTCTTTCATAATGTCTCTTCCCCAGGGGGTAAATGGTAATGTAGGTATGACATAAGGCTGTATGTTACCTGTCTTGTTCTCATGTTCCCAAATCAGAGGCTCACTGCTTCTTGCTATTCCTGAGGCCATGTCTAAGTCCTGTAGGGAATTCTCTGTTTGATGGATGGCCCAATGAGAAGGCCAGTCTTTTCCTGAAATGCATGTCTTATCTGCCCCTGTGTCAAGAAGGCCTACAAACTTTCTACCATTAAGATAAATAGTGAGCATTGGCCTGCTTTCCTTGATTTCTTTGACCCAATGTATGTGGTCAGTAGATCCAAACTCTCCCAGTCCTCTTTCTGACTGGAGCACTGGATTGGGCAGCTTTAAATATGGCAAGAGTAATATCTGGGCGATACGCTCTCCTTGGTGTATGATGACTGTATGTTTGGTTGTTTTAACCATAATTTTTATTTCCCCTTGATAATCTGTATCTATGACTCCTGGAAGGACCTCTAGGCCCTTCTTATAGTTGGAACTTCTTCCTATAAGGAGCCCTGTAACTCCATCAGGTAGAGTTCCCCTTACTGCTGTAGGGACTAAAACCGTCCCTTCTTCCATAGAAATGATGACATCGAACTTGGAAGAGAGATCTAAACCCGCGCTTCCGGGTGTAGGTAATGAATAGTGAATGGAATTGCCTCGGGGTTTAACTCCGATGTTTGACCTTTATTTTTCTCTCTTTGTATGGGGCTGAGAGGCTGCCCCTCATCTAGTTTTTTGTTTCTTCTTCCTTTTTATCTGTAATCAAATTTCTATCCTTGTCATACTTTGATCTACACTCACTTTTCCAATGCCTGCCCTTCTTGTAGCGCGGGGAAAGGCCAGGAGGGGGGCGTTTGCCCTCCCCTTGACCTCTTTTGTAATCTTTTTTTTTTTTGGGAGCTGGGGACCGAACCCAGGGCCTTGCGCTTCCTAGGCAAGCGCTCTACCACTGAGCTAAATCCCCAACCCCGTAATCTTTTTTTAAATGTCCCACTTCTCCACATGAGTAACAAGTGGGGCCAGAGTTGTCCCTAGCATTGTTTCCTCCATATGTTTGTTTAACAAAGGCTTCGTACTTCTGTCCTCTCATGGCAGCAGCATAGGCCATCCCCTGTACCACTGTAGGAGAGGCATCTATGCAGGCCTTGACATAGTCCTGTATACTTCCCGTTTTTCTCACTGATCTTATAAGATCCTGGCATAGTGAATTAGCATTTTCCCATGCCAATTGCTTTAAGAGCATTTTAGCCCCTTCTCCTGGGGGCATCATTCTGTGGATAGCTTCCTCCAGTCTAGAGACAAAGGTCTCATAAGATTCCTCATTTCCTTGTTTTATTCCTGCCAAGACAGTCTTTTTTGACCCAGGAGGCGGGATTGCTCTCCAGGCCAAAACAGCGTTGGTAGTAACCTCTTTTAGGATAAACTTGGGTATTTTTACCTGAGAAGCAGGGGCAACAAATGCTCCTGTCCCCAGCATCATCTCTAAAGTTACCTCGGGCCCCCTTTTTCCTGAGGATTTTTGTACAGTTTCTTTGCTCTTGTCTTCATATTCTGTCCTCCAGAGGATATAATCCCCCGGGGAGAGAGTTGCTTTGGCAGTCTGGTGCCAGTCATGCGGAGTTAACCATTGGCTGGCCACCATGTCCACTATCTGTATAGTGTAGGGCGCCGAAGGCCCCATGGTTCGTATTGCAGCTTGTAATTCCTTTAATGTTTTTAGGGGTAATGGTTCTCATGTGGGGGAATCTTCATCATCACTGTCTCCTGTATAGACCACTGGGAAAATGAAGGAAGTGTCACCTTGCTCCCTAGCTTGAGCCATGGCCCCTGCGAAACCCACTGGAGGTAGTAGTTTTCTGTGAGCGGCTGGTATTGGGCGTGCTTTAGATCCCTTGGATCCCTTTTTCACTGTAAAGACCAGATAATCATCATGGTGATATCTAGCTGCCTCCTCTTCTAGATCATCCCAATCCCCTGGGGAGAGGTCATCGTCATCATCCAATCCCAAGAGGTTCATCTTTGAGGGGGTCTTTCTTAACAAGGGGTTTATTAGTTCCATAAGTCTTTTCCCTGACTTCCTTAACCTTAACTTCAGTAACATCATCATAAGGCAAACCATACACTGGTTCCTCAACATCCTTCTCTGATTGTGCCTCAGCTGATAACAAGATCAAATCTGACTGTTCTGCCAAGATTTCCCTCATCTGTAACCATATGGGATATTCCTGTTTAGGAATGGTTTCTTCTCCATGCTTAACGGTGTATCTTCTCATTTCTCTACCTACTTTCTTCTAATCTTCTAGATTAAAATCTCTCTTTTCTGGGAACCAGGGGGAAACCTTCATGAGGAATTGATAAAATTCCACAACAGTACTTTCCTTGACTTTGAGGCCTCTTTCTGCTAAGAGACTCTGTAATACTGAGACAAAATTTTTTGTCCCTTTGAGCCCGTTCCTCCCATAATGAGTGACTCAGCCTCACCTACCTCTTCTCCATAGGCGGGACTGCAGTTCCCTTCGGTGAGTCCGTTCCGCTCCTGTAGTGATTGCAGTTCTAAAGCAAGAGGATATAAGAAAAAGAGGAAAAGCACAAGAAGACAACAGCATGCACGTGTCCGGGGGTCCCTGTTCGGGCGCCAGCAGCCGCGGTCGGCAATCTTGGAGGTTCCAAGGATCCGCGGGGGGGCACCTGTTGAGGACACGCGTGGAGCGGAGACAGGATGGTGAACAGAGACACAGACACAGAGAGAGTGTGGTCAGCTGTTGTAACTTTACTGAGAGAGCATCAGACATTTATACACAATTTTCATTGTATAACAATCTTGGACCATGGCCAAGAACATTTGATTTTTCTGTAAAAAGGTATAGCTTGCTTTTTTTTTAGACGAGCCGCAGTCAGCCAGCCTAGTCTAGTTCTCTGTTTGTCACATCAAGGAGGAAGTTTCAGGGGACCGCATGTCTGGCATATCTTACGCCATCATGTCTGTGTACCTAGTTCTATTGCTCTAGTTAACCCTTTGATCCCATCTTTGTTAGTCCTGTAGATGTACATCTAAGGCTTGGGGCAATAATATTGTATGTTTGATCCCTGTCTAAAGTATCTGATGATCTGTGACCTTACCTCCCATTTTTCTTCTTCTGAGAGCACACACCAAGGTAGACGGGCTCTTGTCAATCTTTCTGGCCAAGGCAGTGACAAATACCTGACCCTATATCCATCCTTAGTAACCCACCTATCAAAATTCAAATCATATTTCCAGTATATGGTAATAGAGCATCCGTTGGTCGATGCAGATATGGTCCCCTGTAAGTACCTGGTGGTCACCACCTGTTTCTATACTCTGTAAAATATTCATAGCCGACCCAAAGCTCAAGGAATCATTTCTCAACAGTTCTACCAACACCATAATAGAAGAAGCATCACTATACTTATAAGTATAATTCTTTGTTAAATCTTTGATTTCCTTATCTATAAGAGAAGACATAATCTGAAACCTTGGAGTCCCTGTCATCAGAGGCTCTGTCTGCTGTAAAGAGGAAGCAGGAAAGCTTGTGCTATTAGTGATCAAAAATAGATCAGGAACTTCTGTCCTATTATTAAAGGAAGACTCTGTCTTACCAAGATCATTCTCAGAATCAAACAAAGAAAAAATAAAGAAAAAACTGCTGACAACAATCTTTCCCATGACCCAGATGCCCATCAGCCCAGAGCCAATTTGTAGCACGGGGGAAGTCCAGATGCACATGTTCTTGGAGTCACCACATGCAAGCAGGGGGCTTAACCACGTGTGGTGCGAACCCTCAAACCGGCTCCCATTCAGTCGTCATGTCTGCCCCAGAGCTGCGTTAACTCTGCTGTAGGCGCGGCACATTGGGAACTCACTGAATTCGCCTAGATTTTGAATCCATTCGTGAAAATTTTTCTATATCCCGAACAGTCCACTTATTACTAATGCGGCCTATTGGGAACGAACCGAATTCACAAAGTTACTGAGATTCGGCTCACCAAATGTTGATAAATCTTTAAAAGTACACATATTACAAGAGCCTGCTACTGGGAACTAACGGAATTCACAAAGAAACAGTGTTTCAGTTCGTTAAAACGTTGCTCTATCTTGAATAACAAGCTTATTACATGTGAATCCTATTGGGAACCTACTGAATTCACCATGACACTTAGATTCCATTCCTTAAAATGTTGCTGTATATTGAAAAGCACACTCATACAAGCATGTCCCATTGGGAACTCACTGAATTCGCCTAGAAATTTTGATTCCATTCGTGAAAATTTTTCTATATCCCGAAGTGTCCACTTATTACTACTGCTGCTTATTGGGATCTAACTGCATTAATCAAGTTACTGAGATTCGGCTCAACAAATTTTGATAAAACTTTAAAAGTACACATATTACAAGAGCCTGCTACTGGGAACTAACTGAATTCACAAAGAAACAGTGTTTCAGTTCGTTAAAACGTTGCTCCATTTTGAATAACAAGCTTATTACATGCGAATCCTATTGGGAACCTCCTGAATTCACCATAATACTTAGATTCCGTTCCTTAAAATGTTGCTATATATTGAAAAGCACACTCATACAAGCATGTCCCATTGGGAACTCACTGAATTCGCCTAGAAATTTTGATTCCATTCGTGAAAATTTTTCTATATCCCGAAGAGTCCACTTATTACTACTGCGGCTTATTGGGATCTAACTACATTCAAAAAGTTACTGAGATTCGGCTCACCAAATTTTGATAAATCTTTTAAAGTACACATAATACAAGAGCCTGCTACTGGGAACTAACTGAATTCACGAAGAAACAGTGTTTCAGTTCGTTAAAACTTTGCCCTATCTTGAATAACAAGCTTATTACATGCGAATCCTATTGGGAACCTACTGAATTCACCATGATACTTAGATTCCGTTCCTTAAAATGTTGCTATATATTGAAAAGCACACTCATACTAGCATGTCCCATTGGGAACTCACTGAATTAATTCGCCTAGAAATTTTGATTCCATTCGTGAAAATTTTTGTATATTCTGTACATACCACTTAATACTACTGTGGCCTATTGGGAACTAACCGAATTCACCATGTTACTCAGATTCGGCTCAGGAAATTTTGATAAATCTTTAAAAGTACACATAATAAAGGAGCCTGCTACTATGAACTAACTGAATTCCCAAAGAAAAAGTGTTTCAGTTCGTTAAAACTTTGCTCTATCTTGAATAACAAGCTTATCACATGCGAATTTTTGGGAACCTACTGAATACACCATGATACGTAGATTGCGTTCCTTAAAATGTTGCTATATATTGAAAAGCACACTCATACAAGCATGTCCCATTGGGCACTCACTGAATTCGCCTAGAAATTTTGTTTCCATTCGTGAAAATTTTTCTATATCCCGAAGAGTCCACTTATTACTATTGAGGCCTATTGGGAACTAACTGAATTCACCAAGTTACTGAGATTCGACTCAACAAATCTTGATAAATCTTTAAAATTACACATATTACAAGAGCCTGCTACTGGGAACTAACTGGATTCACAAAGAAACAGTGTTTCAGTTCGTTAAAACATTGCTCTATCTTGAATAACAAGCTTATTACATGCGAATTCTATTGGGAACCTACTGATTCACCAAGATACTTAGATACCGTTGTTTAAAATGTTGCTATATATTGAAAAGCACACTCATACAAGCATATCCCATTGGGAACTAACTGAATTCGCCTAGAAATTTTGATTCAATTTGTTAAAATTTTTCTATATCCCAACCAGTCCACTTATTACTACTGAGGCCTATAGGGAACTAACTGAATTCACCAAGTTACTGAGATTCGGCTCACCAAATTTTGATAAATCTATAAAAGTACACATATTACAAGAGACTGCTACAGGGAACTAACTGAATTCACAAAGAGACAGTGTTTCAGTTCGTTAAAACGTTGCTCTATCTTGAATAACAAGCTTATTACATGCGAATCCTATTGGGAACCTACTGAATTCACCGTGATACTTAGATTCCGTTCCTTCAAATGTTGCTATGTATAGAAAAGCACACTCATACAAGCATGTCCCATTGGGAACTCACTGAATTCGGCAAGAAGTTTTGATTCCATTCATGAAAATTTTTCTATATCCCGAAGAGTCCACTTATTACTACTGCGGCCTATTGGGTGTTAACTGAATTCACCTAGTTCCTGAGATTCGGCTCACCAAATTTTGATAAATCTTTAAAAGTATACATATTACAAGAGACTGCTACTGGGAACTAACTGAATTCACAAAGAAACAGTGTTTCAGTTCGTTAAAACGTTGCTCTATCTTGAATAACAAGCTTATTACATGTGAATCCTTTTGGGAACCTACTGAATTCACCATGATACTTAGATTCTGTTCCTTAAAATGTTGCTATATATTGAAAAGCACACTCATACAAGCATGTCCCTTTGGTAACTCACTGAATTTGCCTAGAAATTTTGATTCCATTTGGAAAAGTTTTCTATAACCCGAACAGTCCACTCTTTACTACTGAGGCCTATTAGGAATTAACTGAATTCACCAAGTTACTGAAATTCGGCTTAACAAATTTTGAAAAATCATTAAAAGTATACATATTACAAGAGCCTGCTACTGGGAACTAACTGGATTCACAGAGAAACAGAGTTTCAGTTCGTTAAAACGTTGCTCTATCTTGAATAACAAGCTTATTACATGTGAATCCTTTTGGGAACCTACTGAATTCACCATGATACTTAGATTCTGTTCCTTAAAATGTTGCTATATATTGAAAAGCACACTCATACAACATGTCCCTTTGGTAACTCACTGAATTTGCCTAGAAATTTTGATTCCATTTGGAAAAGTTTTCTATAACCCGAACAGTCCACTTTTTACTACTGAGGCCTATTAGGAATTAAATGAATTCACCAAGTTACTGAAATTCGGCTTAACAAATTTTGAAAAATCTTTAAAAGTATACATATTACAAGAGCCTGCTACTGGGAACTAACTGGATTCACAGAGAAACAGAGTTTCAGTTCGTTAAAACGTTGCTCTATCTTGAATAACATGCTTATTACATGTGAATCCTATTGGGAACCTACTGAATTCATGATGATACTTAGATTCCGTTCCTTGAAATGTTGCTATATATTGAAATGCACACTCATACAAGCATGTCCCATTGCGAACTCACTGAATTCGCCTAGAAATTTTGATTCCATTCGTGAAAATTTTTCTACATCCCGAACATTCCACCTATTACTACTGCGGCCTATTGGGAATTAACCGAATTCATCAAGTTACTGAGATTGGGCTCACCAAATTTTGAAAAATCTTTAAAAGTACACATATGACAAGAGTGTGCTACTGGGAACTAACTGAATTCACAAAGGAACAGTTTTTCAGGTCGTTAAAACGTTGCTCTATCCTGAATAACATGCTTATACATGTGAATCCTTTTGGGAACCTACTGAGTTCACCATGATACTTAGATTCCGTTCCTTAAAATGTTGCTATGTATTGAAAAGTACACGCATACAAGCAAGTCCCATTGAGTACTCACTGAATTTGCCTAGAAATTTTTACTCCATTCGTGATAATTTTTCTATATCCCGAACAGTCCACTTATTACTACTGAGGCCTATTGGGAATTAACAGAATTCGCCAAGTTACTGAGATTCAGCTCACGAAATTTTGATAAATCCTTAAAAGCACACAATTCCAAGAGCCTGCTACTGGGATCTAACTGAATTCACAAAGAAACAGTGTTTCAGTTCGTTAAAACGTTGCTGTATCTTGAATAACAACCTTATTACCTGCGAATCCTATTGGGAACCTACTGATTCAGCATGATACTAAGATTCCGTTCCTTAAAATGTTGCTATGTATTGAAAAGCACACTCATAAAAGCATGTCCCATTGGGAACTCACTGAATTCGCCTAGAAATTTTGATTCCATTCGTGAAAATTTTTCTATGTCCCGAACAGTCCACCTATTACTACTGAGGCCTATTGGGAAGAAACTGTATTCACCAAGTTACTGTGATTCGGCTTAACAAATTTTGATAAATCTTTAAAAGTATAAGTATTACAATAGCCTGCTACTGGGAACTAACTGAATTCGCAAAGAAACGGTGTTCACTTCGTTAAAACCTTTCTCGATCTTGACTAACAAGCTTATTAAATGCAAATCCTATTCGGAATCTATTGAACTCATCATGATACTAGGATTCCGTTGCTTAAAATGTTGCTATATATTAAAAAGCACACTCATACAAGCATGTCCCACTGGGAACTCACTGAATTCGCCTATACATTTTGATTCCATTCGTGAAAATTTTACTATATCCCGAACAGTCCACTTATGACTACTGCGGCCTATTGGGAACTAAGTGAATTCACAAAGTTACTGAGATTCATCTCACCAAATTTTGATAAATCTTTAAAAGTACACATATTACAAGAGCCTGCTACTGGGAACTAAATGAATTCACAAAGAAACAGTGTTTCAGTTCGTTAAAACGTTGCTCTATCTTGAATAACAAGCTTATTACTTGCGATTCCTATTGGGAACCTATTGAATTCACCATGATACTTAGATTCCATTCCTTAAAATATTGCTATATATTGAAAAGCACACTCATAAAAGCATGTCCCATTACGAACTCACTGAATTTGCCCTGAAAATTATTTTCCATTCGTGAAAATCTTTCAATATCCCGAAGAATCCACTTATTACTACTGCGACCTATGGGAACTAACCGAATTCACAAAGTTACTGAGATTCGGCTCACCAAATTTTGATAAATCTTTAAAAGCACACAATGACAAGAGCCTGCTACTGGGAACTAACTGAATTCACAAAGAAACAGTGTTTCAGTTCGTTAAAACGTTGCTCTATCTTGAATAACAAGCTTATTACATGCGAATCCTATTCGGAACCTACTGAATTCACCATGATACTTAGATTCCGTTCCTTAAAATGTTGCTATGTATTGAAAAGCACACTCATACAAGCATGTCCCATTGGGAACTCACTGAATTCGCCTAGAGATTTTGATTACATTCGTGAAAATTTTTCTATATCCCGAAGTGTCCACTTATTACTACTGCGGCCTATTTGGAACTAAGTGAATTCACAAAGTTCCTGAGATTCGGATCACCGAATTTTGATACATCTTTAAAAGTACACATATTACAAGAGCCTGATACTGGGAACTAACTGAATTCACAAAGAAACAGTGTTTCAGTTTATTAAAACGTTGCTCTATCTTGAATAACAAGCTTATTACATGCGAATCCTACTGGGAACCTTCTGATTCACCATGATACTTAGATTCTGCTCTTTAAAATATTGCTATATATATGGAGAAGCACACTCATACAAGCATGTCCCATTGTTAACTCACTGAATAGGCCTAGAAATTTTCATTCCATTCGTGAAAATTTTTTATATCCCGAAGTGTCCACTTATTACTACTGCGGCCGATTGGGAACTAACCGAATTCACCATGTTACTCAGATTCGGCTCACCAAATTTTGATAAATCTTTTAAGGTACACATATTACAAACCTGCTACTGGGAACTGACTGAATTCACAAAGAAACAGTGTTTCAGTTCGTTAAAACGTTGCTCTATCTTTAAAAACATGCTTATTACTTGCGAATCCTATTGGGACTTATTGAATTCACCATGATACTTAGATTCCGTTCCTTAAAATGTTGCTATATATTGAAAAGCACACTCATACATGCATGTCTCATTGGGTACTCACTGAATTCGCCTGTAAATTTTGATTCCATTCGTGAAAATTTTTCTATTTCCCGAAAAGTCCACTTATTACTACTGCGGCCCATTGGGAACTACGTGAATTCACCAAGTTACTGAGATTCGGCTCAACAAATTTTGATAAATATTAAGAGTACACATATGAAAAGAGCCTGCTTCTGGGAACTAACTGAATTCACATAGAAATAGTGTTTCAGTTCGATAAAACATTGCTCTATCTTGAATAACAAGCTTAATATATACCCGAATCCTATTTTGAACCTACTGAATTCACGATGATACTTACATTCCGTTCCTTAAAATGTTGCTATACATTGAAAAGCACACAGATTCAAGAATATCCCATTGGGAACTCACTGAATTCGCCTTGAAATTTTGATTCCATTCGTGAAAATTTTTCTATATCTTGAACAGTCCACTTATTACTACTGCGGCCTATTGGGAACTAACAGAATTCACTATGTTACTGAGATTCGGCTCTCCAAATTTTGATAAATCTTTAAAAGCACACAATTACAAGAGCCTGCTACTGGGAATAAACTGAATTCACAAAGAAACAGTGTTTCAGTTCATTATAACGTTGCTCTATCTTGAATATCAAGCTTATTACATGAGAATCCTATTGGGAACCTACTGAATTCAGCAAGATACTTAAAATCCGTTCCTTAAAATGTTGCTATATAATGAAAATAACACTCATACAAGCATGTCCCACTGGAAACTCACTGATTTCACCTAGAAATTTTGATTCCATTAGTGAAAATTTTTCTATATCCCGAAGATTCCACTTATTACTACTGCGGCCTATTGGGAATTAACTGATTTCACCACGTTACTAAGATTGGGCTCACCAAATTTTGATAAATCTTTAAAAGTACACATATTACAAGAGGCTGCTACTGGGAACTAACTGAATTCAATAGAAACAGTGTTTAAGTTCGATAAAACTTGCTCTATCTTGAATAACAAGCTTAATATATCCGAATCCTATTTTGAACATACTGAATTCACCATGATACTTACGTTCCGTTCCTTAAAATGTTGCTATACATTGAAAAGCACACTGATAGAAGCATATCCCATTGGGAACTCACTGAATTCGCCTATAAATTTTGATTCCATTCGTGAAAATTTTTCTATGTCCCGTATAGTCCACTTATTACTATTGCGGCCTATAGGGAACTAAGTGAATTCCCCAAGTTACTGAGATTCGGACGACCAAATTTTGATAAATCTTTAAAAGTACACATATTACAAGAGCCTGCTACTGGGAACTAACGGAATTCACAAAGAAACAGTGTTTCAGTTCGTTAAAAGGTTGCTCTATCTTGAATAACAAGCTTATTACATGTGAATCCTATTGTGAACCTACTGAATTCACCATGATACTTAGATTCTGTTCCTTCAAATGTTGCTATATATTGAAAAGCACACTCATACAAGCATGTCCCATTGGGAACTCACTGAAATAGCTTAGAATTTTTGATTCCATTCGTGAAAATTTTTCTATATTCCGACAGTCCACTTATTACTACTGCGGCCTATTGGGAACTAACTGAATTCACCAAGTTCCTGAGATTCGGCTAACCATATATTGATAAATCTTTAAAAGTACACATATTACAAGAGCCTGCTACTGGGAACTAACTGAATTCACAAAGAAACAGTATTTCTGTTCGTTAAAACGTTGCTGTATCTTGAATAACAAGCTTATCACATGCGAATCCTATTGGGAACCTACTGAAGTCACCATGATACTTAGATTCCGTTCTTTAAAATGTTGCTATATATTGAAAAGCACACTCATACAAGCATGTCCCTTTGGTAACTCACTGAATTTGCCTAGAAATTTTGATTCCATTTGGAAAAGTTTTTTATAACCCGAACAGTCCACTTTTTACTACTGAGGCCTATTAGGAATTAAATGAATTCACCAAGTTACTGAAATTCGGCTTAACAAATTTTGAAAAATCTTTAAAAGTATACATATTACAAGAGCCTGCTACTGGGAACTAACTGGATTCACAGAGAAACAGAGTTTCAGTTCGTTAAAACGTTGCTCTATCTTGAATAACATGCTTATTACATGTGAATCCTATTGGGAACCTACTGAATTCATGATGATACTTAGAATCTGTTCCTTGAAATGTTGCTATATATTGAAAAGCACACTCATACAAGCGTGTCCCATTGGGCACTCATTGTATTCGCCTAGAAATTTTGATTCCATTCGTGAAAATTTTTCTACATCCCGAACATTCCACCTATTACTACTGCGGCCTATTGGGAATTAACCGAATTCATCAAGTTACTGAGATTGGGCTCACCAAATTTTGAAAAATCTTTAAAAGTACACATATGACAAGAGTGTGCTACTGGGAACTAACTGAATTCACAAAGGAACAGTTTTTCAGGTCGTTAAAACGTTGCTCTATCCTGAATAACATGCTTATACATGTGAATCCTTTTGGGAACCTACTGAGTTCACCATGATACTTAGATTCCGTTCCTTAAAATGTTACTATGTATTGAAAAGTACACGCATACAAGCAAGTCCCATTGAGTACTCACTGAATTCGCCTAGAAATTTTTACTCCATTCGTGATAATTTTTCTATATCCCGAACAGTCCACTTATTACTACTGAGGCCTATTGGGAATTAACAGAATTCGCCAAGTTACTGAAATTCAGCTCACGAAATTTTGATAAATCCTTAAAAGCACACAATTCCAAGAGCCTGCTACTGGGATCTAACTGAATTCACAAAGAAACAGTGTTTCAGTTCGTTAAAACGTTGCTGTATCTTGAATAACAACCTTATTACCTGCGAATCCTATTGGGAACCTACTGATTCAGCATGATACTAAGATTCCGTTCCTTAAAATGTTGCTATGTATTGAAAAGCACACTCATAAAAGCATGTCCCATTGGGAACTCACTGAATTCGCCTAGAAATTTTGATTCCATTCGTGAAAATTTTTCTATGTCCCGAACAGTCCACTTATTACTACTGAGGCCTATTGGGAAGAAACTGTATTCACCAAGTTACTGTGAATCGGCTTAACAAATTTTGATAAATCTTTAAAAGTATAAGTATTACAATAGCCTGCTACTGGGAACTAACTGAATTCGCAAAGAAACGGTGTTCACTTCGTTAAAACCTTTCTCGATCTTGACTAACAAGCTTATTAAATGCAAATCCTATTCGGAATATATTGAACTCACCATGATACTAGGATTCCGTTGCTTAAAATGTTGCTATATATTAAAAAGCACACTCACACAAGCATGTCCCACTGGGAACTCACTGAATTCGCCTAGAAATTTTGATTCCATTCGTGAAAATTTTTGTATATCCCGAAGAGTCCACTTATGACTACTGAGGCCTATTGGGAACTAACTGAATTCACCAAGTTCCTGAGATTCTGCTCACCAAATTTTGATAAATCTTTAAAAGTACACATATTACAAGAGCCTGCTACTGGGAACTAACTGAATTCACAAAAAAACAGTGTTTCAGTTCGTTAAAATGTTGCTCTATATTGAATAACAAGCTTATTACATGCGATTCCTATTGGGAACCTACTGAATTCACCATGACACTTATATTCCGTTCCTTAAAAGTTGCTATATATTGAAAAGCACACTCATACAAGCATGTCCCATTGGGAACTCACTGAATTCGCCTATACATTTTGATTCCATTCGTGAAAATTTTACTATATCCCGAACAGTCCACTTATGACTATTGCGGCCTATTGGGAACTAAGTGAATTCACAAAGTTACTGAGATTCATCTCACCAAATTTTGATAAATCTTTAAAAGTACACATATTACAAGAGCCTGCTACTGGGAACTAAATGAATTCACAAAGAAACAGTGTTTCAGTTCGTTAAAACGTTGCTCTATCTTGAATAACAAGCTTATTACTTGCGATTCCTATTGGGAACCTATTGAATTCACCATGATACTTAGATTCCATTCCTTAAAATATTGCTATATATTGAAAAGCACACTCATAAAAGCATGTCCCATTACGAACTCACTGAATTTGCCCTGAAAATTATTTTCCATTCGTGAAAATCTTTCAATATCCCGAAGAATCCACTTATTACTACTGCGACCTATGGGAACTAACCGAATTCACAAAGTTACTGAGATTCGGCTCACCAAATTTTGATAAATCTTTAAAAGCACACAATGACAAGAGCCTGCTACTGGGAACTAACTGAATTCACAAAGAAACAGTGTTTCAGTTCGTTAAAACGTTGCTCTATCTTGAATAACAAGCTTATTACATGCGAATCCTATTCGGAACCTACTGAATTCACCATGATACTTAGATTCCGTTCCTTAAAATGTTGCTATGTATTGAAAAGCACACTCATACAAGCATGTCCCATTGGGAACTCACTGAATTCGCCTAGAGATTTTGATTACATTCGTGAAAATTTTTCTATATCCCGAAGTGTCCACTTATTACTACTGCGGCCTATTTGGAACTAAGTGAATTCACAAAGTTCCTGAGATTCGGATCACCGAATTTTGATACATCTTTAAAAGTACACATATTACAAGAGCCTGATACTGGGAACTAACTGAATTCACAAAGAAACAGTGTTTCAGTTTATTAAAACGTTGCTCTATCTTGAATAACAAGCTTATTACATGCGAATCCTACTGGGAACCTTCTGATTCACCATGATACTTAGATTCTGCTCTTTAAAATATTGCTATATATATGGAGAAGCACACTCATACAAGCATGTCCCATTGTTAACTCACTGAATAGGCCTAGAAATTTTCATTCCATTCGTGAAAATTTTTTATATCCCGAAGTGTCCACTTATTACTACTGCGGCCGATTGGGAACTAACCGAATTCACCATGTTACTCAGATTCGGCTCACCAAATTTTGATAAATCTTTTAAGGTACACATATTACAAACCTGCTACTGGGAACTGACTGAATTCACAAAGAAACAGTGTTTCAGTTCGTTAAAACGTTGCTCTATCTTTAAAAACATGCTTATTACTTGCGAATCCTATTGGGACTTATTGAATTCACCATGATACTTAGATTCCGTTCCTTAAAATGTTGCTATATATTGAAAAGCACACTCATACATGCATGTCTCATTGGGTACTCACTGAATTCGCCTGGAAATTTTGATTCCATTCGTGAAAATTTTTCTATTTCCCGAAAAGTCCACTTATTACTACTGCGGCCCATTGGGAACTACGTGAATTCACCAAGTTACTGAGATTCGGCTCAACAAATTTTGATAAATATTAAGAGTACACATATGAAAAGAGCCTGCTTCTGGGAACTAACTGAATTCACATAGAAATAGTGTTTCAGTTCGATAAAACATTGCTCTATCTTGAATAACAAGCTTAATATATACCCGAATCCTATTTTGAACCTACTGAATTCACGATGATACTTACATTCCGTTCCTTAAAATGTTGCTATACATTGAAAAGCACACAGATTCAAGAATATCCCATTGGGAACTCACTGAATTCGCCTTGAAATTTTGATTCCATTCGTGAAAATTTTTCTATATCTTGAACAGTCCACTTATTACTACTGCGGCCTATTGGGAACTAACGGAATTCACTATGTTACTGAGATTCGGCTCTCCAAATTTTGATAAATCTTTAAAAGCACACAATTACAAGAGCCTGCTACTGGGAATAAACTGAATTCACAAAGAAACAGTGTTTCAGTTCATTATAACGTTGCTCTATCTTGAATATCAAGCTTATTACATGAGAATCCTATTGGGAACCTACTGAATTCAGCAAGATACTTAAAATCCGTTCCTTAAAATGTTGCTATATAATGAAAATAACACTCATACAAGCATGTCCCACTGGAAACTCACTGATTTCACCTAGAAATTTTGATTCCATTAGTGAAAATTTTTCTATATCCCGAAGATTCCACTTATTACTACTGCGGCCTATTGGGAATTAACTGATTTCACCACGTTACTAAGATTGGGCTCACCAAATTTTGATAAATCTTTAAAAGTACACATATTACAAGAGGCTGCTACTGGGAACTAACTGAATTCAATAGAAACAGTGTTTAAGTTCGATAAAACTTGCTCTATCTTGAATAACAAGCTTAATATATCCGAATCCTATTTTGAACATACTGAATTCACCATGATACTTACGTTCCGTTCCTTAAAATGTTGCTATACATTGAAAAGCACACTGATAGAAGCATATCCCATTGGGAACTCACTGAATTCGCCTATAAATTTTGATTCCATTCGTGAAAATTTTTCTATGTCCCGTATAGTCCACTTATTACTATTGCGGCCTATAGGGAACTAAGTGAATTCCCCAAGTTACTGAGATTCGGACGACCAAATTTTGATAAATCTTTAAAAGTACACATATTACAAGAGCCTGCTACTGGGAACTAACGGAATTCACAAAGAAACAGTGTTTCAGTTCGTTAAAAGGTTGCTCTATCTTGAATAACAAGCTTATTACATGTGATTCCTATTGTGAACCTACTGAATTCACCATGATACTTAGATTCTGTTCCTTCAAATGTTGCTATATATTGAAAAGCACACTCATACAAGCATGTCCCATTGGGAACTCACTGAATTAGCTTAGAATTTTTGATTCCATTCGTGAAAATTTTTCTATATTCCGACAGTCCACTTATTACTACTGCGGCCTATTGGGAACTAACTGAATTCACCAAGTTCCTGAGATTCGGCTAACCATATATTGATAAATCTTTAAAAGTACACATATTACAAGAGCCTGCTACTGGGAACTAACTGAATTCACAAAGAAACAGTGTTTCAGTTCGTTAAAACGTTGCTCTATCTTGAATATCAAGCTTATAATAGGTGAATCCTATTGGGAACCTACTGAATTCACCATGATACTTAGATTCCGTTCTTTAAAATGTTGCTATATATTGAAAAGCACACTCATACAAGCATGTCCCATTGGGAACTCACTGAATTTGCCTAAAAATTATGATTACATTCGTGAAAATTTTTCTATATCCCTAACAGTCCACTTATTACTACTGTGGCCTATTGGGAACTATCTGAATTCCCCAAGTGACTGAGATTCTGCTCAATGAATTTTGATAAATCATTAAAACTACACATATTACAAGAGCCTGCTATTGGGAACTAACTGAATTCACAAAGAAACAGTGTTTCAGTTCGTTAAAACGTTGCTCTAATGAATAACAAGCTTATTACATGCGAATCCTATTGGGAACCTACTGTATTCACCATGATACTTAGATTCCGTTCCTTAAAATGTTGCTCTATATTGAAAAGCAAACTCATACAAGCATGTCCCATTGGGAAATCACTGAATTCGCCTAGAAATTTTGATTCCATTCATGAAAATTTTTCTATATCCCGAAGAGTCCACTTATTACTACTGCGGTCCATTTGGAACTAACCCAATTCACCATGTTACTCAGATTTGGCTCAACAAATTTTGATAAATCTTTAAAAGTACACATATTACAAGAACCTTCTACAGGGAACTAACTGAATTCACAAAGAAACAGTGTTTCAGTTCGTTAAAACGTTGCTCTATCTTGAATATCAAGCTTATAATAGGTGAATCCTATTGGGAACCTACTGAATTCACCATGATACTTAGATTCCGTTCTTAAAATGTTGCTATATATTGAACAGCACACTCAAACAAGCATGTCCCATTGGGAACTCACTGAATTCGCCTAGAAATTTTGATTCCATTCGTGAAAATTTTTCTATATCCCGAACAGTCCACTTATTACTACTGCGGCCTATTGGGAACTAACAGAATTCAGCAACTTACTGAATTTCGGTTCACCAAACTTTGATAAATCTTTAAAAGCACACAATTACAAGAGCCTGTTACTGGGAACTAACTGAATTCACAAAGAAACAGTGTTTCAGTTCGTTAAAACTTTGCTCTATCTTGAATAACCAGCTTATTACTTGCGAATCCTATTGGGAACCTACTGAATTCAGCAAGATACTTAGAATCCGTTCCTTAAAATGTTGCTATATAATGAAAATAACACTCATACAAGCATGTCCCATTGGGAACTCACTGATTTCACCTAGAAATTTTGATTCCATTAGTGAAAATTTTTCTATATCCCGAAGATTCCACTTATTACTACTGCGGCCTATTGGGAATTAACTGATTTCACCACATTACTAAGATTGTGCTCACCAAATTTTGATAAATCTTTAAAAGTACACATATTACAAGAGGCTGCTACTGGGATCTAACTGAATTCAATAGAAACAGTGTTTAAGTTCGATAAAACTTGCTCTATCTTGAATAACAAGCTTAATATATCCGAATCCTATTTTGAACATACTGAATTCACCATGAAACTTACATTCCGTTCCTTAAAATGTTGCTATACATTGAAAAGCACACTGATACAAGCATATCCCATTGGGAACAAACTGAATTCGCCAATAATTTTGATTCCATTCGTGAAAATTTTTCTATATCCCATAGAGTCCACTTATTACTACTGCGGCCTAATGGGAACGAAGTGAATTCCCGAAGTTACTGAGATTCGGACGACCAAATTTTGATAAACCTTTAAAAGTACACATATTGCAAGAGCATGCTACTGGGAATTAACTGAATTCACAAAGAAACAGTGTTTCAGTTCGTTAAAACGTTGCTCAATCTTGAATTACAGCTTATTACCTGCGAATCCTATTGGGAACCTATTGAATTCACCATGATACTTAGAATCGGTTCCTTAAAATGTTGCTATATATTGAAAAGCACACTCATACAAGCATGTCCCATTGGGAACTCACAGAATTTGACTAGAAATTTTGATTCCATTCGTGAAAATTTTTCTATATCATGAACAGTCCACTTATTACTACCACGGCCTATTGGGAACTAAGTGAATTCAAAAAGTTACTGAGATTCGAATCACCAAATTTTGATAAATTTTTAAAAGTACACATATTACAAGAGCCTGCTACTGGGAACTAACTGAATTCACAAAGAAACAGTGTTTCAGTTCGTTAAAAGGTTGCTCTATCTTGAATAACAAGCTTATTACATGTGAATCCTATTGTGAACCTACTGAATTCACCATGATACTTAGATTCCGTTCCTAAAAATGTTGCTATATATTAAAAAGAACACTCATACAAGCATGTCCCATTTGGAAATCACTGAATTAGCTTGGAAATTAAAATTCCATTTGTGAAAATTTTTTCTATAATCCGAACAGTCCACTTATTACTACTGCGGCATATTGGGAACTAACTGAATTCACCAAGTTCTTGAGATTCGGCTCACCATATATTGATAAATCTTTAAAAGTACACATATTACAAGAGCCTGCTACTGGGAACTAACTGAATTCACAAAGAAACAGTGTTTCAGTTTGTTTAAACGTTGCTGTATCTTGAATAACAAGCTTATCACATGCGAATCCTATTGGGAAACTACTGAATTCAACATGATACTTAGATTCCGTTCTTAAAATGTTGCTATATATTGAAAGGCACACTCATACAAGCATGTCCCATTGGGAACTCACTGAATTCGCCTAGAAATTTTGATTCCATTCGTGAAAATTTTCCTATATCCCGAACAGTTTACTTATTACTACTGAGGCCTATTGGGAACTAAACGAATTCAGCAACTTACTGAACTTCGGCTCACCAAATTTTGATAAATTTTTAAAAGCACACAATTACAAGAGCCTGCTACTAGGAACTAACTGAATTCACAAAGAAACAGTGTTTCAGTTCCTTAAAACGTTGCTCTATCTTGAATATCAAGCTTATTACATGTGAATCCTATTGGGAAACTACTGAATTCAGCAAGATACTTAGATCCGTTACTTAAAATGTTGCTATATAATGAAAATCACACTCATACAAGCATGTCCCATTGGGAACTCACTGATTTCGCCTAGAAATTTTGATTCCATTAGTGAAAATTTTTCTATATCCCGAAGAGTCCACTTATTACTACTGCGGCCTATTGGGAATTAACTGATTTCATCACGTTACTAAGATTGGGCTCACCAAATTTTGATAAATCTTTAAAGGTACACATATTACAAGAGCCTGCTAATGGGAACTAACTGAATTCAATAGAAACAGTGTTTCAGTTCGATAAAACTTGCTCTATCTTGAATAAGAAGCTTAATATATCCAAATCCTATTTTGAACATACTGAATTCACCATGATACTTACATTCCGTTCCTTAAAATGTTGCTATACGTTGAAAAGCACACTGATACAGGCATATCCCATTGGGAACTCACGGAGTTCGCCTAGAAATTTTGATTACATTCGTGAAAATTTTTCTATATCCCTAACAGTCCACTTATTACTACTGCGGCCTATTGGGAACTAAGTAAATTCCCCAAGTTACTGAGATTCGGCCGACCAAATTTTGATAAATCTTTAAAAGTACACATATTACAAGAGCATTCTACTGGGAATTAACTGAATTCACGAAGAAACAGTGTTTCAGTACGTTAAAACGTTGCTCTATCTTGAATAACAAGCTTATTACTTGCGAATCCTATTGGGACCTATTGAATTGACCATGATACTTAGATTCCGTTCCTTAAAATGTTTCTATATATTGACAAGCACACTCATACAAGCATGTCCCATTGGGAACTCACTGAATTCGCCTAGAAATTTTGATTCCATTCGTGAAAATTTTTCTATATCTTGAACAGTCCACTTATTACTACTGCGGACCATTGGGAACTAACCGAATTCACCAAGTTACTGAGATTCGGCTCAACAAATTTTGATAAATCTTTAAAAGTACACATATGAATAGAGCCTGCTACTGGCAACTAAATGACTTCACACAGAAATAGTGTTTCAGTTCGATAAAACATTGCTCTATCTTGAATAACAAGCTTAATATATCCGAATCCTATTTTGAACCTACTGAATTCACTATCATACTTACATTCCGTTCTTAAAATGTTGCTATACATTGAAAAGCACACTGATACAAGAATGTCCCATTGGGAACTCACTGAATTCGCCTTGAAATTTTGATTCCATTCGTGAAAATTTTTCTATATCTTGAACAGTCCACTTATTACTACTGCGGACTATTGAGAACTAACCGAATTCACTAAGTTACTGAGATTCGGCTCACCAAATTTTGATAAATCTTTAAAACCACACAATTACATGAGCCTGCTACTGGGAATGAACTGAATTCACAAAGAAACAGTGTTTCAGTTCGTTAAAACGTTGCTCTATCTTGAATATCAAGCTTATTACATGCGAATCCTATTGGGAACCTACTGAACTCAGCAAGATACTTAGAATCCGTTCCTTAAAATGTTGCTATATAATGAAAATCACAGTCATACAAGCATGTCCATTTGGGAACTCACTGATTTCACCTTGAAATTTTGATTCCATTAGTGAAAATTTTTCTATATCCCGAAGATTCCACTTATTACTACTGCGGCCTATTGGGAATTAACTAATTTCACCACGTTACTAAGATTGGGCTCACCAAGTTTTGATAAATCTTTAAAAGTACAAATATTAGAAGAGCCTGCTACTGGGAACTAACTGAATTCAATAGAAACAGTGTTTCAGTTCGATAAAACTTGCTCTATCTTGAATAACAAGCTTAATATATCCGAATCCTATTTTGACATACTGAATTCACCATGATACTTACATTCCGTTCCTTAAAAAGTTGCTATATGTTGAAAAGCATACTGATACAAGCATATCCCATTGGGAACTCACTGAATTCGCCTAGAAATTTTGATTTCATTCGTGAAAATTTTTCTATATCCCGTAGAGTCCACTTATTAGTATTGCGGCCTATTGGGAACTAAGTGAATTCCCCAAGTTACTGAGATTCGGCCGACCAAATTTTGATAAATCTTTAAAAGTACACATATTACAAGAGCATGCTACTGGGAATTAACTGAATTCACAAAGAAACAGTGTTTCAGTTCGTTAAAAAGTTGCTCTTCTTGAATTACAAGCTTATTACCTGCGAATCCTATTGGGAACCTACTGAATTCACCATGACACTTAGAATCGGTTCCTTAAAATGTTGCTATATATTGAAAGCACACTCATACACGCAGGTCCCATTCGGAACTCACTGAATTTGACTTGAAATTTTGATTCCATTCGTGAAAATTTTTCTATATCACCCTCAGTCCACTTATTACTACTGCGGCCTATTGGGAACTAACTGAATTCACCAAGTTACTGAGATACGGCTCAACGAATTTTGATAAATCTTTAAAAGTACACATATTACAAGAGCCTGCTACTGGGATCTAACTGAATTCGAAAAGAAACAGTGTTTCAGTTCGTTAAAACGTTGCTCTATCTTGAATAACAAGCTTATTACTTGTGAATTCTATTGGGACCTATTGAATTCACCATGATAATTAGATTCCGTTCCTTAAAATGTTGCTATATATTGACAAGCACACTCATACAAGCATGTCCCATGGGGAACTCACTGAATTCGCCTAGAAATTTTGATTCCATTCGTGAAAATTTTTCTACTTCCCGAACACTCCACTTATTACTACTGCGGCCCATTGGGAACTAACCGAATTCACCAAGTTACTGAGATTCGGCTCAACAAATTTTGATAAATCTTTAAAAGTACACATATTACAAGAGCCTGCTACTGGGAACTAACTGAATTCACACAGAAATAGTGTTTCAGTTCGATAAAACATTGCTCTATCTTGAATAATAAGCTTAATATATCCGAATCCTATTTTGAACCTACTGAATTCACGATGATACTTACATTCCGTTCTTAAAATGTTTCTATACATTGAAAAGCACACTGATACAAGAATGTCCCATTGGGAACTCACTGAATTCGCCTTGAAATTTTGATTCCATTCGTGAAAATTTTTCTATATCACATAGAGTCCACTTATTAGTACTGCGGCCTATTGGGAACTAAGCGAATTCCCCAAGTTACTGAGATTCGGCCGACGAAATTTTGATAAATCTTTAAAAGTACACATAATACAAGAGCATGCTACTGGGAATTAACTGAATTCACAAAGAAACAGTGTTTCAGTTCGTTAAAAAGTTTCTCTATCTTGAATTACAAGCTTATTACCTGCGAATCCTATTGGGAACCTACTGAATTCACCATGATACATAGATTCCGTTCTTTAAAATGTTGCTATATATTGAAAAGCACAATCATACAAGCATGTCCCATTGGAAACTCACTGAATTTGCCTAAAAATTATGATTCCATTCGTGATAATTTTTCTATATCCCTAACAATCCACTTATTACTACTGCGGCCTATTGGGAACTAACTGAATTCACCAAGTTACTGAGATTCGGCTCACCGAATTTTGATAAATCTTTAAAAGTACACATATTACAAGAGCCTGCTACTGGGAACTAACTGGATTCACAAAGAAACAGTGTTTCAGTTCGTTAAAATGTTGCTATATCTTGAATAACAAGCTTACTACATGCGAATCCTATGGGGAACCTACTGATTCACCATGATACTTAGAATCGGTTCCTTAAAATGTTGCTATATATTGAAAATCACACTCATACAAGCATGTCCCATTGGGAACTCACTGAATTCCCCGAGAAATTTTGATTCCACTCGTGAAAATTTTTCTCTATCCCGAACAGTCCACTTATTACTACTGCGGCCTATTGGGAACTAAGTGAATTCACAACGTTTGAGATTCATCTCTCCAAATTTTGATAAATCTTTAAAAGTACACATATTACAAGAGCCTGCTACTGGGAACTAACTGAATTCACAAAGAAACAGTGTTTCAGTTCGTTAAAACGTTGCTCTATCTTGAATAACAAGCTTATTACATGCGAATCATATCGGGAACCTACTGAGTTCACCATGATACTTAGATTCCGTTCCTTAAAATGTTGCTCTATATTGAAAAGCAAACTCATACAAGCATGTCCCATTGGGAAATCACTTTATTCGCCTAGAAATATTGATTCCATTCGTGAAAATTTTTCTATATACCGAACAGTCCACTTATTACTACTGCGGCCTATTGGTAACTAACTCAATTCACCATGTTACTCAGATTCGGCTGAACAAATTTTGATAAATCTTTAAAAGTACACATATTACAAGAGCCTGCTACTGGGAACTTACTGAATTCTCAAAGAAACAGTGTTTCAGTTCGTTAAAACGTTGCTCTATCTTGAATAACAAGCTTATTATAGGTGAATCCTATTGGGAACCTACTGAATTCACCATGATACTCAAATTCCGTTCTTAAAATATTGCTATATATTGAAAGGCACACTCATACAAGCATGTCCCATTGGTAACTCACTGAATTCGCCTAGAAATTTTGATTCCATTCGTGAAAATTTTTCTATATCTCAAACCGTACACTTATTACTACTCTGGCCTATTGGGAACTAAGTGAATTCACAAAGTTACTGAGATTCGACTCACCAAATTTTGATAAATCTTTAAAAGTACACATATTAAAGAGCCTACTACTGGGAACTAACTGAATTCTCAAAGAAACAGTGTTTCAGTTCGTTAAACGTTGCTGTATCTTGAATAACAAGCTTATTACATGGGAATCCTACTGGGAACCTACTGAATTCACCATGATACTTTGATTCCGTTCCTTAAAATGTTGCTATATATTGAAAAGCACACTCATACAAGCATGCCCCATTGGGAACTCACTGAATTCGCCTAGAAGTTTTGATTCCATTCGTGCAAATTTTTCTATATCCCCAAAAGTCCACTTATTACTACTGCGGCCTATTGGGAACAAAGTGAATTCACCAAGTTCCTGAGATTCGGCTCACTACATTTTGATAAATCTTTAAAAGCACACAATTACAAGAGCCTTCTCTGGGAACTAACTGAATTCACAAAGAAACAGTGTTTCAGTTCGTTAAAACGTTGCTCTATCTTGAATAACAAGCTTATTACATGCGAATCCTATTGGGAACCTTCTGCTTCACCATGATACTTATATTCCGTTCTTAAAAATGTTGCTATATATATTGAAAAGCACACTCATACAAGCATGTTCCTTTGGGAACTCACTGAATTCGCCTAAAAATTTTGATTCCATTCGTGAAAATTATTCTATATCCTGAAGAGTCCAATTTTACTAATGAGGCCTATTGGGAAATAACTGAATTCAACAAGTTCCTGAGGTTCATCTCACCAAATTTTGGTAAATCTTTAAAAGTACACATATTACAAGAGCCTGCTACTGGGAACTAACTGATTTCACAAAGAAACAGTTTTTCAGTCCGTTAAAACGTTGCTCTATCTTGAATAACAAGCTTATTACATGCGAATCCTATTGGGGACCTACTGAATTCACATTGATACTTAGATTTCGTTCCTTAAAATGTTGCTATATATCGAAAAGCACACTCATACAAGCATGTCCCATTGGGAACTCACTGAATTCGCCTAGATATTTTCATTCCATTCGTGAAAATTTTCTATATCCCGAAGAGTCCACTTATTACTAGTGAGCCCTATTGGGAAGAAACTGAATTCACCAAGTATCTGAGATACAGCTCAACAAATTTGATAAATCTTTAAAACTATACATATTACAAGAGCCGGCTACTGGGAACTAACTGAATTCACAATGAAACAGTGTTTCAGTTCGTTAAAAGGTTGCTGTATCTTGAATATAAACCATATTACATGCGAATCCTATTGGGGACCTATTGAATTCACCATGATACTTAGATTCCGTTCCTTAAAATGTTGCTATATACTGAAAAGCACACTCTTATAAGCATGTCCCATTGGGAGCTCACTGAATTCGCCTAGAAATTTTGATTACATTCTTGAAAATTGTTCTATATCCCGAACAGTCCACTAATTACTACTGCCGCCTATTGGGAACTAACCGAATTCATCAAATTACTGAGATTCGGCTCACGAAATTTTGATAAATCTTTAAAAGCACACAAATACAAAAGCCTGCTACTGGGAACTAACTGAATTCACAAAGAAACAGTGTTTCAGTTCTTTAAAACTTTGCTCTATCTTGAATAACAAGCTTATTACTTGCGAATCCTATTGGGAACCTATTGAATTCACCATCATACTGAGATTTCTTTCTTTAAAATGTTGCTATATATTGAAAAGCACACTCATACAAGCATATCCCATTGGGAACTCACTGAATTTGCCTAGGTATTTTGATTCCATTCGTGAAAATTTTTCTATATCCCGAAGAGTCCACTTATTACTACTGCGGCCTATTGGGAATTAACTGAATTCACCAAGTTACTCAGATTGGGATCACCAAATTTTGATAAATCTTTAAAAGTACACATATTACAAGAGCCTGCTATTGGGAACTAACTATATTCACAAAGAAACAGTGTTACAGTTCGTTAAAACGTTGCTCTATCTTGAATAACAAGCTTTTTCGATGCGAATCCTATAGGGAACCTATAGAATTCACTATGATACTTAGATTCCGTTCCTTAAAATATTGCTATATATGGAAAAGCACACTCATACAAGCATGTCCCATTGGGAACTCCTTGAATTCGCCTAGAAATTTTGATTCCATTCGTGAAAATTTTCCTATATCCCAAACAGTCCACTTATTACTACTGCGGCCTCTTGGGAACTAAATGAATTCACAAAGTTACTGAGATTTGGCTCACCAAATTTTGATAAATCTTTAAAAGTACACATATTACAAGAGCCTGCTACTGGGAACTAACTGAGTTCACAAAGAAACAGTGTTTCAGTTCTTAAAACGTTGCTCTATCTTGAATAACAAGCTTATTACATGCGAATCCTTTTGGGAACTTACTGCTTCACCATGATACTTAGATTCCGTTCTTTAAAATGTTGCTATATATATTTAAAAGCACACTCATACAAGCATGTTCCATTGAGAACTCACAGAATTCGCCTAGAAATTTTGATTCCATTCGTGAAAATTTTTCTATATCCTGAACAGTCCACATATTACTAATGAGGCCTATTGGGAACTAACTGAATTCACCAAGTTACTGAGATTCGCCTCACCAAATTTTGGTAAATCTTTAAAAGTTCACATATTACAAGAGCCTGCTACTGGGAACTAACTGATTTCACAAAGAAACAGTTTTTCAGTCCGTTAAAACGTTGCTCTATCTTGAATAACAAGCTTATTACATGCGAATCCTATTGGGGACCTACTGAATTCACAATGATACTTAGATTCCGTTCCTTAAAATGTTGCTATATATTGAAAAGCACACTCATACAAGCATGTCCCATTGGGAACTCACTGAATTCGCCTAGATATTTTCATTCCATTCGTGAAAATTTTCTATATCCCGAAGAGTCCACTTATTACTACTGAGCCCTATTGGGAAGAAACTGAATTCACCAAGTATCTGAGATTCAGCTCAACAAATTTGATAAATCTTTAAAACTATACATATTACAAGAGCCGGCTACTGGGAACTAACTGAATTCACAACGAAACAGTGTTTCAGTTCGATAAAACTTTGCTCTATCTTGAATATAAAGCTTATTACATGCGAATCCTATTGGGGACCTATTGAATTCACCATGATACTTAGATTCCGTTCCTTAAAATGTTGCTATATATTGAAAAGCACACTCATATAAGCATGTCCCATTGGGAACTCACTGAATTCGCCTAGAAATTTTGATTCCATTTGTGCAAATTTTTCTATATCCCCAAGAGTCCACTTATTACTACTGCGGCCTATTGGGAACTAAGTGAATTCACCAAGTTCCTGAGATTCGTCTCACCACATTTTGATAAATCTTTAAAAGTACACATATTACAAGAGCCTGCTACTGGGAACTAACTATGTTCACAAAGAAACAGTGTTACAGTTCGTTAAAACGTTGCTCTATCTTGAATAACAAGCTTTTTCGATGCGAATCCTATTGGGAACCTATTGCATTCACCATGATACTTAGATTCCGTTCCTTAAAATATTGCTATATATGGAAAAGCACACTCATACAAGCATGTCCCATTGGGAACTCCCTGAATTCGCTTAGAAATTTTGATTCCATTCGTGAAAATTTTCCTATATCCCAAACAGTCCACTTATTACTACTCCGGCCTGTTGGGAACTAACTGAATTCACAAAGTTACTGAGATTCGGCTCACCAAATTTTGATAAATCTTTAAAAGTACACATATTACAAGAGCCTACTACTGGGAACTAACTGAATTCACAAAGAAACAGTGTTTCAGTTTGTGAAAACGTTTCTCTATCTTGAATAACAAGCTTATTACATGCGAATCCTATTGGGAACCTACTGCTTCAACATGATACTTAGATTCCGTTCTTTAAAATGTTGCTATATATATTGAAAAGCACACTCATACAAGCATGTTCCATTGGGAACTCACAGAATTCGCCTAGAAATTTTGATTCCATTCGTGAAAATTTTTCTATATCCTGAACAGTCAACATATTACTAATGAGGCCTATTGGGAACTAACTGAATTCACCAAGTTACTGAGATTCGCCTCACCAAATTTTGATAAATCCTTAAAAGTACACATATTACAAGAGACTGCTACAGGGAACTAACTGAATTCACAAAGAAACAGTGTCAGTTCGTTAAAACGTTGCTATATCTTGAATATAAAACTTATAGATGCGAACCCTATTTAGAACCTACTGAATTCACCATGATACTTAGATTTTTTTCCTTAAATGTTGGTATATATTGAAAAGCACACTCATACAAGCATGTCCCATTGGGAACTCAGTGAATTCGCCTAGAACTTTGACTCAATTCGTGAAAGTTTTTCTATATCCTGAACAGTCCACTTATTACTACTGCGGACTATTGGGAATTAATTGAATTCACAAAGGTACTGAGATTGGGCTCACCAAATTTTGATAAATCTTTAAAAGTACACATATTAAAAGAGCCTGCTACTGGGAACTGACTGAATTCACAAACACACAGTGTTTCAGTTCGTTAAAACGTTGCTCTACGTTGAATAACAAGCTTATTATATGCAAATCCTATTGGGAACCTACTGAATTCACGATGATACTTAAATTCCATTCCTTAAAATGTTGCTATATATTGAAAAGCACACTCATACAAGCATGTCGCATTGGGAACTCATTGAAATCTCCTAGAAATTTTGATTCCATTCGTGAAAATTTTTCTATATCCTGAATAGTCCACTTATTACTACTGCGGCCTATTGGAACTAACTGAATTCACCAAGTTACTGAGATTTGGCTCAACAAATTTTGATAAAATTTAAAAGTACGCATATCACAAGAGCCTGCTACTGGGACCTAACTGAATTCACAAAGAAACAGTGTTACAGTTCGTTAAATCGTTGCTGTATCTTGAATAACAAGCTTATTACTTGCGAATCCTCTTGGGAACCTATTGAATTCACCATGATACTTATTCCGTTCCTTAAAATGTTACTATATATTGAAAATCACACTCATACAAGCATGTCCCATTGGGAACTCACTGAATTCACCTAGAAATTTTGATTCCATTTGTGAAAATTTTTCTATATCCCCAACAGTCCACTTAATACTACTCGGGTCTATTGGGAACTAACCGTATCCAGCAACGTACTGGGATTCGGGTCACCAAATTTTGATAAATCTTTAAAAGCACAAAATAACAAGAGCCTGCTACTGGGAAATAACTGAATTCACAAAGAAACAGTGTTTCAGTTCGTTAAAACGTTGCTGTATCTTGAATAACATGCTTATTACTTGCGAATCCTATTGGGAACCTATTGAATTCACCATTATACTTAGATTCCATTCCTAAAATGTTGCTATATATTGAAAAGCACACTCATACAAGCATATCCCATTGGGAACTCAATGAATTCGCCTAGAAATTTTGATTCCATTCGTGAAATATTTTTTATATCCCCAACAGTCCACTTATTACTACTGAGGCCTATTGGGAACTAACCGAATTCACCAATTTACTGAGATTCGGCTCACCAATATTTGATAAATCTTTAAAAGCACACAATTACAAGAGCCTGCTACTGGGAACTAACTGAATTCACAAAGAAACAGTGTTTCAGTTCGTTAAAACTTTGCGCTATCTGAATAACAAGCTTAACATGCGAATGCTACTGGCAACCTACTGAATTCACGATGATACTTAGAATCCGTTCCTTAAAATGTTGCTATATATTGAAAAGCACACTCATACAAGCATGTCCCATTGGGAATTAAATGAATTCGACTAGAAATTTTGATTCAATTCATGAAAATTTTTCTATATCCCAAACAGTCCACTTATTACTACTGCGGCCTATTGGAAACTTAGTGAATTCACCAAGTTCCTGAGTTCGGTTCACCAAATTTTGGTAAATCTTTAAAAGTTCACATATTACAAGAGCCTGCTACTGGGAACTAACTGATTTCACAAAGAAACAGTTTTTCAGTCCGTTAAAACGTTGCTCTATCTTGAATAACAAGCTTATTACATGCGAATCCTATTGGGGACCTACTGAATTCCCAATAATACTTAGATTCCGTTCCTTAAAATGTTGCTATATATTGAAAAGCACACTCATACAAGCATGTCCCATTGGGAACTCACTGAATTCGCCTAGATATTTTCATTCCATTCTTGAAAATTGTCTATATCCCGAAGAGTCCACTTATTACTACTGAGCCCTATTGGGAAGAAACTGAATTCACCAAGTATCTGAGATTCAGCTCAACAAATTTGATAAATCTTTAAAACTATACATATTACAAGAGCCGGCTACTGGGAACTAACTGAATTCACAATGAAACAGTGTTTCAGTTCGTTAAAACTTTGCTCTATCTTGAATAACAAGCTTATTACTTGCGAATCCTATCGGGAACCTATTGAATTCACCATCAAACTGAGATTTCGTTCCTTAAAATGTTGCTATATATTGAAAAGCACACTCATACAAGCATGTCCCATTGGGAACTCACTGAATTTACCTAGGTATTTTGATTCCATTCGTGAAAATTTTTCTATATCCCGAAGAGTCCACTTATTACTACTGCGGCCTATTGGGTATTAACTGAATTCACCAAGTTACTCAGATTGGGATCACCAAATTTTGATAAATCTTTAAAAGTACACATATTACAAGAACCTGCTACTGGGAACTAACTGAATTCTCAAAGAAACAGTGTTTCAGTTCGTTAAACGTTGCTGTATCTTGAATAACAAGCTTATTACATGGGAATCCTATTGGGAACCTAATGAATTCACCATGATACTTAGATTCCGTTCCTTAAAATGTTGCTATATATTGAAAAGCACACTCATACAAGCATACCCCATTGGGAACTCACTGAATTCGCCTAGAAATTTTGATTCCATTCGTGCAAATTTTTCTATATCCCCAACAGTCCACTTATTACTACTGCGGCCTATTGGGAACTAAGTGAATTCACCAAGTTCCTGAGATTCGTCTCACCACATTTTGATAAATCTTTAAAAGTACACATATTACAAGAGCCTGCTACTGGGAACTAACTATATTCACAAAGAAACAGTGTTACAGTTCGTTAAAACGTTGCTCTATCTTGAATAACAAGCTTTTCGATGCGAATCCTATTGGGAACCTATTGAATTCACCATGATACTTAGATTCCGTTCCTTAAAATATTGCTATATATGGAAAAGCACACTCATACAAGCATGTCCCATTGGGAACTCCCTGAATTCGCCTAGAAATTTTGATTCCATTCGTGAAATTTTTCCTATATCCCAAACAGTCCACTTATTACTACAGCGCCCTGTTGGGAACTAACTGAATTCACAAAGTTACTGAGATTCGGCTCACCAAATTTTGATAAATCTTTAAAAGTACACATATTACAAGAGCCTGCTACTGGGAACTAACTGAATTCACAAAGAAACAGTGTTTCAGTTCGTGAGAACGTTGCTATATCTTGAATATAAAACTTATAGATGCGAACCCTATTTGGAACCTACTGAATTCACCATGATACTTAGATTTTTTTCCTTAAATGTTGGTATATATTGAAAAGCACACTCATACAAGCATGTCCCATTGGGAACTCAGTGAATTCGCCTAGAAGTTTTGACTCAATTAGTGAAAGTTTTTCTATATCCTGAACAGTCCACTTATTACTACTGCGGACTATTGGGAATTAACTGAATTCACAAAGTTACTGAGATTGGGCTCACGAAATTTTGATAAATCTTTAAAAGTACACATATTACAAGAGCCTGCTACTGGGAACTGACTGAATTCACAAAGACACAGTGTTTCAGTTCGTTAAAACTTTGCTCTACGTTGAATAACAAGCTTATTATATGCAAATCCTATTGGGAACCTACTGAATTCACGATGATACTTAAATTCCATTCCTTAAAATGTTGCTATATATTGAAAAGCAAACTCATACAAGCATGTCGCATTGGGAACTCACTGAATTCTCCTAGAAATTTTGATTCCATTCGTGAAAATTTTTCTATATCCTGAATAGTCCACTTATTACTACTGCGGCCTATTGGAACTAACTGAATTCACCAAGATACTGAGATTTGGCTCAACAAATTTTGATAAAACTTTAAAAGTACACATATCACAAGAGCCTGCTACTTGGAACTAACTGAATTCACAAAGAAACAGTGTTACAGTTCGTTAAATCGTTGCTGTATCTTGAATAACAAGCTTATTACTTGCGAATCCTATTGGGAACCTATTGAATTCACCATGATACTTATTCCGTTCCTTAAAATGTTGCTATATATTGAAAATCACACTCATACAAGCATGTCCCATTGGGAACTCACTGAATTCACCTAGAAATTTTCATTCCATTTGTGAAAATTTTTCTATATCCCCAACAGTCCACTTATTACTACTCGGGTCTATTGGGAACTAACCGTATCCAGCAACGTACTGGGATTCGGGTCACCAAATTTTGATAAATCTTTAAAAGCACAAAATAACAAGAGCCTGCTACTGGGAAATAACTGAATTCACAAAGAAACAGTGTTTCAGTTCGTTAAAACGTTGCTGTATCTTGAATAACATGCTTATTACTTTCGAATCTATTGGGAACCTATTGAATTCACCATGATACTTAGATTCCGTTCCTAAAATGTTGCTATATATTAAAAGCACATCCATACAAGCATATCCCATTGGGAACTCAATGAATTCGCCTAGAAATTTTGATTCCATTCGTGAAAAATTTTTTATATCCCCAACAGTCCACTTATTACTACTGAGGCCTATTGGGAACTAACCGAATTCACCAATTTACTGAGATTCGGCTCACCAAATTTTGATAAATCTTTAAAAGCACACAATTACAAGAGCCTGCTACTGGGAACTAACTGAATTCACAAAGAAACAGTGTTTCAGTTCGTTAAAACTTTGCTCTATCTTGAATAACAAGCTTAACATGCGAATGCTACTGGGAACCTACTGAATTCACGATGATACTTAGAATCCGTTCCTTAAAATGTTGCTATATATTGAAAAGCACACTCATACAAGCATGTCCCATTGGGAACTCAATGAATTCGACTTGAAATTTTGATTCCATTCATGAAAATTTTTCTATATCCCAAACAGTCCACTTATTACTACTGCGGCCTATTGGGAACTTAGTGAATTCACCAAGTTCCGGAGATCGGTTCACCAAATTTTGATAAATCTTTAAAAGTACACATATTACAAGAGCCTGCTACTGGGAACCTACTGATTTCACAAAGAAACAGTTTTTCAGTCCGTTAAAACGTTGCTCTATCTTGAATAACAAGCTTATTACATTCGAATCCTATTGGGGACCTACTGAATTCACAATGATACTTAGATTCCGTTCATTAAAATGTTGCTATATATTGAAAAGCACACTCATACAAGCATGTCCCATTGGGAACTCACTGAATTCGCCTAGATATTTTCATTCCATTCGTGAAAATTTTTCTATATCCCGAAGAGTCCACTTATTACTACTGAGCCCTATTGGGAAGAAACTGAATTCACCAAGTATCTGAGATTCAGCTCAACAAATTTGATAAATCTTTAAAACTATACATATTACAAGAGCCGGCTACTGGGAACTAACTGAATTCACAATGAAACAGTGTTTCAGTTCGTTAAAACGTTGCTGTATCTTGAATATAAAGCTTATTACATGCGAATCCTATTGGGGACCTATTGAATTCACCATGATACTTAGATTCCGTTCCTTAAAATGTTGCTATATATTGAAAAGCACACTCATATAAGCATGTCCCATTGGGAACTCACTGAATTCGCCTAGAAATTTTGATTACATTCTTGAAAATTGTTCTATATCCCGAACAGTCCATTAATTGCTACTGCCGCCTATTGGGAACTAACAGAATTCATCTAATTACTGAGATTCGGCTCACCAAATTTTGATAAGTCTTTAAAAGCACACAAATACAAGAGCCTGCTACTGGGAACTAACTGAATTCACAAAGAAACAGTGTTTCAGTTCGTTAAAACTTTGCTCTATATTGAATAACAAGCTTATTACTTGCGAATCCTATTGGGAACCTATTGAATTCACCATTATACTGAGATTTCGTATCTTAAAATGTTGCTATATATTGAAAAGCACACTCATACAAGCATGTCCCACTGGGAACTCTCTGAATTTACCTAGGTATTTTGATTCCATTCGTGAAAATTTTTCTATATCCCGAAGAGTCCACTTATTACTACTGCGGCCTATTGGGAATTAACTGAATTCACCAAGTTACTCAGATTGGGATCACCAAATTTTGATAAATCTTTAAAAGTACACATATTACAAGAGCCTGCTACTGGGAACTAACTGAATTCTCAAAGAAACAGTGTTTCAGTTCGTTAAACGTTGCTGTATCTTGAATAACAAGCTTATTACATGGGAATCCTATTGGGAACCTAATGAATTCACCATGATACTTAGATTCCGTTCCTTAAAATGTTGCTATACAATGAAAAGCACACTCATACAAGCATACCCCATTGGGAACTCACTGAATTCGCCTAGAAATTTTGATTCCATTTGTGCAAATTTTTCTATATCCCCAAGAGTCCACTTATTACTACTGCGGCCTATTGGGACCTAAGTGAATTCACCAAGTTTCTGAGATTAGTCTCACCACATTTTGATAAATCTTTAAAAGTACACATATTACAAGAGCCTGCTACTGGGAACTAACTATATTCACAAAGAAACAGTGTTACACTTCGATAAAACGTTGCTCTATCTTGAATAACAAGCTTTTTCGATGCGAATCCTATTGGGAACCTACTGCTTCACCATGATACTTAGATTCCGTTCTTTAAAATGTTGCTATATATATTGAAAAGCACACTCATACAAGCATGTTCCATTGGGAACTCACAGAATTCGCCTAGAAATTTTGATTCCATTCGTGAAAATTTTTCTATATCCTGAAGAGTCAACATATTACTAATGAGGCCTATTGGGAGATAACTGAAGTCACCAAGTTACTGAGATTCGCCTCACCAAATTTTGATAAATCCTTAAAAGTACACATATTACAAGACACTGCTACAGGGAACTAACTGAATTCACAAAGAAACAGTGTCAGATCGTTAAAACGTTGCTATATCTTGAATATAAAACTTATAGATGCGAACCCTATTTAGAACCTACTGAATTCACCATGATACTTAGATTTTTTTCCTTAAATGTTGGTATATATTGAAAAGCACACTCATACAAGCATGTCCCATTGGGAACTCAGTGAATTCGCCTAGAAGTTTTGACTCAATTCGTGTAAGTTTTTCTATATCCTGAACATTCCACTTATTACTACTGCGGACTATTGGGAATTAATTGAATTCACAAAGGTACTGAGATTGGGCTCACCAAATTTTGATAAATCTTTAAAAGTACACATATTACAAGAGCCTGCTACTGGGAACTGACTGAATTCACAAACACACAGTGTTTCAGTTCGTTAAAACTTTGCTCTACGTTGAATAACAAGCTTATTATATGCAAATCCTATTGGGAACCTACTGAATTCACGATGATACTTAAATTCCTTTCCTTAAAATGTTGTTATATATTTAAAAGCACACTCATACAAGCATGTCGCATTGGGAACTCATTGAATTCTCCTAGAAATTTTGATTCCATTCGTGAAAATTTTTCTATATCCTGAATAGTCCACTTATTACTACTGCGGCCTATTGGAACTAACTGAATTCACCAAGTTACTGAGATTTGGCTCAACAAATTTTGATAAAATTTAAAAGTACACATATCACAAGAGCCTGCTAATGGGACCTAACTGAATTCACAAAGAAACAGTGTTACAGTTCGTTAAATCGTTGCTGTATCTTGAATAACAAGCTTATTACTTGCGAATCCTATTGGGAACCTATTGAATTCACCATGATACTTAGATTCCATTCCTAAAATGTTGCTATATATTGAAAAGCACATTCATACAAGCATATCCCATTGGGAACTCAATGAATTCGCCTATAAATTGTGATTCCATTCGTGAAAAATTTTTTATATCCCCAACAGTCCACTTATTACTACTGAGGCCTATTGGGAACTAACCGAATTCACATATTTACTGAGATTCGGCTCACCAAATTTTGATAAATCTTTAAAAGCACACAATTACAAGAGCCTGTTACTGGGAACTAACTGAATTCACAAAGAAACAGTGTTTCAGTTCGTTAAAACTTTGCTCTATCTTGAATAACAAGCTTAACATGCGAATGCTACTGGGAACCTACTGAATTCACGATGATACTTAGAATCCGTTCCTTAAAATGTTGCTATGTATTGAAAAGCACACTCATACAAGCATGTCCCATTGGGAACTCAATGAATTCGACTAGAAATTTTGATTCCATTCATGAAAATTTTTCTATATCCCAAACAGTCCACTTATTACTACTGCGGCCTATTGGGAACTTAGTGAATTCACCAAGTTCCTGAGATCGGTTCACCAAATTTTGATAAATCTTTAAAAGTACACATATTACAAGAGCCTGCTACTGGGAACTAACTGAATTCACAAAGAAACAGTGTTTCAGTTCGTTAAAACGTTGCTCTATCTTGTAAAACAAGATTATTACATGCGAATCCTATTGGGAACCTACTGCTTCACCATGATACTTAGATTCTGTTCTTTAAATATTGCTATATATATTGAAAAGCACACTCATACAAGCATGTCCCATTGGGAACTCACTGAATTCGCCTAGAAATTTTGATTCCATTCGTGAAAATTTTTCTATATCCTGAACAGTCCACATATTACTAATGAGGCCTATTCCGAACTAACTGAATTCACCAAGTTACTGAGATTCGGCTCACCAAATTTTGATAAATCCTTAAAAGTACACATATTACAAGAGACTGCTACAGGGAACTAACTGAATTCACAAAGAAAAAGTGTTTCAGTTCGTTAAAACGTTGCTCTATCTTAAATATAAAGCTTATAGACGCGAACCCTATTGGGAACCTACTGAATTCACCATGATACTTAGATTCTGTTCCTTAAATGTTGCTATATATGGAAAAGCACAAACATACAAGCATGTCCCATTGGGAACTCACTGAATTCCCCTAGAAATTTTGATTCCATTTGGGAAAATTTTTCTATATCCGGAACAGTCCACTAATTACTACTGCGGCCTATTGGGAACTTAGTGAATTCACCAAGTTCCTGAGATCGGTTCACCAAATTTTGATAAATCTTTAAAAGCACACATATTAGAAGAGCCTGCTACTGGGAACTAAGTGAATTCACAAAGAAACAGTGTTTCAGTTCGTTAAAACGTTGCTCTATCTTGTATAACAAGATTATTACATGCGAATCCTATTGGGAACCTATTGAATTCACCATGATACTTAGATTCTGTTCTTTAAAATGTTGCTATATATATTGAAAAGCACACTCATACAAGCATGTCCCATTGGGAACTCACTGAATACGCCTAGAAATTTTGATTCCATTCGTGAAAATTTTTCTATATCCTGAACAGTCCACATATTAATAATGAGGCCTATTCCGAACTAACTGAATTCACCAAGTTACTGAGATTCGGCCCTCAAATTTTGATAAATCCTTAAAAGTACACATATTACAAGAGACTGCTACAGGGAACTAACTGAATTCACAAAGAAAAAGTGTTTCAGTTCGTTAAAACGTTGCTCTATCTTAAATATAAAGCTTATAGACGCGAACCCTATTGGGAACCTACTGAATTCACCATGATACTTAGATTCTGTTCCTTAAATGTTGCTATATATGGAAAAGCACAAACATACAAGCATGTCCCATTGGGAACTCACTGAATTCCCCTAGAAATTTTGATTCCATTCGGGAAAATTTTTCTATATCCGGAACAGTCCACTTATTACTACTGCAGGCTATTTGGAAATACCCGAATTCACGAAGTTACTGAGATTCGGCTCACCAAATTTTGATAAATCTTTAAAAGTACACATATCCCAAGAACCTGCTACTGGGAACTAACTGAATTCACAAAGAAACAGTGTTTCAGTTCGTTAAAACGTCGCTCTATCTTGAATAACATGCTTAACATGCGAATCCTACGGGGAACCTACTGAATTCATGATGATACTTAGAATCCGTACCTTAAAATGTTGCTATATATTGAAAAGCAAACTCATACAAGAATGTCCCATTGGGAACTCACTGAATTCGCCTAGAAATTTTGATTCCATTCCTGAAAATTTTTCTATATTCCGAACAGTCCACTTATTATTACTGCGGCATATTGGGAATTTACTGAATTCACAATGTTACTGAGATTCGGCCCTCAAATTTTGATAAATCCTTAAAAGTACACATATTACAGGAGACTGCTACAGGGAACTAACTGAATTCACAAAGAAACAGTGTTTCAGTTCGTTAAAACTTTGCTCTATGTTGAATAACAAGGTTATTAGTTGCGAATCCTATTGGGAACCTAATGAATTCACCATGATACTTAGACCCGTTCGTTAAAATATTGCTATATATTGAAAAGCACACTAATACAAGCATGTCCAATTGGGAACTCCGTGAATTCGCTTAGAAATTTTGATTTCATTCGTGAAAATTTTTCTATATTCCGAACAGTCCACTTATTATTACTGCGGCATATTGGGAATTTACTGAATTCACAATGTTACTGAGATTAGGCTCACCAAATTTTGATAAATCTTTAAAAGTACACATATTAAAAGAGCCTGCTACTGGGATCTCACTGAATTCAAAAAAACAGTGTTTCAGTTCGTTAAAACGTTGCTCTACCTTGAATAACAAGCTTATTACATGCAAATCCTATTGAGAACCTACTGAATTCACGATGATACTTAAATTCCATTCCTTAAAATGTTGCTATATATTGAAAAGCAAACTCATACAAGCATGTCCCATTGGGAACTCACTAAATTCGCCTAGAAATTTTGATTCCATTCGTGAAAATTTTTCTGTATCCCGAACAGTCCACTTATTACTACTGCGGCCTATTGGAACTAACTGGATTCACCAAGTTACTGAGATTCGGCTCACCAAATTTGATAAATCTTTAAAAGTACACATATCACAAGAGCCTGCTACTGGGAACTAACTGAATTCAAAAAGAAACAGTGTTTCAGTTCGTTAAAAGGTTGCTCTGTTGAATAACAAGCTTATTAATTGCGAATCCTACTGGGAACCTATTGAATTCAGTATGATACTTAGATTCCGTTCCTTAAAATGTTGCTATATATTGAAAAGCACACTCATACAAGCATGTCCCATTGGGAACTCACTGAATTCGCGTAGAAATTTTGGTTTCATTCGTGAAAATTTTTCTATATCCCAAAGAGTGCACTTATTACTACTGACGCCTATTGGGATCTAACTGAATTCACCAAGTTACTAAGATTCGGCTCACCAAATTTTGATAAATCTTTAAAGTATACATATTACTAGATCTTGCTACTGGGAACTAACTGAATTCACAAAGAAACTGTGTTTCAGTTCGTTAAAACGTTGCTGTATCATGAATAACAAGCTTATTACATGCGAACCCTATTGGGAACCTACTGAATTCACCATGATACTTAGATTCCGTTCCGTAAAATGTTGCTATATATTGAAAAGCACACTCATACAAGCATGTCCCATTGGGAACTCACTGAATTCGCCTAGAAATTTTGACTCAATTTGTGAAAATTTTTCTATATCCCGAACAGTCCACTTATTACTACTGCAGCCAATGGGAATTAAATGAATTCACAAAGTTACTGATATTCGGCTCACCTAATTTTGATAAATCTTTAAAAGTACACATATTACAAGAGCCTGCTACTGGGAACTCACTGAATTCACAAAGAAACAGTGTTTCAGTTCTTTAAAATGTTGCTCTATCGTGAACAACATGCTTATTACATGCGAATCCTATTGGGAACCTACTGAATTCACCTTGATACTAAGATTCCGTTCCTTAAAATGTTGCTATATACGGAAAAGCACACTCATACAAGCATGTCCAATTGGGAACTCCGTGAATTCGCCTAGAAGTTTTGATTCCATTCGTTAAAATTTTTCTATACCCCTAAGAGTCCACTTATAACTTCTGCGGCCTATTTGGAACTAACCGATTTCACCAATTTTCTGAGATTCGGGTCACCAAATTTTGATAAATCTTTAAAAGTACACATATCACAAGAGCCTGCTACTGGGAACTCACTGAATTCACAAAGAAACTGTGTTTCAGTTCGTTAAAACGTTGCTCTATCTTGAACAACGAGCTTATTACTTGCGAATCCTATTGGGAACCACCTGAATTCACCATGATACTTAGATTCTGTTCCTTCAAATGTTGCTATATATTGAAAAGCACACTCATACAAGCATGTCCCATTGGGAACTCACTGAATTCCCCTAGAAATTTTGATTCCATTCGTGAAAATTTTTTCTATATCCCGAAGAGTCCACTTATTACTACTGCGGCCTATTGGGAACTTAGTGAATTCACCAAGTTCCTGAGATCGGTTCACCAAATTTTGATAAATCTTTAAAAGTACACATATTACAAGAGCCTGCTACTGGGAACTAACTGAATTCACAAAGAAACAGTGTTTCAGTTCGTTAAAACGTTGCTCTATCTTGTATAACAAGATTATTACATGCGAATCCTATTGGGAACCTATTGAATTCACCATGATACTTAGATTCTGTTCTTTAAAATGTTGCTATATATATTGAAAAGCACACTCATACAAGCATGTCCCATTGGGAACTCACTGAATACGCCTAGAAATTTTGATTCCATTCGTGAAAATTTTTCTATATCCTGAAAAGTCCACATATTAATAATGAGGCCTATTCCGAACTAACTGAATTCACCAAGTTACTGAGATTCGGCTCACCAAATTTTGATAAATCCTTAAAAGTACACATATTACAAGAGACTGCTACAGGGAACTAACTGAATTCACAAAGAAAAAGTGTTTCAGTTCGTTAAAACGTTGCTCTATCTTAAATATAAAGCTTATAGACGCGAACCCTATTGGGAACCTACTGAATTCACCATGATACTTAGATTCTGTTCCTTAAATGTTGCTATATATGGAAAAGCACAAACATACAAGCATGTCCCATTGGGAACTCACTGAATTCCCCTAGAAATTTTGATTCCATTCGGGAAAATTTTTCTATATCTGGAACAGTCCACTTATTACTACTGCAGCCTATTTGGAACTCCCCGAATTCACGAAGTTACTGAGATTCGGCTCACCAAATTTTGATAAATCTTTAAAAGTACACATATCCCAAGAACCTGCTACTGGGAACTAACTGAATTCACAAAGAAACAGTGTTTCAGTTCGTTAAAACGTCGCTCTATCTTGAATAACAAGCTTATTTCTTGCGAATCCTATTGGGACCTATTGAATTCACCATGATACTTAGATTCCGTTCCTAAAATGTTGCTCTATATTGAAAAGCACATTCATACAAGCATGTCCCATTGGGAACTCACTGAATTCGCCTATAAATTTTGATTCCATTCGTGAAAATTTTTCTATATCCCGAAGAGTCCTCTCATTACTACTGCGGCCTATTTGGAACTAAGTGAATTCACCAAGTTCCTAAGATTCGGCTCACCAAATTTTGATAAATCTTTAAAAGCACACAATTACAAGAGCCTGCTACTGGGACTTAACTGAATTCACAAAGAAACAGTGTTTCAGTTCGTTACAACTTTGCTCTATCTTGAATAACATGCTTAACATGCGAATCCTACGGGGAACCTACTGAATTCACGATGATACTTGGAATCCGTTCCTTAAAATGTTGCTATATATTGAAAAGCAAACTCATACAAGAATGTCCCATTGGGAACTTACTGAATTCGCCTAGAAATTTTGATTCCATTCGTGAAAATTTTTCTATATCGCAAACAGTCCACTTATTACTACTGCGGCCTATTCGGAACTAAGTGAATTCAAAAAGTTACTGAGGTTCGGCTCAACACATTTTGATAAATCTTTAAAAGTACACATATTAAAAGAGCCTGCTAATGGGAACTAACTGAATTCACAAAGAACCAGTGTTTCAGTTCGTTAAAACGTTGCTCTATCTTGAATAACAAGCTTATTACTTGCGAATCCTATTGGGAACCTACTGCTTCACAATGATACTTAGATTCCGTTCTTTAAAATGTTGCTATATATATTGAAAAGCACACTCATACAAGCATGTTCCATTGGGAACTCACTGAATTCGCCTAGAAATTTTGATTCCATCGTGAAAATTTTTCTATATCCTGAACAGTCCACATATTACTAATGAGGCCATTTGGGATCTAACTGAATTCACCAGGTTACTGAGATTCGGCTCACCAAATTTTGATAAATCCTTAAAAGTACACATATTACAGGAGACTGCTACAGGGAACTAACTGAATTCACAAAGAAACAGTGTTTCAGTTCGTTAAAACGTTGCTCTATGTTGAATAACAAGCTTATTAGTTGCGAATCCTATTGGGACCTATTGAATTCACCATGATACTTAGATTCCATTCCTTAAAATGTTGCTATATATGGAAAAGCACACTCATAGAAGCATGTCCCATTGGGAACTCCCTGAATTCGCCTACAAATTTTGATTCCATTCCTGAAAATTTTTTCTTTATCCTGAACAGTCCACTTATTACTACTGCGGCCTGTTGGGAACTAACCGAATTCACCAAGTTACTGAGATTAAGCTCACCAAATTTTGATAAATCTTTAAAAGCACACAATTACAAGAGCCTTCTACTGGGAACAGACTGAATTCACAAAGAAACAGTGTTTCAGTTCGTTAAAACTTTGCTCTATCTTGAATAACAAGCTTATTCCATGCGAATCCTATTGGGAACCTAATGAATTCACCATGATACTTAGACCCGTTCGTTAAAATATTGCTATATATTGAAAAGCACACTAATACAAGCATGTCCAATTGGGAATTCCGTGAATTCGCCTAGAAATTTTGATTTCATTCGTGAAAATTTTTCTTTATTCCGAACAGTCCACTTATTATTACTGCGGCATATTGGGAATTTACTGAATTCACAATGTTACTGAGATTAGGCTCACCAAATTTTGATAAATCTTTAAAAGTACACATATTAAAAGAGCCTGCTACTGGGAACTCACTGAATTCAAAAAGAAACAGTGTTTCAGTTCGGTAAAACGTTGCTCTACCTTGAATAACAAGCTTATTACATGCGAATCCTATTGAGAACCTACTGAATTCACGATGATACTTAAATTCCATTCCTTAAAATGTTGCTATATATTGAAAAGCAAACTCATACAAGCATGTCCCATTTGAACTCACTAAATTCGCCTAGAAATTTTGATTCCATTCGTGAAAATTTTTCTGTATCCCGAACAGTCCACTTATTACTACTGCGGTCTATTGGAACTAACTGGACTCACCAAGTTACTGAGATTCGGCTCACCAAATTTGATAAATCTTTAAAAGTACACATATCACAAGAGCCTGCTACTGGGAACTAACTGAATTCAAAAAGAAACAGTGTTTCAGTTCGTTAAAAGGTTGCTCTATCTTGAATAACAAGCTTATTAATTGCGAATCCTACTGGGAACCTATTGAATTCAGTATGATACTTAGATTCCGTGCCTTAAATGTTGCTATATATTGAAAAGAACACTCATACAAGCATGTCCCATTGGGAACTCACTGAATTTGCCTAGAAATTTTGATTCCATTTGTGAATATTTTTCTATATCCCCAACAGTCCACTTATTACTACTGCGGTCTATTGGGAACTAATCGAATTCACCAACTTACTGAGATTCGGCTCACCAAATTTTGATAAATCTTTAAAACCACACAATTACAAGAGCCTGCTACAGGGAACTAACTGAATTCACAAAGAAATAGTGTTTCAGTTTGTTAAAACTTTGCACTATCTTGAATATAAAGCTTATACATGCGAACCCTATTGGGAACCTAATGAAATCAACATGATACTTAGATTCTGTTTCTTAAATGTTGCTATATATTGAAAATCACACTCATACAAGCATGTCCCATTGGGAACTCACTGAATTCGCGTAGAAATTTTGGTTCCATTCGTGAAAATTTTTCTATATCCCAAAGAGTGCACTTATTACTACTGACGCCTACTGGGATCTAACTGAATTCACCAAGTTACTGAGATTCGGCTCACCAAATTTTGATAAATCTTTAAAAGTATACATATTACTAGATCTTGCTACTGGGAACTAACTGAATTCACAAAGAACCAGTGTTTCAGTTCGTAAAAACGTTGCTCTATCTTGAATAACAAGCTTATTACTTGTGAATCCTATTGGGAACCTACTGCTTCACAATGATACTTAGATTCCGTTCTTTAAAATGTTGCTATATATATTGAAAAGCACACTCATACAAGCATGTTCCATTGGGAACTCACTGAATTCGCCTAGAAATTTTGATTCCATCCTGAAAATTTTTCTATATCCTGAACAGTCCACATATTACTAATGAGGCCATTTGGGATCTAACTGAATTCACCAGGTTACTGAGATTCGGCTCACCAAATTTTGATAAATACTTAAAAGTACACATATTACAGGAGACTGCTACAGGGAACTAACTGAATTCACAAAGAAACAGTGTTTCAGTTCGTTAAAACCTTGCTCTATGTTGAATAACAAGATTATTAAATGCGAATCCTATTGGGACCTATTGAATTCACCATGATACTTAGATTCCATTCCTTAAAATGTTGCTATATATGGAAAAGCACACTCATAGAAGCATGTCCCATTGGGAACTCCCTGAAATCGCCTACAAATTTTGATTCCATTGCTGAAAATTTTTTCTTTATCCTGAACAGTCCACTTATTACTACTGCGGCCTATTGGGAACTAACCGAATTCACCAATTTACTGAGATTCGGGTGACCAAATTTTCATAAATCTTTAAAAGTACACATATTACAAGAGCCTGCTACTGGGAACTATCTGAATTCACAAAGAAATAGTGTTTCAGTTCGTTAAAACGTTGCTCTACCTTGAATATCAAGCTTATACATGCGAATCCTATTGGGAACCTACTGAATTCACCATGATACTTAGATTCCGTTCCTTAAATGTTGCTATACATTGAAAATCACACTCATACAATCTTTTCCCATTGGGAACTCACTGAATTCCCCTAGAAATTTTGATTCCATTCGTGAAAAATTTTCTATATGCCGAAGAGTCCACTTATTGCTAATGAGGCCTATTGGGAACTAACCGAATTCACTTAATTACTGAGATTCGGTTCACCAAATTTTGATAAATCTTTAAAAGTATACATATTTCTAGAACTTCCTACTGGGAACTACCTGAACTCACAAAGAAACTGTGTTTCAGTTCGTTAAAACGTTGCTCTATCTTGAATAACAAGCTTATTATATGCGAATACTATTGGGAAACTACTGAATTCACCTTGATACTTAGATCCGTTAATTAAAATGTTGCTATATATTGAAAAGCACACTCATATAAGCATGGCCCATTGGGAACTCACTGAATTTGCCTAGGAATTTTGATTCAAGTCGTGAAAATTATTCTATATCCCGAACAGTCCACTTATTACTACTGCGGCCAATTGGGAATTAACTGAATTCACAAAGTTACTGATATTGGGCTCACCTATATTGATAAATCTTTATAACTATACAATTACAAGAGCCTGCTACTAGGAACTGACTGAATTCACAAAGAAACAGTGTTTCAGTCGTTAAAACGTTGTTCTATCTTGAATAACAAGCTTATTACATGCAAATCCTATTGGGAACCTAATGAATTCACCATGATACTTAAATTCTGTTCCTCCAAATATTGCTGTATATTGAAAAGCACACTAGTACAAGCATGTCCCATTGGGAACTCACTGAATTCGCCTAGAAATTTTGATTCCGTTCGTGAAAATTTTTCTATATTCCGAACAGTCCACTTGTTACTACTGCGGCCTATTGGGAATTAACTGAATTCACCATGTTACTCAGATTTGGTTCAGGAAATATTGATCAATCTTTAAAAGTACACATATTACAAGAGCCTTCTACTGGGAACTGACTGAATTCACAAAGAAACAGTGTTTCAGTTCGTTAAAACTTTGCTCTATTTTGAATAACAAGCTTATTACATGCAAATCCTATTGGTAACCTACTGAATTTACCATGATATCTAAATTCCGTTCCTTAAAATGTTGCTATACATTAAAAAGCCCACTCATACAAGCATGTCCCATTGGGAACTCACTGAATTCGCCGACAAATTTTGATTCCATTCGTGAAAATTTTTCTATGACCTGAAGAGTCCACTTATTGCTACTGAGGCCTATTGGGAACTAACCGAATTCACTTATTTTCAGAGATTCGGCTCACCAAATTTTGATAAAACTAAAAGGATACATATTACTAGAACTTCCTACTGGGAACTAACTGAATTCACAAAGAAACTGTGTTTCAGTTCGTTAAAACGTTGCTCTATCTTGAATAACAAGCTTATTATATGCGTATCCTATTGGGAAACTACTGAATTCACAATGATACTTAGATTCCGTTCCTTAAAATGTTGCTATATATTGAAAAGCACACTCATACAAGCATGGCCCATTGGGAACTCACTGAATTCGCATAGAAATTTTGATTCAATGCGTGAAAACTATTCTATATCCCGAACAGTCCACTTATTACTACTGTGGCCTATTGGGATTTAACTGAATTCACCAAGTTACTGAGATTGGGCTCACCAATATTGATAAATCTTTAAAAGTATACAATTACAAGAGCCTGATACTGGGAACTGACTGAATTCACAAAGAAACAGTTTTTCCATTCGTTAAAACGTTGCTCTATCTTGAATAACAAGCTTATACATGCGAATCCTATTGGGAACCTACTGAATTCACCATGATACTTAGATTCCGTTCCTTAAATGTTGCTATATATTGAAAATCACACTCATACAAGCTTTTCCCATTGGAAACTCACTGAATTCCCCTAGAAATTTTGATTCCATTCGTGAAAACCTTTCTATATCCCGAAGAGTCCACTTATTGCTACTGAGGTCTATTGGGAACTAACTGAATTCAACAAGTTAATGAAATTCGGGTTACCAAATTTTGATCAATCTTTAAAAGTACACATATTACAAGAGCCTTCTACTGGGAACTAAATGAATTCACAAAGAAACAGTGTTTCAGTTCGTTAAAACGTTGCTCTATCTTGAATAACAAGCTTATTACATGTGAATCCTATTGGGATCCTCCTGTATTCACCATGTTACTTAGATTCCGCTCCGTAAAATGTTGCTATATATTGAAAAGCACACTCATACAAGCATGTCCCATTGGGAACTCACTGAATTCGCCTAGAAATTTTGATTCCATTCGTGAAAAATTTTCTATATCCCGAAGAGTCCACTAATTACTACTGCGGCTTATTGGGATCTAATTTTATTCACAAAGTTACTGAGATTCGGGTTACCAAATTTTGATAAATCTTTAAAAGTACACATATTACAAGAGCCTGCTACTGGGAACGAACTGAATTCACAAAGAAATAGTGTTTCATTTCGTTAAGACGTTGCTCTACCTTGAATATCAAGCTTATACATGCGAATCCTATTGGGAACCTACTGAATTCACCATGATACTTAGATTCCGTTCCTTAAATGTTGCTATATATTGAAAATCACACTCATACAAGCTTTTCCCATTGGGAACTCACTGAATTCCCCTAGAAATTTTGATTCCATTCGTGAAAATTTTTCTATATCCCGAAGAGTCCACTTATTGATACTGAGGCCTATTGGGAACTAACCGAATTCACTTAGTTACTGAGATTCGGTTCACCAAATTTTGATAAATCTTTAAAAGTATACATATTTCTAGAACTTCCTACTGGGACAACCTGAATTCACAAAGAAACTGTGTTTCAGTTCGTTAAAACGTTGCTCTATCTTGAATAACATGCTTATTATATGCGAATACTATTGGGAAACTACTGAATTCACCTTGATACTTAGATCCGTTAATTAAAATTTTGCTATATATTGAAAAGCACACTCTTATAAGCATGGCCCATTGGGAACTCACTGAATTTGCCTAGGAATTTTGATTCAATTCGTGAAAATTATTCTATATCCCGAACAGTCCACTTATTCCTACTGCGGCCAATTGGGAATTAACTGAATTCACCAAGTTACTGATATTGGGCTCACCAATATTGATAAATCTTTATAACTATACAATTACAAGAGCCTGCTACTAGGAACTGACTGAATTCACAAAGAAACAGTGTTTCAGTTCGTTAAAACGTTGCTCTATCTTGAATAACAAGCTTATTACATGCAAATCCTATTGGGAACCTAATGAATTCACCATGATACTTAAATTCCGTTCCTCCAAATATTGCTGTATATTGAAAAGCACACTAGTACAAGCATGTCCCATTGGGAACTCACTGAATTCGCCTAGAAATTTTGATTCCGTTCGTGAAAATTTTTCTGTATTCCGAACAGTCCACTTGTTACTACTGCGGCCTATTGGGAATTAACTGAATTCACCATGTTACTCAGATTTGGTTCAGGAAATATTGATCAATCTTTAAAAGTACACATATTACAAGAGCCTTCTACTGGGAACTGACTGAATTCACAAAGAAACAGTGTTTCAGTTCGTTAAAACTTTGCTCTATTTTGAATAACATGCTTATTACATGCAAATCCTATTGCTAACCTACTGAATTTACCATGATACCTAAATTCCGTTCCTTAAAATATTGCTACATATTAAAAAGCCCACTCATACAAGCATGTCCCATTGGGAACTCACTGAATTCGCCGACAAATTTTGATTCCATTCGTGAAAATTTTTCTATATCCTGAAGAGTCCACTTATTGCTACTGAGGCCTATTGGGAACTAACCGAATTCACTTATTTTCAGAGATTCGGCTCACCAAATTTTGATAAAACTAAAAGTATACATATTACTAGAACTTCCTACTGGGAACTAACTGAATTCACAAAGAAACTGTGTTTCAGTTCGTTAAAACGTTGCTCTATCTTGAATAACAAGCTTATTATATGCGAATCCTATTGGGAAACTACTGAATTCACAATGATACTTAGATTCCGTTCCTTAAAATGTTGCTATATATTGAAAAGCACACTCATACAAGCATGGCCCATTGGGAACTTTCTGAATTCGCCTAGAAATTTTGATTCAATGCGTGAAAACTATTGTATATCCCGAACAGTCCACTTATTACTACTGCGGCCTATTGGGATTTAACTGAATTCACCAAGTTACTGAGATTGGGTTCACCAATATTGATAAATCTTTAAAAGTATACAATTACAAGAGCCTGCTACTGGGAACTGACTGAATTCACAACGAAACAGTTTTTCCATTCGATAAAACGTTGCTCTATCTTGAATAACAAGCTTATACATGCGAATCCTATTGGGAACCTACTGAATTCACCATGATACTTAGATTCCATTCCTTAAATGTTGCTATATATTGAAAATCACACTCATACAAGCTTTTCCCATTGGAAACTCACTGAATTCCCCTAGAAATTTTGATTCCATTCGTGAAAACTTTTCTATATCCCGAAGAGTCCACTTATTGCTACTGAGGTCTATTGGGAACTAACGGAATTCAACAAGTTACTGAGATTCGGGTTACCAAATTTTGATCAATCTTTAAAAGTACACATATTACAAGAGCCTTCTACTGGGAACTAAATGAATTCACAAAGAAACAGTGTTTCAGTTCGTTAAAACGTTGCTCTATCTTGAATAACAAGCTTATTACAGGTGAATCCTATTGGGAACCTCCTGTATTCACCATGATACTTAGATTCCGCTCCGTAAAATGTTGATATATATTGAAAAGCACACTCATACAAGCATGTCCCATTGGGAACTCACTGAATTCGCCTAGAAATTTTGATTCCATTCGTGAAAAATTTTGTATATCCCGAAGAGTCCACTAATTACTACTGCGGCTTATTGGGATCTAATTTTATTCACAAAGTTACTGAGATTCGGGTTACCAAATTTTGATAAGTCTTTAAAAGTACACATATTACAAGAGCCTGCTACTGGGAACGAACTGAATTCACAAAGAAATAGTGTTTCAGTTCGTTAAAACGTTGCTCTACCTTGAATATCAAGCTTATACATGCGAATCCTATTGGGAACCTACTGAATTCACCATGATACTTAGATTCCGTTCCTTAAATGTTGCTATATATTGAAAATCACACTCATACAAGCTTTCCCATTGGGAACTCACTGAATTCCCCTAGAAATTTTGATTCCATTCGTGAAAATTTTTCTATATCCCGAGGAGTCCACTTATTGATACTGAGGCCTATTGGGAACTAACCGAATTCACTTAGTTACTGATATTCGGCTCACCAAATTTTGATAAAACTAAAATTATACATATTACTAGAACTTCCTACTGGGAACTAACTGAATGCACAAAGCAACAGTGTTTCAGTTCATTAAAACGTTGCTGTATCTTGAATAACAAGCTTATTACATGCGAACCCTATTGGGAACCTACTGAATTCACCATGATACTTAGATTCCGTTCCTTAAATATTGCTATACATTTAAAATCATCTCATACAAGCTTTTCCCATTGGGAACTCACTGAATTCCCCTAGAAATTTTGATTCCATTCGTGTAAACTTTTCTATATCCCGAAGAGTCCACTTATTGCTACTGAGGACTATTGAGAACTAACCGAATTCACTTAGTTACTGAGATTCGGCTCACCAAATTTTGATAAAACTTTAAAAGTATACATATTTCTAGAACTTCCTACTGGGAACTACCTGAATTCACAAAGAAACTGTGTTTCAGTTCGTTAAAACGTTGCTCTATCGTGAATAACAAGCTTATTACTTGCGAATCCTATTGGGAACCTACTGCTTCACAATGATACTTAGATTCCGTTCTTTAAAATGTTGCTATATATATTGGAAAGCACACTCATACAAGCATGTTCCTTTGGGAACTCACTGAATTCGCCTAGAAATTTTGATTCCATCGTGAAAATTTTTCTATATCCTGAACAGTCCACATATTACTAATGAGGCCATTTGGGATCTAACTGAATTCACCAGGTTACTGAGATTCGGCTCACCAAATTTTGATAAATCCTTAAAAGTACACATATTACAGGAGACTGCTACAGGGAACTAACTGAATTCACAAAGAAACAGTGTTTCAGTTCGTTAAAACGTTGCTCTATGTTGAATAACAAGCTTATTAGTTGCGAATCCTATTGGGACCTATTGAATTCACCATGATACTTAGATTCCATTCCTTAAAATGTTGCTATATATGGAAAAGCACACTCATAGAAGCATGTCCCATTGGGAACTCCCTGAATTCGCCTACAAATTTTGATTCCATTCCTGAAAATTTTTTCTTTATCCTGAACAGTCCACTTATTACTACTGCGGCCTGTTGGGAACTAACCGAATTCACCAAGTTACTGAGATTAAGCTCACCAAATTTTGATAAATCTTTAAAAGCACACAATTACAAGAGCCTTCTACTGGGAACAAACTGAATTCACAAAGAAACAGTGTTTCAGTTCGTTAAAACTTTGCTCTATCTTGAATAACAAGCTTATTCCATGCGAATCCTATTGGGAACCTAATGAATTCACCATGGTACTTAGACCCGTTCGTTAAAATATTGCTATATATTGAAAAGCACACTAATACAAGCATGTCCAATTGGGAACTCCGTGAATTCGCTTAGAAATTTTGATTTCATTCGTGAAAATTTTTCTATATTCCGAACAGTCCACTTATTATTACTGCGGCATATTGGGAATTTACTGAATTCACAATGTTACTGAGATTAGGCTCACCAAATTTTGATAAATCTTTAAAAGTACATATATTAAAAGAGCCTGCTACTGGGAACTCACTGAATTCAAAAAGAAACAGTGTTTCAGTTCGTTAAAACGTTGCTCTACCTTGAATAACAAGCTTATTACATGCAAATCCTATTGAGAACCTACTGAATTCACGATATACTTAAATTCCATTCCTTAAAATGTTGCTATATATTGAAAAGCAAACTCATACAAGCATGTCCCATTGGGAACTCACTAAATTCGCCTAGAAATTTTGATTCCATTCGTGAAAATTTTTCTGTATCCCGAACAGTCCACTTATTACTACTGCGGCCTATTGGAACTAACTGGATTCACCAAGTTACTGAGATTCAGCTCACCAAATTTGATAAATCTTTAAAAGTACACATATCACAAGAGCCTGCTACTGGGAACTAACTGAATTCAAAAAGAAACAGTGTTTCAGTTCGTTAAAAGGTTGCTCTATCTTGAATAACAAGCTTATTAATTGCGAATCCTACTGGGAACCTATTGAATTCAGTATGATACTTAGATTCCGTTCCTTAAAATGTTGCTATATATTGAAAAGCACACTCATACAAGCATGTCCCATTGGGAACTCACTGAATTCGCGTAGAAATTTTGGTTTCATTCGTGAAAATTTTTCTATATCCCAAAGAGTGCACTTATTACTACTGACGCCTATTGGGATCTAACTGAATTCACCAAGTTACTAAGATTCGGCTCACCAAATTTTGATAAATCTTTAAAGTATACATATTACTAGATCTTGCTACTGGGAACTAACTGAATTCACAAAGAAACTGTGTTTCAGTTCGTTAAAACGTTGCTGTATCATGAATAACAAGCTTATTACATGCGAACCCTATTGGGAACCTACTGAATTCACCATGATACTTAGATTCCGTTCCGTAAAATGTTGCTATATATTGAAAAGCACACTCATACAAGCATGTCCCATTGGGAACTCACTGAATTCGCCTAGAAATTTTGACTCAATTTGTGAAAATTTTTCTATATCCCGAACAGTCCACTTATTACTACTGCAGCCAATGGGAATTAAATGAATTCACAAAGTTACTGATATTCGGCTCACCTAATTTTGATAAATCTTTAAAAGTACACATATTACAAGAGCCTGCTACTGGGAACTCACTGAATTCACAAAGAAACAGTGTTTCAGTTCTTTAAAATGTTGCTCTATCGTGAACAACATGCTTATTACATGCGAATCCTATTGGGAACCTACTGAATTCACCTTGATACTAAGATTCCGTTCCTTAAAATGTTGCTATATACGGAAAAGCACACTCATACAAGCATGTCCAATTGGGAACTCCGTGAATTCGCCTAGAAATTTTGATTCCATTCGTTAAAATTTTTCTATACCCCTAAGAGTCCACTTATAACTTCTGCGGCCTATTTGGAACTAACCGATTTCACCAATTTACTGAGATTCGGGTCACCAAATTTTGATAAATCTTTAAAAGTACACATATCACAAGAGCCTGCTACTGGGAACTCACTGAATTCACAAAGAAACTGTGTTTCAGTTCGTTAAAACGTTGCTCTATCTTGAACAACGAGCTTATTACTTGCGAATCCTATTGGGAACCACCTGAATTCACCATGATACTTAGATTCTGTTCCTTCAAATGTTGCTATATATTGAAAAGCACACTCATACAAGCATGTCCCATTGGGAACTAACTGAATTCCCCTAGAAATTTTGATTCCATTCGTGAAAATTTTTTCTAAATCCCGAAGAGTCCACTTATTACTACTGCGGCCTATTGGGAACTTAGTGAATTCACCAAGTTCCTGAGATCGGTTCACCAAATTTTGATAAATCTTTAAAAGTACACATATTACAAGAGCCTGCTACTGGGAACTAACTGAATTCACAAAGAAACAGTGTTTCAGTTCGTTAAAACGTTGCTCTATCTTGTATAACAAGATTATTACATGCGAATCCTATTGGGAACCTATTGAATTCACCATGATACTTAGATTCTGTTCTTTAAAATGTTGCTATATATATTGAAAAGCACACTCATACAAGCATGTCCCATTGGGAACTCACTGAATACGCCTAGAAATTTTGATTCCATTCGTGAAAATTTTTCTATATCCTGAACAGTCCACATATTAATAATGAGGCCTATTCCGAACTAACTGAATTCACCAAGTTACTGAGATTCGGCTCACCAAATTTTGATAAATCCTTAAAAGTACACATATTACAAGAGACTGCTACAGGGAACTAACTGAATTCACAAAGAAAAAGTGTTTCAGTTCGTTAAAACGTTGCTCTATCTTAAATATAAAGCTTATAGACGCGAACCCTATTGGGAACCTACTGAATTCACCATGATACTTAGATTCTGTTCCTTAAAAGTTGCTATATATGGAAAAGCACAAACATACAAGCATGTCCCATTGGGAACTCACTGAATTCCCCTAGAAATTTTGATTCCATTCGGGAAAATTTTTCTATATCCGGAACAGTCCACTTATTACTACTGCAGCCTATTTGGAACTACCCGAATTCACGAAGTTACTGAGATTCGGCTCACCAAATTTTGATAAATCTTTAAAAGTACACATATCCCAAGAACCTGCTACTGGGAACTAACTGAATTCACAAAGAAACAGTGTTTCAGTTCGTTAAAACGTCGCTCTATCTTGAATAACAAGCTTATTTCTTGCGAATCCTATTGGGACCTATTGAATTCACCATGATACTTAGATTCCGTTCCTAAAATGTTGCTCTATATTGAAAAGCACATTCATACAAGCATGTCCCATTGGGAACTCACTGAATTCGCCTATAAATTTTGATTCCATTCGTGAAAATTTTTCTATATCCCGAAGAGTCCTCTCATTACTACTGCGGCCTATTTGGAACTAAGTGAATTCACCAAGTTCCTAAGATTCGGCTCAATAATTTTGATAAATCTTTAAAAGCACACAATTACAAGAGCCTGCTACTGGGAACTAACTGAATTCACAAAGAAACAGTGTTTCAGTTCGTTAAAACTTTGCTCTATCTTGAATAACAAGCTTAACATGCGAATCCTACGGGGAACCTACTGAATTCAGATGATACTTAGAATCCGTTCCTTAAAATGTTGCTATATATTGAAAAGCAAACTCATACAAGAATGTCCCATTGGGAACTCACTGAATTCGCCTAGAAATTTTGATTCCATTCGTGAAAATTTTTCTATATCGCAAACAGTCCACTTATTACTACTGCGGCCTATTCGGAACTAAGTGAATTCACAAAGTTACTGAGGTTCGGCTCAACACATTTTGATAAATCTTTAAAAGTACACATATTAAAAGAGCCTGCTAATGGGAACTAACTGAATTCACAAAGAACCAGTGTTTCAGTTCGTTAAAACGTTGCTCTATCATGAATAACAAGCTTATTACTTGCGAATCCTATTGGGAACCTACTGCTTCACAATGATACTTAGATTCCGTTCTTTAAAATGTTGCTATATATATTGAAAAGCACACTCATACAAGCATGTTCCATTGGGAACTCACTGAATTCGCCTAGAAATTTTGATTCCATCGTGAAAATTTTTCTATATCCTGAACAGTCCACATATTACTAATGAGGCCATTTGGGATCTAACTGAATTCACCAGGTTACTGAGATTCGGCTCACCAAATTTTGATAAATCCTTAAAAGTACACATATTACAGGAGACTGCTACAGGGAACTAACTGAATTCACAAAGAAACAGTGTTTCAGTTCGTTAAAACGTTGCTCTATGTTGAATAACAAGCTTATTAGTTGCGAATCCTATTGGGACCTATTGAATTCACCATGATACTTAGATTCCATTCCTTAAAATGTTGCTATATATGGAAAAGCACACTCATAGAAGCATGTCCCATTGGGAACTCCCTGAATTCGCCTACAAATTTTGATTCCATTCCTGAAAATTTTTTCTTTATCCTGAACAGTCCACTTATTACTACTGCGGCCTGTTGGGAACTAACCGAATTCACCAAGTTACTGAGATTAAGCTCACCAAATTTTGATAAATCTTTAAAAGCACACAATTACAAGAGCCTTCTACTGGGAACAAACTGAATTCACAAAGAAACAGTGTTTCAGTTCGTTAAAACTTTGCTCTATCTTGAATAACAAGCTTATTCCATGCGAATCCTATTGGGAACCTAATGAATTCACCATGATACTTAGACCCGTTCGTTAAAATATTGCTATATATTGAAAAGCACACTAATACAAGCATGTCCAATTGGGAACTCCGTGAATTCGCCTAGAAATTTTGATTTCATTCGTGAAAATTTTTCTTTATTCCGAACAGTCCACTTATTATTACTGCGGCATATTGGGAATTTACTGAATTCACAATGTTACTGAGATTAGGCTCACCAAATTTTGATAAATCTTTAAAAGTACACATATTAAAAGAGCCTGCTACTGGGAACTCACTGAATTCAAAAAGAAACAGTGTTTCAGTTCGTTAAATCGTTGCTCTACCTTGAATAACAAGCTTATTACATGCAAATCCTATTGAGAACCTACTGAATTCACGATGATACTTAAATTCCATTCCTTAAAATTTGCTATATATTGAAAAGCAAACTCATACAAGCATGTCCCATTGGGAACTCACTAAATTCGCCTAGAAATTTTGATTCCATTCGTGAAAATTTTTCTGTATCCCGAACAGTCCACTTATTACTACTGCGGTCTATTGGAACTAACTGGACTCACCAAGTTACTGAGATTCGGCTCACCAAATTTGATAAATCTTTAAAAGTACACATATCACAAGAGCCTGCTACTGGGAACTAACTGAATTCAAAAAGAAACAGTGTTTCAGTTCGTTAAAAGTTTGCTCTATCTTGAATAACAAGCTTATTAATTGAGAATCCTACTGGGAACCTATTGAATTCAGTATGATACTTAGATTCCGTTCCTTAAAATGTTGCTATATATTGAAAAGCACACTCATACAAGCATGTCCCACTGGGAACTCACTGAATTTGCCTAGAAATTTTGATTCCATTTGTGAATATTTTTCTATATCCCCAACAGTCCACTTATTACTACTGCGGTCTATTGGGAACTAATCAAATTCACCAACTTACTGAGATTCGGCTCACCAAATTTTGATAAATCTTTAAAACCACACAATTACAAGAGCCTGCTACAGGGAACTAACTGAATTCACAAAGAAATAGTGATTCAGTTTGTTAAAACGTTGCACTATCTTGAATATAAAGCTTATACATGCGAACCCTATTGGGAACCTAATGAAATCAACATGATACTTAGATTCTGTTTCTTAAATGTTGCTATATATTGAAAATCACACTCATACAAGCATGTCCCATTGGGAACTCACTGAATTCGCGTAGAAATTTTGGTTCCATTCGTGAAAATTTTTCTATATCCCAAAGAGTGCACTTATTACTACTGACGCCTACTGGGATCTAACTGAATTCACCAAGTTACTGAGATTCGGCTCACCAAATTTTGATAAATCTTTAAAAGTATACATATTACTAGATCTTGCTACTGGGAACTAACTGAATTCACAAAGAACCAGTGTTTCAGTTCGTAAAAACGTTGCTCTATCTTGAATAACAAGCTTATTACTTGTGAATACTATTGGGAACCTACTGCTTCACAATGATACTTAGATTCCGTTCTTTAAAATGTTGCTATATATATATTGAAAAGCACACTCATACAAGCATGTTCCATTGGGAACTCACTGAATTCGCCTAGAAATTTTGATTCCATCGTGAAAATTTTTCTATATCCTGAACAGTCCACATATTACTAATGAGGCCATTTGGGATCTAACTGAATTCACCACGTTACTGAGATTCGGCTCACCAAATTTTGATAAATACTTAAAAGTACACATATTACAGGAGACTGCTACAGGGAACTAACTGAATTCACAAAGAAACAGTGTTTCAGTTCGTTAAAACCTTGCTCTATGTTGAATAACAAGCTTATTAAATGCGAATCCTATTGGGACCTATTGAATTCACCATGATACTTAGATTCCATTCCTTAAAATGTTGCTATATATGGAAAAGCACACTCATAGAAGCATGTCCCATTGGGAACTCCCTGAAATCGCCTACAAATTTTGATTCCATTGCTGAAAATTTTTTCTTTATCCTGAACAGTCCACTTATTACTACTGCGGCCTATTGGGAACTAACCGAATTCACCAATTTACTGAGATTCGGGTGACCAAATTTTCATAAATCTTTAAAAGTACACATATTACAAGAGCCTGCTACTGGGAACTATCTGAATTCACAAAGAAATAGTGTTTCAGTTCGTTAAAACATTGCTCTACCTTGAATATCAAGCTTATACATGCGAATCCTACTGGGAACCTACTGAATTCACCATGATACTTAGATTCCGTTCCTTAAATGTTGCTATACATTGAAAATCACACTCATACAAGCTTTTCCCATTGGGAACTCACGGAATTCCCCTAGAAATTTTGATTCCATTCGTGAAAAATTTTCTATATGCCGAAGAGTCCACTTATTGCTAATGAGGCCTATTGGGAACTAACCGAATTCACTTAGTTACTGAGATTCAGTTCACCAAATTTTGATAAATCTTTAAAAGTATACATATTTCTAGAACTTCCTACTGGGAACTACCTGAACTCACAAAGAAACTGTGTTTCAGTTCGTTAAAACGTTGCTCTATCTTGAATAACAAGCTTATTTTATGCGAATACTATTGGGAAACTACTGAATTCACCTTGATACTTAGATCCGTTAATTAAAATGTTGCTATATATTGAAAAGCACACTCATATAAGCATGGCCCATTGGGAACTCACTGAATTTGCCTAGGAATTTTGATTCAATTCGTGAAAATTATTCTATATCCCGAACAGTCCACTTATTACTACTGCGGCCTATTGGGAATTAACTGAATTCACATAGTTACTGATATTGGGCTCACCAATATTGATAAATCTTTATAACTATACAATTACAAGAGCCTGCTACTAGGAACTGACTGAATTCACAAAGAAACAGTGTTTCAGTTCGTTAAAACGTTGTTCTATCTTGAATAACAAGCTTATTACATGCAAATCCTATAGGGAACCTAATGAATTCACCATGATACTTAAATTCTGTTTCTCCAAATATTGCTGTATATTGAAAAGCACACTAGTACAAGCATGTCCCATTGCGAACTCACTGAATTCGCCTAGAAATTTTGATTCCGTTCGTGAAAATTTTTCTATATTCCGAACAGTCCACTTGTTACTACTGCGGCCTATTGGGAATTAACTGAATTCACCATGTTACTCAGATTTGGTTCAGGAAATATTGATCAATCTTTAAAAGTACACATATTAGAAGAGCCTTCTACTGGGAACTGACTGAATTCAAAAAGAAACAGTGTTTCAGTTCGTTAAAACTTTGCTCTATTTTGAATAACAAGCTTATTACATGCAAATCCTATTGGTAACCTACTGAATTTACCATGATACCTAAAATCCGTTCCTTAAAATGTTGCTATACATTAAAAAGCCCACTCATACAAGCATGTCCCATTGGGAACTCACTGAAATCGCCGACAAATTTTGATTCCATTCGTGAAAATTTTTCTATGACCTGAAGAGTCCACTTATTGCTACTGAGGCCTATTGGGAACTAACCGAATTCACTTATTTTCAGAGATTCGGCTCACCAAATTTTGATAAAACTAAAAGTATACATATTACTAGAACTTCCTACTGGGAACTAACTGAATTCACAAAGAAACTGTGTTTCAGTTCGTTAAAACGTTGCTCTATCTTGAATAACAAGCTTATTATATGCGAATCTTATTGGGAAACTATTGAATTCACAATGATACTTAGATTCCGTTCCTTAAAATGTTGCTATATATTGAAAAGCACACTCATACAAGCATGGCCCATTGGGAACTCACTGAATTCGCCTAGAAATTTTGGTTCAATGCGTGAAAACTATTCTATATCCCGAACAGTCCACTTATTACTACTGCGGCCTATTGGGATTTAACTGAATTCACCAAGTTACTGAGATTGGGCTCACCAATATTGATAAATCTTTAAAAGTATACACTTACAAGAGCCTGCTACTGGGAACTGACTGAATTCACAAAGAAACAGTTTTTCCATTCTTTAAAACGTTGCTCTATCTTGAATAACAAGCTTATACATGCGAATCCTATTGGGAACCTACTGAATTCACCATGATACTTAGATTCCGTTCCTTAAATGTTGCTATATATTGAAAATCACACTCATACAAGCTTTTCCCATTGGGAACTCACTGAATTCCCCTAGAAATTTTGATTCCATTCGTGAAAACTTTTCTATATCCCGAAGAGTCCACTTATTGCTACTGATGTCTATTGGGAACTAACTGAATTCAACAAGTTACTGAAATTCGGGTTACCAAATTTTGATCAATCTTTAAAAGTACACATATTACAAGAGCCTTCTACTGGGAACTGACTGAATTCACAAAGAAACAGTGTTTCAGTTGGTTAAAACGTTGCTCTATCTTGAATAACAAGCTTATTACATGTGAATCCTATTGGGAACCTCCTGTATTCACCATGATACTTAGATTCCGCACCGTAAAATGTTGCTATATATTGAAAAGAACACTCATACAAGCATGTCCCATTGGGAACTCACTGAATTCGCCTAGAAATTTTGATTCCATTCGTGAAAAATTTTCTATATCCCGAAGAGTCCACTAATTACTACTGCGGCTTATTGGGATCTAATTTTATTCACAAAGTTACTGAGATTCGGGTTACCAAATTTTGATAAATCTTTAAAAGTACACATATTACAAGAGCCTGCTACTGGGAACGAACTGAATTCACAAAGAAATAGTGTTTCAGTTCGTTAAAACGTTGCTCTACCTTGAATATCAAGCTTATACATGCGAATCCTATTGGGAACCTACTGAATTCACCATGATACTCAGATTCCGTTCCTTAAATGTTGCTATATATTGAAAATCACACTCATACAAGCTTTTCCCATTGGGAACTCACTGAATTCCCCTAGAAATTTTGATTCCATTCGTGAAAATTTTTCTATATCCCGAAGAGTCCACTTATTGATACTGAGGCCTATTGGGAACTAACCGAATTCACTTAGTTACTGAGATTCGGCTCACCAAATTTTGATAAATCTTTAAAAGTATACATATTACTAGATCTTGCTACTGGGAACTAACTGAATTCACAAAGAACCAGTGTTTCAGTTCGTAAAAACGTTGCTCTATCTTGAATAACAAGCTTATTACTTGTGAATCCTATTGGGAACCTACTGCTTCACAATGATACTTAGATTCCGTTCTTTAAAATGTTGCTATATATATTGAAAAGCACACTCATACAAGCATGTTCCATTGGGAACTCACTGAATTCGCCTAGAAATTTTGATTCCATCGTGAAAATTTTTCTATATCCTGAACAGTCCACATATTACTAATGAGGCCATTTGGGATCTAACTGAATTCACCACGTTACTGAGATTCGGCTCACCAAATTTTGATAAATACTTAAAAGTACACATATTAAAGGAGACTGCTACAGGGAACTAACTGAATTCACAAAGAAACAGTGTTTCAGTTCGTTAAAACCTTGCTCTATGTTGAATAACAAACTTATTATATGCGAATACTATTGGGAAACTACTGAATTCACCTTGATACTCAGATTCCGTTCCTTAAATGTTGCTATATATTGAAAATCACACTCATACAAGCTTTTCCCATTGGGAACTCACTGAATTCCCCTAGAAATTTTGATTCCATTCGTGAAAATTTTTCTATATCCCGAAGAGTCCACTTATTGATACTGAGGCCTATTGGGAACTAACCGAATTCACTTAGTTACTGATATTCGGCTCACCAAATTTTGATAAAACTAAAATTATACATATTACTAGAACTTCCTACTGGGAACTAACTGAATGCACAAAGCAACAGTGTTTCAGTTCATTAAAACGTTGCTGTATCTTGAATAACAAGCTTATTACATGCGAACCCTATTGGGAACCTACTGAATTCACCATGATACTTAGATTCCGTTCCTTAAATGTTCCTATACATTTAAATCACACTCATACAAGCTTTTCCCATTGGGAACTCACTGAATTCCCCTAGAAATTTTGATTCCATTCGTGTAAACTTTTCTATATCCCGAAGAGTCCACTTATTGCTACTGAGGACTATTGGGAACTAACCGAATTCACTTAGTTACTGAGATTCGGCTCACCAAATTTTGATAAAACTTCAAAAGTATACATATATCTAGAACTTCCTACTGTGAACTACCTGAATTCACAAAGAAACTGTGTTTCAGTTCGTTAAAACGTTGCTCTATCTTGAATAACAAACTTATTATATGCGAATACTATTGGGAAACTACTGAATTCACCTTGATACTTAGATCCGTTAATTAAAATGTTGCTATATATTGAAAAGCACACTCATATAAGCATGGCCCATTGGGAACTCACTGAATTTGCCTAGGAATTTTGATTCAATTCGTGAAAATTATTCTATATCCCGAACAGTCCACTTATTACTACTGCGGCCAATTGGGAATTAACTGAATTCACCAAGTTACTGATATTGGGCTCACCAATATTGATAAATCTTTATAACTATACAATTACAAGAGCCTGCTACTAGGAACTGACTGAATTCACAAAGAAACAGTGTTTCAGTTCGTTAAAACGTTGCTCTGTCTTGAATAACAAGCTTATTACATGCAAATCCTATTGGGAACCTAATGAATTCACCATGATACTTAAATTCCGTTCCTCCAAATATTGCTGTATATTGAAAAGCACACTAGTACAAGCATGTCCCATTGGGAACTCACTGAATTCGCCTAGAAATTTTGATTCCATTCGTGAAAATTTTTCTATATTCCGAACAGTCCACTTGTTACTACTGCGGCCTATTGGGAATTAACTGAATTCACCATGTTACTCAGATTTGGCTCAGGAAATATTGATCAACCTTTAAAAGTACACATATTACAAGAGCCTTCTACTGGGAACTGACTGAATTCACAAAGAAACAGTGTTTCAGTTCGTTAAAACTTTGCTCTGTTTTGAATAACAAGCTTATTACATGCAAATCCTATTGGGAACCTACTGAATTCACCATGATACTTAAATTCCGTTCCTTAAAATGTTGCTATATATTAAAAAGCACACTCATACAAGTATGTCCCATTGGGAACTCACTGAATTCGCTTAGAAATTTTGATTCCATTCGTGAAAATATTTCTATATCCCGAACAGTCCACTAATTACTACTGCGGCTTATTGGGATCTAATTTTATTCACAAAATTACTGAGATTCAGGTTACCAAATTTTGATAAATCTTTAAAAGTACACATATTACAAGAGCCTGCTACTGGGAACGAACTGAATTCACAAAGAAATAGTGTTTCAGTTCGTTAAAACTTTGCTCTACCTTGAATATCAAGCTTATACATGCGAATCCTATTGGGAACCTACTGAATTCACCATGATACTTAGATTCCGTTCCTTAAATGTTGCTATACATTGAAAATCACACTCATACAAGCTTTTCCCATTGGGAACTCACTGAATTCGCCTAGAAATTTTGATTCCATTCGTGAAAATTTTTCTATATCGCAAACAGTCCACTTATTACTACTGCGGCCTATTCGGAACTAAGTGAATTCACAAAGTTACTGAGGTTCGGCTCAACACATTTTGATAAATCTTTAAAAGTACACATATTAAAAGAGCCTGCTAATGGGAACTAACTGAATTCACAAAGAACCAGTGTTTCAGTTCGTTAAAACGTTGCTCTATCATGAATAACAAGCTTATTACTTGCGAATCCTATTGGGAACCTACTGCTTCACAATGATACTTAGATTCCGTTCTTTAAAATGTTGCTATATATATTGAAAAGCACACTCATACAAGCATGTTCCATTGGGAACTCACTGAATTCGCCTAGAAATTTTGATTCCATCGTGAAAATTTTTCTATATCCTGAACAGTCCACATATTACTAATGAGGCCATTTGGGATCTAACTGAATTCACCAGGTTACTGAGATTCGGCTCACCAAATTTTGATAAATCCTTAAATGTACACATATTACAGGAGACTGCTACAGGGAACTAACTGAATTCACAAAGAAACAGTGTTTCAGTTCGTTAAAACGTTGCTCTATGTTGAATAACAAGCTTATTAGTTGCGAATCCTATTGGGACCTATTGAATTCACCATGATACTTAGATTCCATTCCTTAAAATGTTGCTATATATGGAAAAGCACACTCATAGAAGCATGTCCCATTGGGAACTCCCTGAATTCGCCTACAAATTTTGATTCCATTCCTGAAAATTTTTTCTTTATCCTGAACAGTCGACTTATTACTACTGCGGCCTGTTGGGAACTAACCGAATTCACCAAGTTACTGAGATTAAGCTCACCAAATTTTGATCAATCTTTAAAAGCACACAATTACAAGAGCCTTCTACTGGGAACTAAATGAATTCACAAAGAAACAGTGTTTCAGTTCGTTAAAACGTTGCTCTATCTTGAATAACAAGCTTATTACATGTGAATCCTATTGGGAACCTCCTGTATTCACCATGATACTTAGATTCCGCTCCGTAAAATGGTGATATATATTGAAAAGCACACTCATACAAGCATGTCCCATTGGGAACTCACTGAATTCGCCTAGAAATTTTGATTCCATTCGTGAAAAATTTTCTATATCCCGAAGAGTCCACTAATTACTACTGCGGCTTATTGGGATCTAATTTTATTCACAAAGTTACTGAGATTCGGGTTACCAATTTTTGATAAATCTTTAAAAGTACACATATTACAAGAGCCTGCTACTGGGAACGAACTGAATTCACAAAGAAATAGTGTTTCAGTTCGTTAAAACGTTGCTCTACCTTGACAATCAAGCTTATACATGCGAATCCTATTGGGAACCTACTGAATTCACCATGATACTTAGATTCCGTTCCTTAAATGTTGCTATATATTGAAAATCACACTCATACAAGCTTTTCCCATTGGGAACTCACTGAATTCCCCTAGAAATTTTGATTCCATTCGTGAAAATTTTTCTATATCCCGAAGAGTCCACTTATTGATACTGAGGCCTATTGGGAACTAACCGAATTCACTTAGTTACTGAGATACGGTTCACCAAATTTTGATAAATCTTTAAAAGTATACATATTTCTAAACTTCCTACTGGGAACTACCTGAATTCACAAGGAAACTGTGTTTCAGTTCGTTAAAACGTTGCTCTATCTTGAATAACATGCTTATTATATGCGAATACTATTGGGAAACTACTGAATTCACCTTGATACTTAGATCCGTTAATTAAAATGTTGCTATATATTGAAAAGCACACTCATATAAGCATGGCCCATTGGGAACTCACTGAATTTGCCTAGGAATTTTGATTCAATTCGTGAAAATTATTCTATATCCCGAACAGTCCACTTATTACTACTGCGGCCAATTGGGAATTAACTGAATTCACATAGTTACTGATATTGGGCTCACCAATATTGATAAATCTTTATAACTGTACAATTACAAGAGCCTGCTACTAGGAACTGACTGAATTCACAAAGAAACAGTGTTTCAGTTCGTTAAAACGTTGCTCTATCTTGAATAACAAGCTTATTACATGCAAATCCTATTGGGAACCTAATGAATTCACCATGATACTTAAATTCTGTTCCTCCAAATATTGCTGTATATTGAAAAGCACACTAGTACAAGCATGTCCCATTGGGAACTCACTGAATTCGCCTAGAAATTTTGATTCGGTTCGTGAAAATTTTTCTATATTCCGAACAGTCCACTTGTTACTACTGCGGCCTATTGGGAATTAACTGAATTCACCATGTTACTCAGATTTGGTTCAGGAAATATTGATCAATCTTTAAAAGTACACATATTACAAGAGCCTTCTACTGGGAACTGACTGAATTCACAAAGAAACAGTGTTTCAGTTCGTTAAAACTTTGCTCTATTTTGAATAACATGCTTATTACATGCAAATCCTATTGGTAACCTACTGAATTTACCATGATACCTAAATTCCGTTCCTTAAAATGTTGCTATATATTAAAAAGCCCACTCATACAAGCATGTCCCATTGGGAACTCACTGAATTCGCCGACAAATTTTGATTCCATTCGTGAAAATTTTTCTATATCCTGAAGAGTCCACTTATTGCTACTGAGGCCTATTGGGAACTAACCGAATTCACTTATTTTCAGAGATTCTGCTCACCAAATTTTGATAAAACTAAAAGTATACATATTACTAGAACTTCCTACTGGGAACTAACTGAATTCACAAAGAAACTGTGTTTCAGTTCGTTAAAACGTTGCTCTATCTTGAATAACAAGCTTATTATATGCGAATCCTATTGGGAAACTACTGAATTCACAATGATACTTAGATTCCGTTCCTTAAAATGTTGCTATATACTGAAAAGCACACTCATACAAGCATGGCCCATTGGGAACTCACTGAATTCGCCTAGAAATTTTGATTCAATGCGTGAAAACTATTGTATATCCCGAACAGTCCACTTATTACTACTGCGGCCTATTGGGATTTAACTGAATTCACCAAGTTACTGAGATTGGGCTCACCAATATTGATAAATCTTTAAAAGTATACAATTACAAGAGCCTGCTACTGGGAACTGACTGAATTCACAAAGAAACAGTTTTTCCATTCGTTAAAACTTTGCTCTATCTTGAATAACAAGCTTATACATGCGAATCCTATTGGGAACCTACTGAATTCACCATGATACTTAGATTCCGTTCCTTAAATGTTGCTATATATTGAAAATCACACTCATACAAGCTTTTCCCATTGGAAACTCACTGAATTCCCCTAGAAATTTTGATTCCATTCGTGAAAACTTTTCTATATCCCGAAGAGTCCACTTATTGCTACTGAGGTCTATTGGGAACTAACTGAATTCAACAAGTTACTGAGATTCGGGTTACCAAATTTTGATCAATCTTTAAAAGTACACATATTACAAGAGCCTTCTACTGGGAACTAAATGAATTCACAAAGAAACAGTGTTTCAGTTCGTTAAAACGTTGCTCTATCTTGAATAACAAGCTTATTACATGTGAATCCTATTGGGAACCTCCTGTATTCACCATGATACTTAGATTCCGCTCCGTAAAATGTTGATATATATTGAAAAGCACACTCATACAAGCATGTCCCATTGGGAACTCACTGAATTCGCCTAGAAATTTTGATTCCATTCGTGAAAAATTTTCTATATCCCGAAGAGTCCACTAATTACTACTGCGGCTTATTGGGATCTAATTTTATTCACAAAGTTACTGAGATTCGGGTTACCAAATTTTGATAAGTCTTTAAAAGTACACATATTACAAGAGCCTGCTACTGGGAACGAACTGAATTCACAAAGAAATAGTGTTTCAGTGCGTTAAAACGTTGCTCTACCTTGAATATCAAGCTTATACATGCGAATCCTATTGGGAACCTACTGAATTCACCATGATACTTAGATTCCGTTCCTTAAATGTTGCTATATATTGAAAATCACACTCATACAAGCTTTCCCATTGGGAACCCACTGAATTCCCCTAGAAATTTTGATTCCATTCGTGAAAATTTTTCTATATCCCGAAGAGTCCACTTATTGATACTGAGGCCTATTGGGAACTAACCGAATTCACTTAGTTACTGATATTCGGCTCACCAAATTTTGATAAAACTAAAATTATACATATTACTAGAACTTCCTACTGGGAACTAACTGAATGCACAAAGCAACAGTGTTTCAGTTCATTAAAACGTTGCTGTATCTTGAATAACAAGCTTATTACATGCGAACCCTATTGGGAACCTACTGAATTCACCATGATACTTAGATTCCGTTCCTTAAATGTTCCTATACATTTAAATCACACTCATACAAGCTTTTCCCATTGGGAACTCACTGAATTCCCCTAGAAATTTTGATTCCATTCGTGTAAACTTTTCTATATCCCGAAGAGTCCACTTATTGCTACTGAGGACTATTGGGAACTAACCGAATTCACTTAGTTACTGAGATTCGGCTCACCAAATTTTGATAAAACTTCAAAAGTATACATATATCTAGAACTTCCTACTGTGAACTACCTGAATTCACAAAGAAACTGTGTTTCAGTTCGTTAAAACGTTGCTCTATCTTGAATAACAAACTTATTATATGCGAATACTATTGGGAAACTACTGAATTCACCTTGATACTTAGATCCGTTAATTAAAATGTTGCTATATATTGAAAAGCACACTCATATAAGCATGGCCCATTGGGAACTCACTGAATTTGCCTAGGAATTTTGATTCAATTCGTGAAAATTATTCTATATCCCGAACAGTCCACTTATTACTACTGCGGCCAATTGGGAATTAACTGAATTCACCAAGTTACTGATATTGGGCTCACCAATATTGATAAATCTTTATAACTATACAATTACAAGAGCCTGCTACTAGGAACTGACTGAATTCACAAAGAAACAGTGTTTCAGTTCGTTAAAACGTTGCTCTGTCTTGAATAACAAGCTTATTACATGCAAATCCTATTGGGAACCTAATGAATTCACCATGATACTTAAATTCCGTTCCTCCAAATATTGCTGTATATTGAAAAGCACACTAGTACAAGCATGTCCCATTGGGAACTCACTGAATTCGCCTAGAAATTTTGATTCCATTCGTGAAAATTTTTCTATATTCCGAACAGTCCACTTGTTACTACTGCGGCCTATTGGGAATTAACTGAATTCACCATGTTACTCAGATTTGGCTCAGGAAATATTGATCAACCTTTAAAAGTACACATATTACAAGAGCCTTCTACTGGGAACTGACTGAATTCACAAAGAAACAGTGTTTCAGTTCGTTAAAACTTTGCTCTGTTTTGAATAACAAGCTTATTACATGCAAATCCTATTGGGAACCTACTGAATTCACCATGATACTTAAATTCCGTTCCTTAAAATGTTGCTATATATTAAAAAGCACACTCATACAAGTATGTCCCATTGGGAACTCACTGAATTCGCTTAGAAATTTTGATTCCATTCGTGAAAATATTTCTATATCCCGAACAGTCCACTAATTACTACTGCGGCTTATTGGGATCTAATTTTATTCACAAAATTACTGAGATTCAGGTTACCAAATTTTGATAAATCTTTAAAAGTACACATATTACAAGAGCCTGCTACTGGGAACGAACTGAATTCACAAAGAAATAGTGTTTCAGTTCGTTAAAACTTTGCTCTACCTTGAATATCAAGCTTATACATGCGAATCCTATTGGGAACCTACTGAATTCACCATGATACTTAGATTCCGTTCCTTAAATGTTGCTATACATTGAAAATCACACTCATACAAGCTTTTCCCATTGGGAACTCACTGAATTCGCCTAGAAATTTTGATTCCATTCGTGAAAATTTTTCTATATCGCAAACAGTCCACTTATTACTACTGCGGCCTATTCGGAACTAAGTGAATTCACAAAGTTACTGAGGTTCGGCTCAACACATTTTGATAAATCTTTAAAAGTACACATATTAAAAGAGCCTGCTAATGGGAACTAACTGAATTCACAAAGAACCAGTGTTTCAGTTCGTTAAAACGTTGCTCTATCATGAATAACAAGCTTATTACTTGCGAATCCTATTGGGAACCTACTGCTTCACAATGATACTTAGATTCCGTTCTTTAAAATGTTGCTATATATATTGAAAAGCACACTCATACAAGCATGTTCCATTGGGAACTCACTGAATTCGCCTAGAAATTTTGATTCCATCGTGAAAATTTTTCTATATCCTGAACAGTCCACATATTACTAATGAGGCCATTTGGGATCTAACTGAATTCACCAGGTTACTGAGATTCGGCTCACCAAATTTTGATAAATCCTTAAAAGTACACATATTACAGGAGACTGCTACAGGGAACTAACTGAATTCACAAAGAAACAGTGTTTCAGTTCGTTAAAACGTTGCTCTATGTTGAATAACAAGCTTATTAGTTGCGAATCCTATTGGGACCTATTGAATTCACCATGATACTTAGATTCCATTCCTTAAAATGTTGCTATACATTAAAAAGCACACTCATAGAAGCATGTCCCATTGGGAACTCCCTGAATTCGCCTACAAATTTTGATTCCATTCCTGAAAATTTTTTCTTTATCCTGAACAGTCGACTTATTACTACTGCGGCCTGTTGGGAACTAACCGAATTCACCAAGTTACTGAGATTAAGCTCACCAAATTTTGATAAATCTTTAAAAGCACACAATTACAAGAGCCTTCTACTGGGAACAAACTGAATTCACAAAGAAACAGTGTTTCAGTTCGTTAAAACTTTGCTCTATCTTGAATAACAAGCTTATTCCATGCGAATCCTATTGGGAACCTAATGAATTCACCATGATACTTAGACCCGTTCGTTAAAATATTGCTATATATTGAAAAGCACACTAATACAAGCATGTCCAATTGGGAACTCCGTGAATTCGCCTAGAAATTTTGATTTCATTTTGAAAATTTTTCTTTATTCCGAACAGTCCACTTATTATTACTGCGGCATATTGGGAATTTACTGAATTCACAATGTTACTGAGATTAGGCTCACCAAATTTTGATAAATCTTTAAAAGTACACATATTAAAAGAGCCTGCTACTGGGAACTCACTGAATTCAAAAAGAAACAGTGTTTCAGTTCGTTAAATCGTTGCTCTACCTTGAATAACAAGCTTATTACATGCAAATCCTATTGAGAACCTACTGAATTCACGATGATACTTAAATTCCATTCCTTAAAATGTTGCTATATATTGAAAAGCAAACTCATACAAGCATGTCCCATTGGGAACTCACTAAATTCGCCTAGAAATTTTGATTCCATTCGTGAAAATTTTTCTGTATCCCGAACAGTCCACTTATTACTACTGCGGTCTATTGGAACTAACTGGACTCACCAAGTTACTGAGATTCGGCTCACCAAATTTGATAAATCTTTAAAAGTACACATATCACAAGAGCCTGCTACTGGGAACTAACTGAATTCAAAAAGAAACAGTGTTTCAGTTCGTTAAAAGTTTGCTCTATCTTGAATAACAAGCTTATTAATTGAGAATCCTACTGGGAACCTATTGAATTCACCATGATACTTAGATTCCATTCCTTAAAATGTTGCTATATATGGAAAAGCACACTCATAGAAGCATGTCCCATTGGGAACTCACTGAATTTGCCTACAAATTTTGATTCCATTTGTGAATATTTTTCTATATCCCCAACAGTCCACTTATTACTACTGCGGCCTATTGGGAACTAACCGAATTCACCAATTTACTGAGATTCGGGTGACCAAATTTTCATAAATCTTTAAAAGTACACATATTACAAGAGCCTGCTACTGGGAACTATCTGAATTCACAAAGAAATAGTGTTTCAGTTCGTTAAAACATTGCTCTACCTTGAATATCAAGCTTATACATGCGAATCCTACTGGGAACCTACTGAATTCACCATGATACTTAGATTCCGTTCCTTAAATGTTGCTATACATTGAAAATCACACGCATACAAGCTTTTCCCATTGGGAACTCACTGTATTCCCCTAGAAATTTTGATTCCATTCGTGAAAAATTTTCTATATGCCGAAGAGTCCACTTATTGCTAATGAGGCCTATTGGGAACTAACCGAATTCACTTAGTTACTGAGATTCAGTTCACCAAATTTTGATAAATCTTTAAAAGTATACATATTTCTAGAACTTCCTACTGGGAACTACCTGAACTCACAAAGAAACTGTGTTTCAGTTCGTTAAAACGTTGCTCTATCTTGAATAACAAGCTTATTATATGCGAATCCTATTGGGAAACTACTGAATTCACAATGATACTTAGATTCCGTTCCTTAAAATGTTGCTATATATTGAAAAGCACACTCATACAAGCATGGCCCATTGGGAACTCACTGAATTCGCCTAGAAATTTTGGTTCAATGCGTGAAAACTATTCTATATCCCGAACAGTCCACTTATTACTACTGCGGCCTATTGGGATTTAACTGAATTCACCAAGTTAATGAGATTGGGCTCACCAATATTGATAAATCTTTAAAAGTATACAATTACAAGAGCCTGCTACTGGGAACTGACTGAATTCACAAAGAAACAGTTTTTCCATTCTTTAAAACGTTGCTCTATCTTGAATAACAAGCTTATACATGCGAATCCTATAGGGAACCTACTGAATTCACCATGATACTTAGATTCCGTTCCTTAAATGTTGCTATATATTGAAAATCACACTCATACAAGCTTTTCCCATTGGAAACTCACTGAATTCCCCTAGAAATTTTGATTCCATTCGTGAAAACTTTTCTATATCCCGAAGAGTCCACTTATTGCTACTGAGGTCTATTGGGAACTAACTGAATTCAACAAGTTACTGAAATTCGGGTTACCAAATTTTGATCAATCTTTAAAAGTACACATATTACAAGAGCCTTCTACTGGGAACTAAATGAATTCACAAAGAAACAGTGTTTCAGTTCGTTAAAACGTTGCTCTATCTTGAATAACAAGCTTATTACATGTGAATCCTATTGGGAACCTCCTGTATTCACCATGATACTTATATTCCGCACCGTAAAATGTTGCTATATATTGAAAAGCACACTCATACAAGCATGTCCCATTGGGAACTCACTGAATTCGCCTAGAAATTTTGATTCCATTCGTGAAAAATTTTCTATATCCCGAAGAGTCCACTAATTACTACTGCGGCTTATTGGGATCTAATTTTATTCACAAAGTTACTGAGATTCGGGTTACCAAATTTTGATAAATCTTTAAAAGTACACATATTACAAGAGCCTGCTACTGGGAACGAACTGAATTCACAAAGAAATAGTGTTTCAGTTCGTTAAAACGTTGCTCTACCTTGAATATCAAGCTTATACATGCGAATCCTATTGGGAACCTACTGAATTCACCATGATACTTAGATTCCGTTCCTTAAATGTTGCTATATATTGAAAATCACACTCATACAAGCTTTTCCCATTGGGAACTCACTGAATTCCCCTAGAAATTTTGATTCCATTCGTGAAAATTTTTCTATATCCCGAAGAGTCCACTTATTGATACTGAGGCCTATTGGGAACTAACCGAATTCACTTAGTTACTGAGATTCGGCTCACCAAATTTTGATAAATCTTTAAAAGTATACATATTACTAGATCTTGCTACTGGGAACTAACTGAATTCACAAAGAACCAGTGTTTCAGTTCGTAAAAACGTTGCTCTATCTTGAATAACAAGCTTATTACTTGTGAATCCTATTGGGAACCTACTGCTTCACAATGATACTTAGATTCCGTTCTTTAAAATGTTGCTATATATATTGAAAAGCACACTCATACAAGCATGTTCCATTGGGAACTCACTGAATTCGCGTAGAAATTTTGATTCCATCGTGAAAATTTTTCTATATCCTGAACAGTCCACATATTACTAATGAGGCCATTTGGGATCTAACTGAATTCACCACGTTACTGAGATTCGGCTCACCAAATTTTGATAAATACTTAAAAGTACACATATTAAAGGAGACTGCTACAGGGAACTAACTGAATTCACAAAGAAACAGTGTTTCAGTTCGTTAAAACCTTGCTCTATGTTGAATAACAAGCTTATTAAATGTGAATCCTATTGGGACCTATTGAATTCACCATGATACTTAGATTCCATTCCTTAAAATGTTGCTATATATGGAAAAGCACACTCATAGAAGCATGTCCCATTGGGAACTCCCTGAAATCGCCTACAAATTTTGATTCCATTGCTGAAAATTTTTTCTTTATCCTGAATAGTCCACTTATTACTACTGCGGCCTATTGGGAACTAACCGAATTCACCAATTTACTGAGATTCGGGTGACCAAATTTTCATAAATCTTTAAAAGTACACATATTACAAGAGCCTGCTACTGGGAACTATCTGAATTCACATAGAAATAGTGTTTCAGTTCGTTAAAACGTTGCTCTACCTTGAATATCAAGCTTATACATGCGAATCCTATTGGGAACCTACTGAATTCACCATGATACTTAGATTCCGTTCCTTAAATGTTGCTATACATTGAAAATCACACTCATACAAGCTTTTCCCATTGGGAAATCACTGAATTCCCCTAGAAATTTTGATTCCATTCGTGAAAAATTTTCTATATGCCGAAGAGTCCACTTATTGCTAATGAGGCCTATTGGGAACTAACCGAATTCACTTAGTTACTGAGATTCGGTTCACCAAATTTTGATAAATCTTTAAAAGTATACATATTTCTAGAACTTCCTACTGGGAACTACCTGAACTCACAAAGAAACTGTGTTTCAGTTCGTTAAAACGTTGCTCTATCTTGAATAACAAGCTTATTATATGCGAATACTATTGGGAAACTACTGAATTCACCTTGATACTTAGATCCGTTAATTAAAATGTTGCTATATATTGAAAAGCACACTCATATAAGCATGGCCCATTGGGAACTCACTGAATTTGCCTAGGAATTTTGATTCAATTCGTGAAAATTATTCTATATTCCGAACAGTCCACTGATTACTACTGCGGCCAATTGGGAATTAACTGAATTCACATAGTTACTGATATTGAGCTCACCAATATTGATAAATCTTTATAACTATACAATTACAAGAGCCTGCTACTAGGAACTGACTGAATTCACAAAGAAACAGTGTTTCAGTTCGTTAAAACGTTGTTCTATCTTGAATAACAAGCTTATTACATGCAAATCCTATTGGGAACCTAATGAATTCACCATGATACTTAAATTCCGTTCCTCCAAATATTGCTGTATATTGAAAAGCACACTAGTACAAGCATGTCCCATTGGGAACTCACTGAATTCGCCTAGAAATTTTGATTCTGTTCGTGAAAATTTTTCTATATTCCGAACAGTCCACTTGTTACTACTGCGGCCTATTGGGAATTAACTGAATTCACCATGTTACTCAGATTTGGTTCAGGAAATATTGATCAATCTTTAAAAGTACACATATTAGAAGAGCCTTCTACTGGGAACTGACTGAATTCAAAAAGAAACAGTGTTTCAGTTCGTTAAAACTTTGCTCTATTTTGAATAACAAGCTTATTACATGCAAATCCTATTGGTAACCTACTGAATTTACCATGATACCTAAATTCCGTTCCTTAAAATGTTGCTATACATTAAAAAGCCCACTCATACAAGCATGTCCCATTGGGAACTCACTGAATTCGCCGACAAATTTTGATTCCATTCGTGAAAATTTTTCTATGACCTGAAGAGTCCACTTATTGCTACTGAGGCCTATTGGGAACTAACCGAATTCACTTATTTTCAGAGATTCGGCTCACCAAATTTTGATAAAACTAAAAGTATACATATTACTAGAACTTCCTACTGGGAACTAACTGAATTCACAAAGAAACTGTGTTTCAGTTCGTTAAAACGTTGCTCTATCTTGAATAACAAGCTTATTATATGCGAATCCTATTGGGAAACTACTGAATTCACAATGATACTTAGATTCCGTTCCTTAAAATGTTGCTATATATTGAAAAGCACACTCATACAAGCATGGCCCATTGGGAACTCACTGAATTCGCCTAGAAATTTTGATTCAATGCGTGAAAACTATTGTATATCCCGAACAGTCCACTTATTACTACTGCGGCCTATTGGGATTTAACTGAATTCACCAAGTTACTGAGATTGGGCTCACCAATATTGATAAATCTTTAAAAGTATACAATTACAAGAGCCTGCTACTGGGAACTGACTGAATTCACAAAGAAACAGTTTTTCCATTCGTTAAAACGTTGCTCTATCTTGAATAACAAGCTTATACATGCGAATCCTATTGGGAACCTACTGAATTCACCATGATACTTAGATTCCGTTCTTTAAATGTTGCTATATATTGAAAATCACACTCATACAAGCTTTTCCCATTGGAAACTCACTGAATTCCCCTAGAAATTTTGATTCCATTCGTGAAAACTTTTCTATATCCCGAAGAGTCCACTTATTGCTACTGAGGTCTATTGGGAACTAACTGAATTTAACAAGTTACTGAGATTCGGGTTACCAAATTTTGATCAATCTTTAAAAGTACACATATTACAAGAGCCTTCTACTGGGAACTAAATGAATTCACAAAGAAACAGTGTTTCAGTTCGTTAAAACGTTGCTCTATCTTGAATAACAAGCTTATTACATGTGAATCCTATTGGGAACCTCCTGTATTCCCCATGATACTTAGATTCCGCTCCGTAAAATGTTGCTATATATTGAAAAGCACACTCATACAAGCATGTCCCATTGGGAACTCACTGAATTCGCCTAGAAATTTTGATTCCATTCGTGAAAAATTTTCTATATCCCGAAGAGTCCACTAATTACTACTGCGGCTTATTGGGATCTAATTTTATTCACAAAGTTACTGAGATTCGGGTTACCAAATTTTGATAAATCTTTAAAAGTACACATATTACAAGAGCCTGCTACTGGGAACGAACTGAATTCACAAAGAAATAGTGTTTCAGTTCGTTAAAACGTTGCTCTACCTTGACAATCAAGCTTATACATGCGAATCCTATTGGGAACCTACTGAATTCACCATGATACTTAGATTCCGTTCCTTAAATGTTGCTATATATTGAAAATCACACTCATACAAGCTTTTCCCATTGGGAACTCACTGAATTCCCCTAGAAATTTTGATTCCATTCGTGAAAATTTTTCTATATCCCGAAGAGTCCACTTATTGATACTGAGGCCTATTGGGAACTAACCGAATTCACTTAGTTACTGAGATACGGTTCACCAAATTTTGATAAATCTTTAAAAGTATACATATTTCTAAACTTCCTACTGGGAACTACCTGAATTCACAAAGAAACTGTGTTTCAGTTCGTTAAAACGTTGCTCTATCTTGAATAATATGCTTATTATATGCGAATACTATTGGGAAACTACTGAATTCACCTTGATACTTAGATCCGTTAATTAAAATGTTGCTATATATTGAAAAGCACACTCATATAAGCATGGCCCATTGGGAACTCACTGAATTTGCCTAGGAATTTTGATTCAATTCGTGAAATTATTCTATATCCCGAACAGTCCACTTATTACTACTGCGGCCAATTGGGAATTAACTGAATTCACATAGTTACTGATATTGGGCTCACCAATATTGATAAATCTTTATAACTATACAATTACAAGAGCCTGCTACTAGGAACTGACTGAATTCACAAAGAAACAGTGTTTCAGTTCGTTAAAACGTTGCTCTATCTTGAATAACAAGCTTATTACATGCAAATCCTATTGGGAACCTAATGAATTCACCATGATACTTAAATTCCGTTCCTCCAAATATTGCTGTATATTGAAAAGCACACTAGTACAAGCATGTCCCATTGGGAACTCACTGAATTCGCCTAGAAATTTTGATTCGGTTCGTGAAAATTTTTCTATATTCCGAACAGTCCACTTGTTACTACTGCGGCCTATTGGGAATTAACTGAATTCACCATGTTACTCAGATTTGGTTCAGGAAATATTGATCAATCTTTAAAAGTACACATATTACAAGAGCCTTCTACTGGGAACTGACTGAATTCACAAAGAAACAGTGTTTCAGTTCGTTAAAACTTTGCTCTATTTTGAATAACATGCTTATTACATGCAAATCCTATTGGTAACCTACTGAATTTACCATGATACCTAAATTCCGTTCCTTAAAATGTTGCTATATATTAAAAAGCCCACTCATACAAGCATGTCCCATTGGGAACTCACTGAATTCGCCGACAAATTTTGATTCCATTCGTGAAAATTTTTCTATATCCTGAAGAGTCCACTTATTGCTACTGAGGCCTATTGGGAACTAACCGAATTCACTTATTTTCAGAGATTCGGCTCACCAAATTTTGATAAAACTAAAAGTATACATATTACTAGAACTTCCTACTGGGAACTAACTGAATTCACAAAGAAACTGTGTTTCAGTTCGTTAAAACGTTGCTCTATCTTGAATAACAAGCTTATTATATGCGAATCCTATTGGGAAACTACTGAATTCACAATGATACTTAGATTCCGTTCCTTAAAATGTTGCTATATACTGAAAAGCACACTCATACAAGCATGGCCCATTGGGAACTCACTGAATTCGCCTAGAAATTTTGATTCAATGCGTGAAAACTATTGTATATCCCGAACAGTCCACTTATTACTACTGCGGCCTATTGGGATTTAACTGAATTCACCAAGTTACTGAGATTGGGCTCACCAATATTGATAAATCTTTAAAAGTATACAATTACAAGAGCCTGCTACTGGGAACTGACTGAATTCACAAAGAAACAGTTTTTCCATTCGTTAAAACGTTGCTCTATCTTGAATAACAAGCTTATACATGCGAATCCTATTGGGAACCTACTGAATTCACCATGATACTTAGATTCCGTTCTTTAAATGTTGCTATATATTGAAAATCACACTCATACAAGCTTTTCCCATTGGAAACTCACTGAATTCCCCTAGAAATTTTGATTCCATTCGTGAAAACTTTTCTATATCCCGAAGAGTCCACTTATTGCTACTGAGGTCTATTGGGAACTAACTGAATTCAACAAGTTACTGAGATTCGGGTTACCAAATTTTGATCAATCTTTAAAAGTACACATATTACAAGAGCCTTCTACTGGGAACTAAATGAATTCACAAAGAAACAGTGTTTCAGTTCGTTAAAACGTTGCTCTATCTTGAATAACAAGCTTATTACATGTGAATCCTATTGGGAACCTCCTGTATTCACCATGATACTTAGATTCCGCTCCGGAAAATGTTGATATATATTGAAAAGCACACTCATACAAGCATGTCCCATTGGGAACTCACTGAATTCGCCTAGAAATTTTGATTCCATTCGTGAAAAATTTTCTATATCCCGAAGAGTCCACTAATTACTACTGCGGCTTATTGGGATCTAATTTTATTCACAAAGTTACTGAGATTCGGGTTACCAAATTTTGATAAGTCTTTAAAAGTACACATATTACAAGAGCCTGCTACTGGGAACGAACTGAATTCACAAAGAAATAGTGTTTCAGTTCGTTAAAACGTTGCTCTACCTTGAATATCAAGCTTATACATGCGAATCCTATTGGGAACCTACTTAATTCACCATGATACTTAGATTCCGTTCCTTAAATGTTGCTATACATTGAAAATCACACTCATACAAGCTTTTCCCATTGGGAACTCACTGAATTCCCCTAGAAATTTTGATTCCATTCGTGAAAAATTTTCTATATGCCGAAGAGTCCACTTATTGCTAATGAGGCCTATTGGGAACTAACCGAATTCACTTAGTTACTGAGATTCGGTTCACCAAATTTTGATAAATCTTTAAAAGTATACATATTTCTAGAACTTCCTACTGGGAACTACCTGAACTCACAAAGAAACTGTGTTTCAGTTCGTTAAAACGTTGCTCTATCTTGAATAACAAGCTTATTATATGCGAATACTATTGGGAAACTACTGAATTCACCTTGATACTTAGATCCGTTAATTAAAATGTTGCTATATATTGAAAAGCACACTCATATAAGCATGGCCCATTGGGAACTCACTGAATTTGCCTAGGAATTTTGATTCAATTCGTGAAAATTATTCTATATTCCGAACAGTCCACTTATTACTACTGCGGCCAATTGGGAATTAACTGAATTCACATAGTTACTGATATTGAGCTCACCAATATTGATAAATCTTTATAACTATACAATTACAAGAGCCTGCTACTAGGAACTGACTGAATTCACAAAGAAACAGTGTTTCAGTTCGTTAAAACGTTGTTCTATCTTGAATAACAAGCTTATTACATGCAAATCCTATTGGGAACCTAATGAATTCACCATGATACTTAAATTCCGTTCCTCCAAATATTGCTGTATATTGAAAAGCACACTAGTACAAGCATGTCCCATTGGGAACTCACTGAATTCGCCTAGAAATTTTGATTCTGTTCGTGAAAATTTTTCTATATTCCGAACAGTCCACTTGTTACTACTGCGGCCTATTGGGAATTAACTGAATTCACCATGTTACTCAGATTTGGTTCAGGAAATATTGATCAATCTTTAAAAGTACACATATTACAAGAGCCTTCTACTGGGAACTGACTGAATTCACAAAGAAACAGTGTTTCAGTTCGTTAAAACTTTGCTCTATTTTGAATAACAAGCTTATTACATGCAAATCCTATTGGTAACCTACTGAATTTACCATGATACCTAAATTCCGTTCCTTAAAATGTTGCTATACATTAAAAAGCCCACTCATACAAGCATGTCCCATTGGGAACTCACTGAATTCGCCGACAAATTTTGATTCCATTCGTGAAAATTTTTTTATGACCAGAAGAGTCCACTTATTGCTACTGAGGCCTATTGGGAACTAACCGAATTCACTTATTTTCAGAGATTCGGCTCACCAAATTTTGATAAAACTAAAAGTATACATATTACTAGAACTTCCTACTGGGAACTAACTGAATTCACAAAGAAACTGTGTTTCAGTTCGTTAAAACGTTGCTCTATCTTGAATAACAAGCTTATTATATGCGAATCCTATTGGGAAACTACTGAATTCACAATGATACTTAGATTCCGTTCCTTAAAATGTTGCTATATACTGAAAAGCACACTCATACAAGCATGGCCCATTGGGAACTCACTGAATTCGCCTAGAAATTTTGATTCAATGCGTGAAAACTATTGTATATCCCGAACAGTCCACTTATTACTACTGCGGCCTATTGGGATTTAACTGAATTCACCAAGTTACTGAGATTGGGCTCACCAATATTGATAAATCTTTAAAAGTATACAATTACAAGAGCCTGCTACTGGGAACTGACTGAATTCACAAAGAAACAGTTTTTCCATTCGTTAAAACGTTGCTCTATCTTGAATAACAAGCTTATACATGCGAATCCTATTGGGAACCTACTGAATTCACCATGATACTTAGATTCCGTTCTTTAAATGTTGCTATATATTGAAAATCACACTCATACAAGCTTTTCCCATTGGAAACTCACTGAATTCCCCTAGAAATTTTGATTCCATTCGTGAAAACTTTTCTATATCCCGAAGAGTCCACTTATTGCTACTGAGGTCTATTGGGAACTAACTGAATTCAACAAGTTACTGAGATTCGGGTTACCAAATTTTGATCAATCTTTAAAAGTACACATATTACAAGAGCCTTCTACTGGGAACTAAATGAATTCACAAAGAAACAGTGTTTCAGTTCGTTAAAACGTTGCTCTATCTTGAATAACAAGCTTATTACATGTGAATCCTATTGGGAACCTCCTGTATTCACCATGATACTTAGATTCCGCTCCGGAAAATGTTGATATATATTGAAAAGCACACTCATACAAGCATGTCCCATTGGGAACTCACTGAATTCGCCTAGAAATTTTGATTCCATTCGTGAAAAATTTTCTATATCCCGAAGAGTCCACTAATTACTACTGCGGCTTATTGGGATCTAATTTTATTCACAAAGTTACTGAGATTCGGGTTACCAAATTTTGATAAGTCTTTAAAAGTACACATATTACAAGAGCCTGCTACTGGGAACGAACTGAATTCACAAAGAAATAGTGTTTCAGTTCGTTAAAACGTTGCTCTACCTTGAATATCAAGCTTATACATGCGAATCCTATTGGGAACCTACTTAATTCACCATGATACTTAGATTCCGTTCCTTAAATGTTGCTATACATTGAAAATCACACTCATACAAGCTTTTCCCATTGGGAACTCACTGAATTCCCCTAGAAATTTTGATTCCATTCGTGAAAAATTTTCTATATGCCGAAGAGTCCACTTATTGCTAATGAGGCCTATTGGGAACTAACCGAATTCACTTAGTTACTGAGATTCGGTTCACCAAATTTTGATAAATCTTTAAAAGTATACATATTTCTAGAACTTCCTACTGGGAACTACCTGAACTCACAAAGAAACTGTGTTTCAGTTCGTTAAAACGTTGCTCTATCTTGAATAACAAGCTTATTATATGCGAATACTATTGGGAAACTACTGAATTCACCTTGATACTTAGATCCGTTAATTAAAATGTTGCTATATATTGAAAAGCACACTCATATAAGCATGGCCCATTGGGAACTCACTGAATTTGCCTAGGAATTTTGATTCAATTCGTGAAAATTATTCTATATTCCGAACAGTCCACTTATTACTACTGCGGCCAATTGGGAATTAACTGAATTCACATAGTTACTGATATTGAGCTCACCAATATTGATAAATCTTTATAACTATACAATTACAAGAGCCTGCTACTAGGAACTGACTGAATTCACAAAGAAACAGTGTTTCAGTTCGTTAAAACGTTGTTCTATCTTGAATAACAAGCTTATTACATGCAAATCCTATTGGGAACCTAATGAATTCACCATGATACTTAAATTCCGTTCCTCCAAATATTGCTGTATATTGAAAAGCACACTAGTACAAGCATGTCCCATTGGGAACTCACTGAATTCGCCTAGAAATTTTGATTCTGTTCGTGAAAATTTTTCTATATTCCGAACAGTCCACTTGTTACTACTGCGGCCTATTGGGAATTAACTGAATTCACCATGTTACTCAGATTTGGTTCAGGAAATATTGATCAATCTTTAAAAGTACACATATTACAAGAGCCTTCTACTGGGAACTGACTGAATTCACAAAGAAACAGTGTTTCAGTTCGTTAAAACTTTGCTCTATTTTGAATAACAAGCTTATTACATGCAAATCCTATTGGTAACCTACTGAATTTACCATGATACCTAAATTCCGTTCCTTAAAATGTTGCTATACATTAAAAAGCCCACTCATACAAGCATGTCCCATTGGGAACTCACTGAATTCGCCGACAAATTTTGATTCCATTCGTGAAAATTTTTTTATGACCAGAAGAGTCCACTTATTGCTACTGAGGCCTATTGGGAACTAACCGAATTCACTTATTTTCAGAGATTCGGCTCACCAAATTTTGATAAAACTAAAAGTATACATATTACTAGAACTTCCTACTGGGAACTAACTGAATTCACAAAGAAACTGTGTTTCAGTTCGTTAAAACGTTGCTCTATCTTGAATAACAAGCTTATTATATGCGAATCCTATTGGGAAACTACTGAATTCACAATGATACTTAGATTCCGTTCCTTAAAATGTTGCTATATACTGAAAAGCACACTCATACAAGCATGGCCCATTGGGAACTCACTGAATTCGCCTAGAAATTTTGATTCAATGCGTGAAAACTATTGTATATCCCGAACAGTCCACTTATTACTACTGCGGCCTATTGGGATTTAACTGAATTCACCAAGTTACTGAGATTGGGCTCACCAATATTGATAAATCTTTAAAAGTATACAATTACAAGAGCCTGCTACTGGGAACTGACTGAATTCACAAAGAAACAGTTTTTCCATTCGTTAAAACGTTGCTCTATCTTGAATAACAAGCTTATACATGCGAATCCTATTGGGAACCTACTGAATTCACCATGATACTTAGATTCCGTTCTTTAAATGTTGCTATATATTGAAAATCACACTCATACAAGCTTTTCCCATTGGAAACTCACTGAATTCCCCTAGAAATTTTGATTCCATTCGTGAAAACTTTTCTATATCCCGAAGAGTCCACTTATTGCTACTGAGGTCTATTGGGAACTAACTGAATTCAACAAGTTACTGAGATTCGGGTTACCAAATTTTGATCAATCTTTAAAAGTACACATATTACAAGAGCCTTCTACTGGGAACTAAATGAATTCACAAAGAAACAGTGTTTCAGTTCGTTAAAACGTTGCTCTATCTTGAATAACAAGCTTATTACATGTGAATCCTATTGGGAACCTCCTGTATTCACCATGATACTTAGATTCCGCTCCGGAAAATGTTGATATATATTGAAAAGCACACTCATACAAGCATGTCCCATTGGGAACTCACTGAATTCGCCTAGAAATTTTGATTCCATTCGTGAAAAATTTTCTATATCCCGAAGAGTCCACTAATTACTACTGCGGCTTATTGGGATCTAATTTTATTCACAAAGTTACTGAGATTCGGGTTACCAAATTTTGATAAGTCTTTAAAAGTACACATATTACAAGAGCCTGCTACTGGGAACGAACTGAATTCACAAAGAAATAGTGTTTCAGTTCGTTAAAACGTTGCTCTACCTTGAATATCAAGCTTATACATGCGAATCCTATTGGGAACCTACTTAATTCACCATGATACTTAGATTCCGTTCCTTAAATGTTGCTATACATTGAAAATCACACTCATACAAGCTTTTCCCATTGGGAACTCACTGAATTCCCCTAGAAATTTTGATTCCATTCGTGAAAAATTTTCTATATGCCGAAGAGTCCACTTATTGCTAATGAGGCCTATTGGGAACTAACCGAATTCACTTAGTTACTGAGATTCGGTTCACCAAATTTTGATAAATCTTTAAAAGTATACATATTTCTAGAACTTCCTACTGGGAACTACCTGAACTCACAAAGAAACTGTGTTTCAGTTCGTTAAAACGTTGCTCTATCTTGAATAACAAGCTTATTATATGCGAATACTATTGGGAAACTACTGAATTCACCTTGATACTTAGATCCGTTAATTAAAATGTTGCTATATATTGAAAAGCACACTCATATAAGCATGGCCCATTGGGAACTCACTGAATTTGCCTAGGAATTTTGATTCAATTCGTGAAAATTATTCTATATTCCGAACAGTCCACTTATTACTACTGCGGCCAATTGGGAATTAACTGAATTCACATAGTTACTGATATTGAGCTCACCAATATTGATAAATCTTTATAACTATACAATTACAAGAGCCTGCTACTAGGAACTGACTGAATTCACAAAGAAACAGTGTTTCAGTTCGTTAAAACGTTGTTCTATCTTGAATAACAAGCTTATTACATGCAAATCCTATTGGGAACCTAATGAATTCACCATGATACTTAAATTCCGTTCCTCCAAATATTGCTGTATATTGAAAAGCACACTAGTACAAGCATGTCCCATTGGGAACTCACTGAATTCGCCTAGAAATTTTGATTCTGTTCGTGAAAATTTTTCTATATTCCGAACAGTCCACTTGTTACTACTGCGGCCTATTGGGAATTAACTGAATTCACCATGTTACTCAGATTTGGTTCAGGAAATATTGATCAATCTTTAAAAGTACACATATTACAAGAGCCTTCTACTGGGAACTGACTGAATTCACAAAGAAACAGTGTTTCAGTTCGTTAAAACTTTGCTCTATTTTGAATAACAAGCTTATTACATGCAAATCCTATTGGTAACCTACTGAATTTACCATGATACCTAAATTCCGTTCCTTAAAATGTTGCTATACATTAAAAAGCCCACTCATACAAGCATGTCCCATTGGGAACTCACTGAATTCGCCGACAAATTTTGATTCCATTCGTGAAAATTTTTTTATGACCAGAAGAGTCCACTTATTGCTACTGAGGCCTATTGGGAACTAACCGAATTCACTTATTTTCAGAGATTCGGCTCACCAAATTTTGATAAAACTAAAAGTATACATATTACTAGAACTTCCTACTGGGAACTAACTGAATTCACAAAGAAACTGTGTTTCAGTTCGTTAAAACGTTGCTCTATCTTGAATAACAAGCTTATTATATGCGAATCCTATTGGGAAACTACTGAATTCACAATGATACTTAGATTCCGTTCCTTAAAATGTTGCTATATACTGAAAAGCACACTCATACAAGCATGGCCCATTGGGAACTCACTGAATTCGCCTAGAAATTTTGATTCAATGCGTGAAAACTATTGTATATCCCGAACAGTCCACTTATTACTACTGCGGCCTATTGGGATTTAACTGAATTCACCAAGTTACTGAGATTGGGCTCACCAATATTGATAAATCTTTAAAAGTATACAATTACAAGAGCCTGCTACTGGGAACTGACTGAATTCACAAAGAAACAGTTTTTCCATTCGTTAAAACGTTGCTCTATCTTGAATAACAAGCTTATACATGCGAATCCTATTGGGAACCTACTGAATTCACCATGATACTTAGATTCCGTTCTTTAAATGTTGCTATATATTGAAAATCACACTCATACAAGCTTTTCCCATTGGAAACTCACTGAATTCCCCTAGAAATTTTGATTCCATTCGTGAAAACTTTTCTATATCCCGAAGAGTCCACTTATTGCTACTGAGGTCTATTGGGAACTAACTGAATTCAACAAGTTACTGAGATTCGGGTTACCAAATTTTGATCAATCTTTAAAAGTACACATATTACAAGAGCCTTCTACTGGGAACTAAATGAATTCACAAAGAAACAGTGTTTCAGTTCGTTAAAACGTTGCTCTATCTTGAATAACAAGCTTATTACATGTGAATCCTATTGGGAACCTCCTGTATTCACCATGATACTTAGATTCCGCTCCGGAAAATGTTGATATATATTGAAAAGCACACTCATACAAGCATGTCCCATTGGGAACTCACTGAATTCGCCTAGAAATTTTGATTCCATTCGTGAAAAATTTTCTATATCCCGAAGAGTCCACTAATTACTACTGCGGCTTATTGGGATCTAATTTTATTCACAAAGTTACTGAGATTCGGGTTACCAAATTTTGATAAGTCTTTAAAAGTACACATATTACAAGAGCCTGCTACTGGGAACGAACTGAATTCACAAAGAAATAGTGTTTCAGTTCGTTAAAACGTTGCTCTACCTTGAATATCAAGCTTATACATGCGAATCCTATTGGGAACCTACTTAATTCACCATGATACTTAGATTCCGTTCCTTAAATGTTGCTATACATTGAAAATCACACTCATACAAGCTTTTCCCATTGGGAACTCACTGAATTCCCCTAGAAATTTTGATTCCATTCGTGAAAAATTTTCTATATGCCGAAGAGTCCACTTATTGCTAATGAGGCCTATTGGGAACTAACCGAATTCACTTAGTTACTGAGATTCGGTTCACCAAATTTTGATAAATCTTTAAAAGTATACATATTTCTAGAACTTCCTACTGGGAACTACCTGAACTCACAAAGAAACTGTGTTTCAGTTCGTTAAAACGTTGCTCTATCTTGAATAACAAGCTTATTATATGCGAATACTATTGGGAAACTACTGAATTCACCTTGATACTTAGATCCGTTAATTAAAATGTTGCTATATATTGAAAAGCACACTCATATAAGCATGGCCCATTGGGAACTCACTGAATTTGCCTAGGAATTTTGATTCAATTCGTGAAAATTATTCTATATTCCGAACAGTCCACTTATTACTACTGCGGCCAATTGGGAATTAACTGAATTCACATAGTTACTGATATTGAGCTCACCAATATTGATAAATCTTTATAACTATACAATTACAAGAGCCTGCTACTAGGAACTGACTGAATTCACAAAGAAACAGTGTTTCAGTTCGTTAAAACGTTGTTCTATCTTGAATAACAAGCTTATTACATGCAAATCCTATTGGGAACCTAATGAATTCACCATGATACTTAAATTCCGTTCCTCCAAATATTGCTGTATATTGAAAAGCACACTAGTACAAGCATGTCCCATTGGGAACTCACTGAATTCGCCTAGAAATTTTGATTCTGTTCGTGAAAATTTTTCTATATTCCGAACAGTCCACTTGTTACTACTGCGGCCTATTGGGAATTAACTGAATTCACCATGTTACTCAGATTTGGTTCAGGAAATATTGATCAATCTTTAAAAGTACACATATTACAAGAGCCTTCTACTGGGAACTGACTGAATTCAAAAAGAAACAGTGTTTCAGTTCGTTAAAACTTTGCTCTATTTTGAATAACAAGCTCATTACATGCAAATCCTATTGGTAACCTACTGAATTTACCATGATACCTAAATTCCGTTCCTTAAAATGTTGCTATACATTAAAAAGCCCACTCATACAAGCATGTCCCATTGGGACCTCACTGAATTCGCCGACAAATTTTGATTCCATTCGTGAAAATTTTTCTATGACCAGAAGAGTCCACTTATTGCTACTGAGGCCTATTGGGAACTAACCGAATTCACTTATTTTCAGAGATTCGGCTCACCAAATTTTGATAAAACTAAAAGTATACATATTACTAGAACTTCCTACTGGGAACTAACTGAATTCACAAAGAAACTGTGTTTCAGTTCGTTAAAACGTTGCTCTATCTTGAATAACAAGCTTATTATATGCGAATCCTATTGGGAAACTACTGAATTCACAATGATACTTAGATTCCGTTCCTTAAAATGTTGCTATATACTGAAAAGCACACTCATACAAGCATGGCCCATTGGGAACTCACTGAATTCGCCTAGAAATTTTGATTCAATGCGTGAAAACTATTGTATATCCCGAACAGTCCACTTATTACTACTGCGGCCTATTGGGATTTAACTGAATTCACCAAGTTACTGAGATTGGGCTCACCAATATTGATAAATCTTTAAAAGTATACAATTACAAGAGCCTGCTACTGGGAACTGACTGAATTCACAAAGAAACAGTTTTTCCATTCGTTAAAACGTTGCTCTATCTTGAATAACAAGCTTATACATGCGAATCCTATTGGGAACCTACTGAATTCACCATGATACTTAGATTCCGTTCCTTAAATGTTGCTATATATTGAAAATCACACTCATACAAGCTTTTCCCATTGGAAACTCACTGAATTCCCCTAGAAATTTTGATTCCATTCGTGAAAACTTTTCTATATCCCGAAGAGTCCACTTATTGCTACTGAGGTCTATTGGGAACTAACTGAATTCAACAAGTTACTGAGATTCGTGTTACCAAATTTTGATCAATCTTTAAAAGTACACATATTACAAGAGCCTTCTACTGGGAACTAAATGAATTCACAAAGAAACAGTGTTTCAGTTCGTTAAAACGTTGCTCTATCTTGAATAACAAGCTTATTACATGTGAATCCTATTGGGAACCTCCTGTATTCACGATGATACTTAGATTCCGCTCCGTAAAATGTTGATATATATTGAAAAGCACACTCATACAAGCATGTCCCATTGGGAACTCACTGAATTCGCCTAGAAATTTTGATTCCATTCGTGAAAAATTTTCTATATCCCGAAGAGTCCACTAATTACTACTGCGGCTTATTGGGATCTAATTTTATTCACAAAGTTACTGAGATTCGGGTTACCAAATTTTGATAAGTCTTTAAAAGTACACATATTACAAGAGCCTGCTACTGGGAACGAACTGAATTCACAAAGAAATAGTGTTTCAGTTCGTTAAAACGTTGCTCTACCTTGAATATCAAGCTTATACATGCGAATCCTATTGGGAACCTACTGAATTCACCATGATACTTAGATTCCGTTCCTTAAATATTGCTATATATTGAAAATCACACTCATACAAGCTTTCCCATTGGGAACTCACTGAATTCCCCTAGAAATTTTGATTCCATTCGTGAAAATTTTTCTATATCCCGAAGAGTCCACTTATTGATACTGAGGCCTATTGGGAACTAACCGAATTCACTTAGTTACTGATATTCGGCTCACCAAATTTTGATAAAACTAAAATTAGACATATTACTAGAACTTCCTACTGGGAACTAACTGAATGCACAAAGCAACAGTGTTTCAGTTCATTAAAACTTTGCTGTATCTTGAATAACAAGCTTATTACATGCGAACCCTATTGGGAACCTACTGAATTCACCATGATACTTAGATTCCGTTCCTTAAATGTTCCTATACATTTAAATCACACTCATACAAGCTTTTCCCATTGGGAACTCACTGAATTCCCCTAGAAATTTTGATTCCATTCGTGTAAACTTTTCTATATCCCGAAGAGTCCACTTATTGCTACTGAGGACTAATGGGAACTAACCGAATTCACTTAGTTACTGAGATTCGGCTCACCAAATTTTGATAAAACTTCAAAAGTATACATATATCTAGAACTTCCTACTGTGAACTACCTGAATTCACAAAGAAACTGTGTTTCAGTTCGTTAAAACGTTGCTCTATCTTGAATAACAAACTTATTATATGCGAATACTATTGGGAAACTACTGAATTCACATTGATACTTAGATCCGTTAGTTAAAATGTTGCTATATATTGAAAAGCACACTCATATAAGCATGGCCCATTGGGAACTCACTGAATTTGCCTAGGAATTTTGATTCAATTCGTGAAAATTATTCTATATCCCGAACAGTCCACTTATTACTACTGCGGCCAATTGGGAATTAACTGAATTCACCAAGTTACTGATATTGGGCTCACCAATATTGATAAATCTTTATAACTATACAATTACAAGAGCCTGCTACTAGGAACTGACTGAATTCACAAAGAAACAGTGTTTCAGTTCGTTAAAACGTTGCTCTGTCTTGAATAACAAGCTTATTACATGCAAATCCTATTGGGAACCTAATGAATTCACCATGATACTTAAATTCCGTTCCTCCAAATATTGCTGTATATTGAAAAGCACACTAGTACAAGCATGTCCCATTGGGAACTCACTGAATTCGCCTAGAAATTTTGATTCCATTCGTGAAAATTTTTCTATATTCCGAACAGTCCACTTGTTACTACTGCGGCCTATTGGGAATTAACTGAATTCACCATGTTACTCAGATTTGGCTCAGGAAATATTGATCAACCTTTAAAAGTACACATATTACAAGAGCCTTCTACTGGGAACTGACTGAATTCACAAAGAAACAGTGTTTCAGTTCGTTAAAACTTTGCTCTGTTTTGAATAACAAGCGTATTACATGCAAATCCTATTGGGAACCTACTGAATTCACCATGATACTTAAATTCCGTTCCTTAAAATGTTGCTATATATTAAAAAGCACACTCATACAAGTATGTCCCATTGGGAACTCACTGAATTCGCCTAGAAATTTTGATTCCATTCGTGAAAATATTTCTATATCCCGAACAGTCCACTAATTACTACTGCGGCTTATTGGGATCTAATTTTATTCACAAAATTACTGAGATTCAGGTTACCAAATTTTGATAAAACTAAAATTATACATATTACTAGAACTTCCTAGTGGGAACTAACTGAATTCACAAAAAAACTGTGTTTCAATTCGTTAAAACGTTGCTCTATCTTGAATAACAAGCTTATTATATGCGAATCCTATTGGGAAACTACTGAATTCACAATGATACTTAGATTCCGTTCCTTAAAATGTTGCTATATATTCAAAAGCACACTCATACAAGCATGGCCCATTGGGAACTCACTGAATTCGCCTAGAAATTTTGATTCAATGCGTGAAAACTTTTCTATATCCCGAACAGTCCACTTATTACTACTGCGGCCTATTGGGAATTAACTGAATACACCAAGGTAATGAGATTGGGCTCACCAATATTGATAAATCTTTAAAAGTATACAATTACAAGAGCCTGCTACTGGGAACTGACTGAATTCACACAGAAACCGTGTTTCCATTCGTTAAAACGTTGCTCTATCTTGAATAACAAGCTTATACATGCGAATCCTATTGGGAACCTACTGAATTCACCATGATACTTAGATTCCGTTCCTTAAATGTTGCTATATATTGAAAATCACACTCATACAAGCTTTTCCCATTGGAAACTCACTGAATTCCCCAAGAAATCTTGATTCCATTCGTGAAAACTTTTCTATATCCCGAAGAGTCCACTTATTGCTACTGAGGTCTATTGGGAACTAACTGAATTCAACAAGTTACTGAAATTCGGGTTACCAAATTTTGATCAATCTTTAAAAGTACACATATTACAAGAGCCTTCTACTGGGAACTAAATGAATTCACAAAGAAACAGTGTTTCAGTTCGTTAAAACGTTGCTCTATCTTGAATAACAAGCTTATTATATGTGAATCCTATTGGGAACCTCCTGTATTCACCATGATACTTAGATTCAGCTCCGTAAAATGTTGCTATATATTGAAAAGCACACTCATACAAGCATGTCCCATTGGGAACTCACTGAATTCGCCTAGAAATTTTGATTCCATTCGTGAAAAATTTTCTATATCCCGAAGAGTCCACTAATTACTACTGCGGCTTATTGGGATCTAATTTTATTCACAAAGTTACTGAGATTCGGGTTACCAAATTTTGATAAATCTTTAAAAGTACACATATTACAAGAGCCTGCTACTGGGAACGAACTGAATTCACAAAGAAATAGTGTTTCAGTTCGTTAAAACTTTGCTCTACCTTGAAAATCAAGCTTATACATGCGAATCCTATTGGGAACCTACTGAATTCACCATGATACTTAGATTCCGTTCCTTAAATGTTGCAATATATTGAAAATCACACTCATACAAGATTTTCCCATTGGGAACTCTCTGAATTCCCCTAGAAATTTTAATTCCATTCGTGAAAATTTTTCTATATCCCGAAGAGTCCACTTATTGATACTGAGGCCTATTGGGAACTAACCGATTTCACTTAGTTACTGATATTGGGCTCACCAAATTTTGATAAAACTAAAATTATACATATTACTAGAACTTCCTACTGGGAACTAACTGAATTCACAAAACAACAGTGTTTCAGTTCGTTAAAACGTTGCTGTATCTTGAGTAACCAGCTTATTACATGCGAACCCTATTGGGAACCTACTGAATTCACCATGATACTTAGATTCCGTTCCTTAAAATGTTGCTATATATTGAAAAGCACACTCATACAAGCATGGCCCAATTGGAACTCACTGAATTCGCCTAGAAATTTTGATTCAATTCTTGAAAACTTTTCTATATCCCGAACAGTCCACTTATTACTACTGCGGCCTATTGGGAATTAACTGAATTCACCAAGTTACTGAGATTGGGCTCACCAATATCGATAAATCTTTAAAAGTATACAATTACAAGAGCCTGCTACTGGGAACTGACTGAATTCACAAAGAAACAGTGTTTCAGTTCGTTAAAACTTTGCTCTATCTTGAATAACAAGCTTATTACATGCAAATCCTATTGGGAACCTACTGAATTCACCATGATACTTAAATTCCGTTCCTCAAAATGTTGCTGCATATTGAAAAGCACACTAGTACAAGCATGTCCCATTGGGAACTCACTGAATTCGCCTATAAATTTTGATTCCATTCGTGAAAATTTTTCTATATCCCGAAGAGTCCTCTCATTACTACTGCGGCCTATTTGGAACTAAGTGAATTCACCAAGTTCCTGAGATTCGGCTCACCAAATTTTGATAAATCTTTAAAAGCACACAATTACAAGAGCCTGCTACTGAGAACTAACTGAATTCACAAATAAACAGTGTTTCAGTTCGTTAAAACTTTGCTCTATCTTGAATAACAAGCTTAACATGCGAATCCTACTGGGAACCTACTGAATTCACGATGATACTTAGAATCCGTTCCTTAAAATGTTGCTATATATTGAAAAGCAAACTCATACAAGAATGTCCCATTGGGAACTCAGTGAATTCGCCTAGAAATTTTGATTCCATTCGTGAAAATTTTTCTATATCCTAACAGTCCACTTATTACTAATACGGCCTATTGGGAACTAACTGAATTCACCAAGTACTGAGATTCGGCTCACCAAATTTTGATAAATCTTTAAAAGTACACATATTATAAGAGCCTGCTAGTGGGAACTAACTGAATTCACAAAGAAACAGTGTTTCAGTTCGTTAAAACGTTGCTCTATCTTGAATAACAAGCTTTATACGTGTGAATCCTTTTTGGAACCTACTGTATTCACCATTATACTTAGATTCCGTTCCGTTAAATGTTGCTATATATTGAAAAGCACACTCATACAAGCATGTCCCATTTGAACTACTGAATTCGCCTAGAAATTTTGATTCCACTCGTAAAAATTTTTCTATATCCTGAACAGTCCACTTATTACTACTGCGGCCTGTTGGGAACTAACCGAATTCACCAAGTTACTGAGATTCGGCTCAACAAATTTTGATAAATCTTTAAAAGTACACATATTATAAGAGCCTGCTACTGGGAACTAACTGAATTCACAAAGAAACAGTGTTTCAGTTTGTTAAAACGTTGCTCTACCTTGAATATCAAGCTTATACATGCGAATCCTATTGGGAACCTACTGATTTCAACATGATACTTAGATTCCGTTCCTTAAATGTTGCTATACATTGAGAAGCACACTCATACAAGCATGTCCCGTTGGGAACTCACCGAATTCGCCTAGAAATTTTGTTTCCATTTGTGAAAATTTTTCTATATCCCGAAGAGTCCACGTATTACTACTGCGGCCTATTGGGAACTAAGTGAATTCACAAAGTTACTGAGATTCGGCTCACCAAATTTTAATAAATCTTTAAAAGTATACATATTAAAAGAGCCTGCTACTGGGAACTAACTGAATTCAAAAAGCAACAGTGTTTCAGTTCGTTAAAACGTTGCTGTATCTTGAATAACAAGCTTATTACATGCGAACCCTATTGGGAACCTACTGAATTCACCATGATACTTAGATTCCGTTCCTTCAAATGTTGCTATATATTGAAAAGCACACTCATACAAGCATGTCCCATTGGGAACTCACTGAATTCGCCTAGAAATTTTGATTCCATTCGTGAAAATTTTTCTATATCCCGGTCAGTCCACTTATTACTACTGAGCCCTATTGGGAACTAAGTGAATTCAAAAAGTTACTGAGATTCGGCTCAACAAATTTTGATAAATCTTTAAAAGTACACATATTACAAGAGCCTGCTACTGGGAACTAACTGAATTCACAAAGAAACAATGTTTCAGTTCGTTAAAACGTTGCTCTATCTTGAATAACAAGCTTATTACTTGCTAATTTCATTGGGAAACTATTGAATTCACTATGAACTTAGATTCCGTTCCTTAAAATGTTGCTCTATATTGAAAAGCACACTCATACAAGCATGTCCCATTAGGAACTCACTGAATTCGCGTATAAATTTTGATTCCATTCGTGAAAATTTTTCTATATCCCGAAGAGTCCACTAATTACTACTGCTGCTTATTGGGATCTAATTTTATTCACAAAGTTACTGAGATTCGGGTTACCAAATTTTCATAAATCTTTAAAAGTTCACATATTACAAGAGCCTGCTACTGGGAACTAACTGAATTCACAAAGAAATAGTGTTTCAGTTCGTTAAAACGTTGCTCTATCTTGAATATCAAGCTTATACATGCGAATCCTATTGGGAACCTACTGAATTCACCATGATACTTAGATTCCGTTCCTTAAATGTTGCTATACATTGAAAATCACACTCATACAAGTTTTTCCCATTGGGAACTCACTGAATTCCCCTAGAAATTTTGATTCCATTCGTGAAAACTTTTCTATATCCCGAAGAGTCCACTTATTGCTACTGAGGCCTATTGGGAACTAACCGAATTCACTTAGTTACTGAGATTCGGCTCAACAAATTTTGATAAAACCTTAAAAGTATATATATTTCTAGAACTTCCTACTGGGAACTACGTGAATTAAAAAAGAAACTGTGTTTCAGTTCGTTAAAACGTTGCTCTATCTTGAATAACAAACTTATTATATGCGACTACTATTGGGAAACTACTGAATTCACCTTGATACTTAGATCCGTTCCTTAAAATGTTGCTATATATTGAAAAGCACACTCATACAAGCATGGCCAATTGGGAACTCACTGAATTTGCCTAGGAATTTTGATTCAATTCGTGAAAATTATTCTATATCCCGAACAGTCCACTTATTACTACTGAGGCCAATTGGGAATTAACTGAATTCACCAAGTTACTGAGATTGGGCTCACCAATATTGATAAATCTTTAAAACTATACAATTACAAGAGCCTGCTACTAGGAACTGACTGAATTCACAAAGAAACAGTGTTTCAGTTCGTTAAAACGTAGCTCTATCTTGAATAACAAGCTTATACATGCGAATCCTATTGGGAACCTACTGCTTCACAATGATACTTAGATTCCGTTCTTTAAAATGTTGCTATATATATTGAAAAGCACACTCATACAAGCATGTTCCATTGGGAACTCACTGAATTCGCCTAGAAATTTTGATTCCATCGTGAAAATTTTTCTATATCCTGAACAGTCCACATATTACTAATGAGGCCCTTTGGGATCTAACTGAATTCACCACGTTACTGAGATTCGGCTCACCAAATTTTGATAAATCCTTAAAAGTACACATATTACAGGAGACTGCTACAGGGAACTAACTGAATTCACAAAGAAACAGTGTTTCAGTTCGTTAAAACGTTGCTCTATGTTGAATAACAAGCTTATTAAATGCGAATCCTATTGGGACCTATTGAATTCACGATGATACTTAGATTCCATTCCTTAAAATGTTGCTATATATGGAAAAGCACACTCATAGAAGCATGTCCCATTGGGAACTCCCTGAATTCGCCTACAAATTTTGATTCCATTGCTGAAAATTTTTTCTTCATCCTGAACAGTCCTTTTATTACTACTGCGGCCTATTGGGAACTAACCGAATTCACCAATTTACTGAGATTCGGGTTACCAAATTTTCATAAATCTTTAAAAGTACACATATAAAAAAAAAAAAAGTACACATATTACAAGAGCCTGCTACTGGGAACTATCTGAATTCACAAAGAAATAGTGTTTCAGTTCGTTAAAACGTTGCTCTACCTTGAATACCAAGCTTATACATGCGAATCCTATTGGGAACCTACTGAATTCACCATGATACTTAGATTCCGTTCCTTAAATGTTGCTATACATTGAAAATCACACTCATACAAGCTTTTCCCATTGGGAACTCACTGAATTCCCCTAGAAATTTTGATTCCATTCGTGAAAAATTTTCTATATGCCGAAGAGTCCACTTATTGCTACTGAGGCCTATTGGGAACTAACCGAATTCACTTAGTTACTGAGATTCGGTTCACCAAATTTTGATAAATCTTTAAAAGTATACATATTTCTAGAACTTCCTACTGGGAACTACCTGAATTCACAAAGAAACTGTGTTTCAGTTCGTTAAAACGTTGCTCTATCTTGAATAACAAGCTTATTATATGCGAATACTATTGGGAAACTACTGAATTCACCTTGATACTTAGATCCGTTAATTAAAATGTTGCTATATATTGAAAAGCACACTCATATAAGCATGGCCCATTGGGAACTCACTGAATTTGCCTAGGAATTTTGATTCAATTCGTGAAAATTATTCTATATCCCGAACAGTCCACTTATTACTACTGCGGCCAATTGGGAATTAACTGAATTCACAAAGTTACTGATATTGGGCTCACCAATATTGATAAATCTTTATAACTATACAATTACAAGAGCCTGCTACTAGGAACTGACTGAATTCACAAAGAAACAGTGTTTCAGTTCGTTAAAACGTTGCTCTATCTTGAATAACAAGCTTATTACATGCAAATCCTATTGGGAACCTAATGAATTCACCATGATACTTAAATTCCGTTCCTCCAAATATTGCTGTATATTGAAAAGCACACTAGTACAAGCATGTCCCATTGGGAACTCACTGAATTCGCCTAGAAATTTTGATTCCGTTCGTGAAAATTTTTCTATATTCCGAACAGTCCACTTGTTATTACTGCGGCCTATTGGGAATTAACTGAATTCACCATGTTACTCAGATTTGGTTCAGGAAATATTGATCAATCTTTAAAAGTACACATATTACAAGAGCCTTCTACTGGGAACTGACTGAATTCAAAAAGAAACAGTGTTTCAGTTCGTTAAAACTTTGCTCTATTTTGAATAACAAGCTTATTACATGCAAATCCTATTGGTAACCTACTGAATTTACAATGATACCTAAATTCCGTTAAATAAATGTTGCTATACATTAAAAAGCCCACTCATACAAGCATGTCCCATTGGGGACTCACTGAATTCGCCGACAAATTTTGATTCCATTCGTGAAAATTTTTCTATATCCTGAAGAGTCCACTTATTGCTACTGAGGCCTATTGAAACTAACCGAATTCACTTATTTTCAGAGATTCGGCTCACCAAATTTTGATAAAACTAAAAGTATACATATTACTAGAACTTCCTACTGGGAACTAACTGAATTCACAAAGAAACTGTGTTTCAGTTCGTTAAAACGTTGCTCTATCTTGAATAACAAGCTTATTATATGCGAATCCTATTGGGAAACTACTGAATTCACAATGATACTTAGATTCCGTTCCTTAAAATGTTGCTATACATTGAAAAGCACACTCATACAAGCATGGCCCATTGGGAACTCACTGAATTCGCCTAGAAATTTTGATTCAATGCGTGAAAACTATTGTATATCCCGAACAGTCCACTTATTACTACTGCGGCCTATTGGGATTTAACTGAATTCACCAAGTTACTGAGATTGGGCTCACCAATATTGATAAATCTTTAAAAGTATACAATTACAAGAGCCTGCTACAGGGAACTGACTGAATTCAAAAAGAAACAGTTTTTCCATTCGTTAAAACGTTGCTCTATCTTGAATAACAAGCTTATACATGCGAATCCTATTGGGAACCTACTGAATTCACCATGATACTTAGATTCCGCTCCGTAAAATGTTGCTATATATTGAAAATCACACTCATACAAGCTTTTCCCATTGGAAACTCACTGAATTCCCCTAGAAATTTTGATTCCATTGGTGAAAACTTTTCTATATCCCGAAGAGTCCACTTATTGCTACTGAGGTCTATTGGGAACTAACTGAATTCAACAAGTTACTGAAATTCGGGTTACCAAATTTTGATCAATCTTTAAAAGTACACATATTACAAGAGCCTTCTACTGGGAACTAAATGAATTCACAAAGAAACAGTGTTTCAGTTCGTTAAAACGTTGCTCTATCTTGAATAACAAGCATATTACATGTGAATCCTATTGGGAACCTCCTGTATTCACCATGATACTTAGATTCCGCTCCGTAAAATGTTGCTATATATTGAAAAGCACACTCATACAAGCATGTCCCATTGGGAACTCACTGAATTCGCCTAGAAATTTTGATTCCATTCGTGAAAAATTTTCTATATCCCGAAGAGTCCACTAATTACTACTGCGGCTTATTGGGATCTAATTTTATTCACAAAGTTACTGAGATTAGGGTTACCAAATTTTGATAAATCTTTAAAAGTACACATATTACAAGAGCCTGCTACTGGGATCGAACTGAATTCACAACGAAATAGTGTTTCAGTTCGTTAAAACGTAGCTCTACCTTGAATATCAAGCTTATACTGCGAATCCTATTGGGAACCTACTGAATTCACCATGATACTTAGAATCCGTTCCTTAAATGTTGCTATATATTGAAAATCACACTCATACAAGCTTTTCCCATTGGGAACTCACTGAATTCCCCTAGAAATTTGGATTCCATTCGTGAAAATTTTTCTATATCCCGAAGAGTCCACTTATTGATACTGAGGCCTATTGGGAACTAACCGAATTCACTTAGTTACTGATATTCGGCTCACCAAATTTTGATAAAACTAAAATTATACATATTACTAGAACTTCCTACTAGGAACTAACTGAATTCACAAAGCAACAGTGTTTCAGTTCATTAAAACGTTGCTGTATCTTGAATAACAAGCTTATTACATGTGAACCCTATTGGGAACCTACTGAATTCACCATGATACTTAGATTCCGTTCCTTCAAATGTTGCTATATATTGAAAAGCACACTCATACAAGCATGTCCCATTGGGAACTCACTGAATTCGCCTAGAAATTTTGATTCCATTCGTGAAAATTTTTCTATATCCCGGTCAGTCCACTTATTACTACTGAGCCCTATTTGGAACTAAGTGAATTCAAAAAGTTACTGAGATTCGGCTCAACAAATTTTGATAAATCTTTAAAAGTACACATATTACAAGAGCCTGCTACTGGGAACTAACTGAATTCACAAAGAAACAATGTTTCAGTTCGTTAAAACGTTGCTCTATCTTGAATAACAAGCTTATTACTTGCGAATTTCATTGGGAATCTATTGAATTCACCATGAACTTAGATTCCGTTCCTTAAAATGTTGCTCTATATTGAAAAGCACACTCATACAAGCATGTCCCATTAGGAACTCACTGAATTCGCGTAGAAATTTTGATTCCATTCGTGAAAATTTTTCTATATCCCGAACAGTCCACTAATTACTACTGCTGCTTATTGGGATCTAATTTTATTCACAAAGTTACTGAGATTCGGGTTACCAAATTTTCATAAATCTTTAAAAGTTCACATATTACAAGAGCCTGCTACTGGGAACTAACTGAATTCACAAAGAAACAATGTTTCAGTTCGTTAAAACGTTGCTCTATCTTGAATAACAAGCTTATTACTTGCGAATTTCATTGGGAATCTATTGAATTCACTATGAACTTAGATTCCGTTCCTTAAAATGTTGCTCTATATTGAAAAGCACACTCATACAAGCATGTCCCATTAGGAACTCACTGAATGCGCGTATAAATTTTGATTCCATTCGTGAAAATTTTTCTATATCCCGAAGAGTCCACTAATTACTACTGCTGCTTATTGGGATCTAATTTTATTCACAAAGTTACTGAGATTCGGGTTACCAAATTTTCATAAATCTTTAAAAGTTCACATATTACAAGAGCCTGCTACTGGGAACTAACTGAATTCACAAAGAAATAGTGTTTCAGTTCGTTAAAACGTTGCTCTAAATTGAATATCAAGCTTATACATGCGAATCCTATTGGGAACCTACTGAATTCACCATGATACTTAGATTCCGTTCCTTAAATGTTGCTATACATTGAAAATCACACTCATACAAGTTTTTCCCATTGGGAACTCACTGAATTCCCCTAGAAATTTTGATTCCATTCGTGAAAACTTTTCTATATCCCGAAGAGTCCACTTATTGCTACTGAGGCCTATTGGGAACTAACCGAATTCACTTAGTTACTGAGATTCGGCTCACCAAATTTTGATAAAACCTTAAAAGTATATATATTTCTAGAACTTCCTACTGGGAACTACGTGAATTAAAAAAGAAACTGTGTTTCAGTTCGTTAAAACGTTGCTCTATCTTGAATAACAAACTTATTATATGCGACTACTATTGGGAAACTACTGAATTCACCTTGATACTTAGATCCGTTCCTTAAAATGTTGCTATATATTGAAAAGCACACTCATACAAGCATGGCCCATTGGGAACTCACTGAATTTGCCTAGGAATTTTGATTCAATTCGTGAAAATTATTCTATATCCCGAACAGTCCACTTATTACTACTGAGGCCAATTGGGAATTAACTGAATTCACCAAGTTACTGAGATTGGGCTCACCAATATTGATAAATCTTTAAAACTATACAATTACAAGAGCCTGCTACTAGGAACTGACTGAATTCACGAAGAAACAGTGTTTCAGTTCGTTAAAACGTAGCTCTATCTTGAATAACAAGCTTATACATGCGAATCCTATTGGGAACCTACTGCTTCACAATGATACTTAGATTCCGTTCTTTAAAATGTTGCTATATATATTGAAAAGCACACTCATACAAGCATGTTCCATTGGGAACTCACTGAATTCGCCTAGAAAATTTGATTCCATCGTGAAAATTTTTCTATATCCTGAACAGTCCACATATTACTAATGAGGCCCTTTGGGATCTAACTGAATTCACCACGTTACTGAGATTCGGCTCACCAAATTTTGATAAATCCTTAAAAGTACACATATTACAGGAGACTGCTACAGGGAACTAACTGAATTCACAAAGAAACAGTGTTTCAGTTCGTTAAAACGTTGCTCTATGTTGAATAACAAGCTTATTAAATGCGAATCCTATTGGGACGTATTGAATTCACCATGATACTTAGATTCCATTCCTTAAAATGTTGCTATATATGGAAAAGCACACTCATAGAAGCATGTCCCATTGGGAACTCCCTGAATTCGCCTACAAATTTTGATTCCATTGCTGAAAATTTTTTCTTCATCCTGAACAGTCCTCTTATTACTACTGCGGCCTATTGGGAACTAACCGAATTCACCAATTTACTGATTCGGGTTACCAAATTTTCATAAATCTTTAAAAGTACACATATTACAAGAGCCTGCTACTGGGAACTATCTGAATTCACAAAGAAATAGTGTTTCAGTTCGTTAAAACGTTGCTCTACCTTGAATATCAAGCTTATACATGCGAATCCTATTGGGAACCTACTGAATTCACCATGATACTTAGATTCCGTTCCTTAAATGTTGCTATACATTGAAAATCACACTCATACAAGCTTTTCCCATTGGGAACTCACTGAATTCCCCTAGAAATTTTGATTCCATTCGTGAAAAATTTTCTATATCCCGAAGAGTCCACTTATTGCTACTGAGGCCTATTGGGAACTAACCGAATTCACTTAGTTACTGAGATTCGGTTCACCAAATTTTGATAAATCTTTAAAAGTATACATATTTCTAGAACTTCCTACTGGGACCTCCCTGAATTCACAAAGAAACTGTGTTTCAGTTCGTTAAAACGTTGCTCTATCTTGAATAACAAGCTTATTATATGCGAATACTATTGGGAAACTACTGAATTCACCTTGATACTTAGATCCGTTAATTAAAATGTTGCTATATATTGAAAAGCACACTCATATAAGCATGGCCCATTGGGAACTCACTGAATTTGCCTAGGAATTTTGATTCAATTCGTGAAAATTATTCTATATCCCGAACAGTAACTTATTACTACTGCGGCCAATTGGGAATTAACTGAATTCACCAAGTTACTGATATTGGGCTCACCAATATTGATAAATCTTTATAACTATACAATTACAAGAGCCTGCTACTAGGAACTGACTGAATTCACAAAGAAACAGTGTTTCAGTTCGTTAAAACGTTGCTCTATCTTGAATAACAAGCTTATTACATGCAAATCCTATTGGGAACCTAATGAATTCACCATGATACTTAAATTCCGTTCCTCCAAATATTGCTGTATATTGAAAAGCACACTAGTACAAGCATGTCCCATTGGGAACTCACTGAATTCGCCTAGAAATTTTGATTCCGTTCGTGAAAATTTTTCTATATTCCGAACAGTCCACTTGTTATTACTGCGGCCTATTGGGAATTAACTGAATTCACCATGTTACTCAGATTTGGTTCAGGAAATATTGATCAATCTTTAAAAGTACACATATTACAAGAGCCTTCTACTGGGAACTGACTGAATTCAAAAAGAAACAGTGTTTCAGTTCGTTAAAACTTTGCTCTATTTTGAATAACAAGCTTATTACATGCAAATCCTATTGGTAACCTACTGAATTTACAATGATACCTAAATTCCGTTAAATAAATGTTGCTATACATTAAAAAGCCCACTCATACAAGCATGTCCCATTGGGAACTCACTGAATTCGCCGACAAATTTTGATTCCATTCGTGAAAATTTTTCTATATCCTGAAGAGTCCACTTATTGCTACTGAGGCCTATTGGGAACTAACCGAATTCACTTATTTTCAGAGATTCGGCTCACCAAATTTTGATAAAACTAAAAGTATACATATTACTAGAACTTCCTACTGGGAACTAACTGAATTCACAAAGAAACTGTGTTTCAGTTCGTTAAAACGTTGCTCTATCTTGAATAACAAGCTTATTATATGCGAATCCTATTGGGAAACTACTGAATTCACAATGATACTTAGATTCCGTTCCTTAAAATGTTGCTATATATTGAAAAGCACACTCATACAAGCATGGCCCATTGGGAACTCACTGAATTCGCCTAGAAATTTTGGTTCAATGCGTGAAAACTATTCTATATCCCGAACAGTCCACTTATTACTACTGCGGCCTATTGGGATTTAACTGAATTCACCAAGTTACTGAGATTGGGCTCACCAATATTGATAAATCTTTAAAAGTATACAATTACAAGAGCCTGCTACTGGGAACTGACTGAATTCACAAAGAAACAGTTTTCCATTCATTAAAACGTTGTTCTATCTTGAATAACAAGCTTATACATGCGAATCCTATTGGGAACCTACTGAATTCACCATGATACTTAGATTCCGTTCCTTAAATCTTGCTATATATTGAAAATCACACTCATACAAGCTTTTCCCATTGGAAACTCACTGAATTCCCCTAGAAATTTTGATACCATTCATGAAAACTTTTCTATATCCCGAAGAGTCCACTTATTGCTACTGAGGTCTATTGGGAACTAACTGAATTCAACAAGTTACTGAAATTCGGGTTACCAAATTTTGATCAATCTTTAAAAGTACACATATTACAAGAGCCTTCTACTGGGAACTAAATGAATTCACAAAGAAACAGTGTTTCAGTTCGTTAAAACGTTGCTCTATCTTGAATATCAAGCATATTACATGTGAATCCTATTGGGAACCTCCTGTATTCACCATGATACTTAGATTCCGCTCCGTAAAATGTTGCTATATATTGAAAAGCACACTCATACAAGCATGTCCCATTGGGAACTCACTGAATTCGCCTAGAAATTTTGATTCCATTCGTGAAAAATTTTCTATATCCCGAAGAGTCCACTAATTACTACTGCGGCTTATTGGGATCTAATTTTATTCACAAAGTTACTGAGATTCGGGTTACCAAATTTTGATAAATCTTTAAAAGTACACATATTACAAGAGCCTGCTACTGGGAACGAACTGAATTCACAAAGAAATAGTGTTTCAGTTCGTTAAAACGTTGCTCTACCTTGAATATCAAGCTTATACATGCGAATCCTATTGGGAACCTACTGAATTAAACATGATACTTAGATTCCGTTCCTTAAATGTTGCTATATATTGAAAATCACACTCATACAAGCTTTTCCCATTGGGAACTCACTGAATTCCCCTAGAAATTTGGATTCCATTCGTGAAAATTTTTCTATATCCCGAAGAGTCCACTAATTACTACTGCTGCTTATTGGGATCTAATTTTATTCACAAAGTTACTGAGATTCGGGTTACCAAATTTTCATAAATCTTTAAAAGTTCACATATTACAAGAGCCTGCTACTGGGAACTAACTGAATTCACAAAGAAATAGTGTTTCAGTTCGTTAAAACGTTGCTCTAACTTGAATATCAAGCTTATACATGCGAATCCTATTGGGAACCTACTGAATTCACCATGATACTTACATTCCGTTCCTTAAATGTTGCTATACATTGAAAATCACACTCATACAAGTTTTTCCCATTGGGAACTCACTGAATTCCCCTAGAAATTTTGATTCCATTCGTGAAAAATTTTCTATATCCCGAAGAGTCCACTTATTGCTACTGAGGCCTATTGGGAACTAACCGAATTCACTTAGTTACTGAGATTCGGTTCACCAAATTTTGATAAATCTTTAAAAGTATACATATTTCTAGAACTTCCTACTGCGAACTACCTGAATTCACAAAGAAACTGTGTTTCAGTTCGTTAAAACGTTGCTCTATCTTGAATAACATGCTTATTATATGCGAATACTATTGGGAAACTACTGAATTCACCTTGATACTTAGATCCGTTAATTAAAATGTTGCTATATATTGAAAAGCACACTCATATAAGCATGGCCCATTGGGAACTCACTGAATTTGCCTAGGAATTTTGATTCAATTCGTGAAAATTATTCTATATCCCGAACAGTCCACTTATTACTACTGCGGCCAATTGGGAATTAACTGAATTCACCAAGTTACTGATATTGGGCTCACCAATATTGATAAATCTTTATAACTATACAATTACAAGAGCCTTCTACTAGGAACTGACTGATTTCACAAAGAAACAGTGTTTCAGTTCGTTAAAACGTTGCTCTATCTTGAATAACAAGCTTATTACATGCAAATCCTATTGGGAACCTAATGAATTCACCATGATACTTAAATTCCGTTCCTCCAAATATTGCTGTATATTGAAAAGCACACTAGTACAAGCATGTCCCATTGGGAACTCACTGAATTCGCCTAGATATTTTGATTCCGTTCGTGAAAATTTTTCTATATTCCGAACAGTCCATGTTACTACTGCGGCCTATTGGGAATTAACTGAATTCACCATGTTACTCAGATTTGGTTCAGGAAATATTGATCAATCTTTAAAAGTACACATATTACAAGAGCCTTCTACTGGGAACTGACTGAATTCACAAAGAAACAGTGTTTCAGTTCGTTAAAACTTTGCTCTATTTTGAATAACAAGCTTATTACATGCAAATCCTATCGGTAACCTACTGAATTTACCATGATACCTAAATTCCGTTCCTTAAAATGTTGCTATATATTAAAAAGCCCACTCATACAAGCATGTCCCATTGGGAACTCACTGAATTCGCCGACAAATTTTGATTCCATTCGTGAAAATTTTTCTATATCCTAGAGTCCACTTATTGCTACTGAGGCCTATTGGGAACTAACCGAATTCACTTATTTTCAGAGATTCGGCTCACCAAATTTTGATAAAACTAAAAGTATACATATTACTAGAACTTCCTACTGGGAACTAACTGAATTCACAAAGAAACTGTGTTTCAGTTCGTTAAAACGTTGCTCTATCTTGAATAACAAGCTTATTATATGCGAATCCTATTGGGAAACTACTGAATTCACCATGATACTTACATTCCGTTCCTTAAAATGTTGCTATATATTGAAAAGCACACTCATACAAGCATGGCCCATTGGGAACTCACTGAATTCGCCTAGAAATTTTGATTCAATGCGTGAAAACTATTCTATATCCCGAACAGTCCACTTATTACTACTGCGGCCTATAGGGAATTAACTGAATTCACCAAGTTACTGAGATTGGGCTCACCAATATTGATAAATCTTTAAAAGTATACAATTACAAGAGCCTGCTACTGGGAACTGACTTAATTCACAAAGAAACAGTGTTTCCATTCGTTAAAACGTTGCTCTATCTTGAATAACAAGCTTATACATGCGAATCCTATTGGGAACCTACTGAATTCACCATGATACTTAGATTCCGTTCCTTAAATCTTGCTATATATTGAAAATCACACTCATACAAGCTTTTCCCATTGGAAATTCACTGAATTCCCCTAGAAATTTTGATTCCATTCGTGAAAACTTTTCTATATCCCGAAGAGTCCACTTATTGCTACTGAGGTCTATTGGGAACTAACTGAATTCACCAAGTTACTGAAATTCGGGTTACCAAATTTTGATCAATCTTTAAAAGTACACATATTACAAGAGCCTTCTACTGGGAACTAAATGAATTCACAAAGAAACAGTGTTTCAGTTCGTTAAAACGTTGCTCTATCTTGAATAACAAGCTTATTACATGTGAATCCTATTGGGAACCTCCTGTATTCACCATGATAGTTAGATTCCGCTCCGTAAAATGTTGCTAGATATTGAAAAGCACACTCATACAAGCATGTCCCATTGGGAACTCACTGAATTCGCCTAGAAATTTTGATTCCATTCGTGAAAAATTTTCTATATCCCGAAGTGTCCACTAATTACTACTGCGGCTTATTGGGATCTAATTTTATTCACAAAGTTACTGAGATTCGGGTTACCAAATTTTGATAAGTCTTTAAAAGTACACATATTACAAGAGCCTGCTACTGGGAACGAACTGAATTCACAAAGAAATAGTGTTTCAGTTCGTCAAAACGTTGCTCTACCTTGAATATCAAGCTTATACATGCGAATCCTATTGGGAACCTACTGAATTCACCATGATACTTAGATTCCGTTCCTTAAATGTTGCTATATATTGAAAATCACACTCATACAAGTTTTTCCCATTGGGAACTCACTGAATTCCCCTAGAAATTTTGATTCCATTCGTGAAAATTTTTCTATATCCCGAAGAGTCCACTTATTGATACTGAGGCCTATTGGGAACTACCCGAATTCACTTAGTTACTGAGATTCGGTTCACCAAATTTTGATAAATCTTTAAAAGTATACATTTTTCTAGAACTTCCTACTGGGAACTACCTGAATTCACAAAGAAACAGTGTTTCAGTTCGTTAAAACGTTGCTCTATCTTGAATAACATGCTTAATATATGCGAATACTATTGGGAAACTACTGAATTCACCTTGATACTTAGATCCGTTAATTAAAATATTGCTATATATTGAAAAGCACACTCATATAAGCATGGCCCATTGGGAACTCACTGAATTTGCCTAGGAATTTTGATTCAATTCGTGAAAATTATTCTATATCCCGAACAGTCCACTTATTACTACTGCGGCCAATTGGGAATTAACTGAATTCACCAAGTTACTGATATTGGGCTCACCAATATTGATAAATCTTTATAACTATACAATTACAAGAGCCTGCTACTAGGAACTGACTGAATTCACAAAGAAACAGTGTTTCAGTTCGTTAAAACGTTGCTCTATCTTGAATAACAAGCTTATTACATGCAAATCCTATTGGGAACCTAATGAATTCACCATGATACTTAAATTCTGTTCCTCCAAATATTGCTGTATATTGAAAAGCACACTAGTACAAGCATGTCCCATTGGGAACTCACTGAATTCGCCTAGAAATTTGGATTCCGTTCGTGAAAATTTTTCTATATTCCGAACAGTCCACTTGTTACTACTGCGGCCTATTGGGAATTAACTGAATTCACCATGTTACTCAGATTTGGTTCAGGAAATATTGATCAATCTTTAAAAGTACACATATTACAAGAGCCTTCTACTGGGAACTGACTGAATTCACAAAGAAACAGTGTTTCAGTTCGTTAAAACTTTGCTCTATTTTGAATAACAAGCTTATTACATGCAAATCCTATTGGTAACCTACTGAATTTACCATGATACCTAAATTCCGTTCCTTAAAATGTTGCTATATATTAAAAAGCCCACTCATACAAGCATGTCCCATTGGGAACTCACTGAATTCGCCGACAAATTTTGATTCCATTCGTGAAAATTTTTCTATATCCTGAAGAGTCCACTTATTGCTACTGAGGCCTATTGGGAACTAACCGAATTCACTTATTTTCAGAGATTCGGCTCACCAAATTTTGATAAAACTAAAGGTATACATATTACTAGAACTTCCTACTGGGAACTAACTGAATTCACAAAGAAACTGTGTTTCAGTTCGTTAAAACGTTGCTCTATCTTGAATAACAAGCTTATTACATGCAAATCCTATTGGGAACCTACTGAATTCACCATGATACTTAGATTCCGTTCCTTAAATCTTGCTATATATTGAAAATCACACTCATACAAGCTTTTCCCATTGGAAACTCACTGAATTCGCCTAGAAATTTTGATTCCATTCGTGAAAACTTTTCTATATCCCGAAGAGTCCACTTATTGCTACTGAGGTCTATTGGGAACTAACTGAATTCAACAAGTTACTGAAATTCGGGTTACCAAATTTTGATCAATCTTTAAAAGTACACATATTACAAGAGCCTTCTACTGGGAACTAAATGAATTCACAAAGAAACAGTGTTTCAGTTCGTTAAAACGTTGCTCTATCTTGAATAACAAGCTTATTACATGTGAATCCTATTGAGAACCTCCTGTATTCACCATGATACTTAGATTCCGGTCCGTAAAATGTTGCTATATATTGAAAAGCACACTCATACAAGCATGTCCCATTGGGAACTCACTGAATTCGCCTAGAAATTTTGATTCCATTCGTGAAAAATTTTCTATATCCCGAAGAGTCCACTAATTACTACTGCGGCTTATTGGGATCTAATTTTATTCACAAAGTTACTGAGATTCGGGTTACCAAATTTTGATAAATCTTTAAAAGTACACATATTACAAGAGCCTGCTACTGGGAACGAACTGAATTCACAAAGAAATAGTGTTTCAGTTCGTTAAAACGTTGCTCTACCTTGAATATCAAGCTTATACATGCGAATCCTATTGGGAACCTACTGAATTCACCATGATACTTAGATTCCATTCCTTAAATGTTGCTATATATTGAAAATCACACTCATACAAGATTTTCCCATTGGGAACTCACTGAATTCCCCTTGAAATTTTGATTCCATTCGTGAAAATTTTTCTATATCCCGAAGAGTCCACTTATTGATACTGAGGCCTATTTGGAACTAACCGATTTCACTTAGTTACTGATATTGGGCTCACCAATTTTTGATAGAACTAAAATTATACATATTACTAGAACTTCCTACTGGGAACTAACTGAATTCACAAAGCAACAGTGTTTCAGTTCGTTAAAACGTTGCTGTATCTTGAATAACCAGCTTATTACATGCGAACCCTATTGGGAACCTACTGAATTCACCATGATACTTAGATTCCGTTCCTTAAAATGTTGCTATATATTGAAAAGCACACTCATACAAGCATGGCCCAATTGGAACTCACTGAATTTGCCTAGGAATTTTGATTCAATTCGTGAAAATTATTCTATATCCCGAACAGTCCACTTATTACTACTGCGGCCAATTGGGAATTAACTGAATTCACCAAGTTACTGATATTGGGCTCACCAATATTGATAAATCGTTATAACTATACAATTACAAGAGCCTTCTACTAGGAACTGACTGAATTCACAAAGAAACAGTGTTTCAGTTCGTTAAAACGTTGCTCTATCTTGAATAACAAGTTTATTACATGCAAATCCTATTGGGAACCTAATGAATTCACCATGATACTTAAATTCCGTTCCTTCAAATATTGCTGTATATTGAAAAGCACACTAGTACAAGCATGTCCCATTGGGAACTCACTGAATTCGCCTAGAAATTCTGATTCCGTTCGTGAAAATTTTTCTATATTCCGAACAGTCCACTTGTTACTACTGCGGCCTATTGGGAATTAACTGAATTCACCATGTTACTCAGATTTGGTTCAGGAAATATTTATCAATCTTTAAAAGTACACATATTACAAGAGCCTTCTCTTGGGAACTGACTGAATTCACAAAGAAACAGTATTTCAGTTCGTTGAAACTTTGCTCTATTTTGAATAACAAGCTTATTACATGCAAATCCTATTGGTAACCTACTGAATTTACCATGATACCTAAATTCCGTTCCTTAAAATGTTGCTATATATTAAAAAGCCCACTCATACTAGCATGTCCCATTGGGAACTCACTGAATTCGCCGACAAATTTTGATTCCATTCGTGAAAATTTTTCTATATCCTGAAGAGTCCACTTATTGCTACTGAGGCCTATTGGGAACTAACCGAATTCACTTATTTTCAGAGATTCGGCTCACCAAATTTTGATAAAACTAAAAGTATACATATTACTAGAACTTCCTACTGGGAACTAACTGAATTCACAAAGAAACTGTGTTTCAGTTCGTTAAAACGTTGCTCTATCTTGAATAACAAGCTTATTATATGCGAATCCTATTGGGAAACTACTGAATTCACAATGATACTTAGATTCCGTTCCTTAAAATGTTGCTATATATTGAAAAGCTCACTCATACAAGCATGTCCCATTGGGAACTCACTGAATTCGCCTAGAAATTTTGATTCAATGCGTGAAAACTATTCTATATCCCGAACAGTCCACTTATTACTACTGCGGCCTATTGGGAATTAACTGAATTCACCAAGTTACTGAGATTGGGCTCACCAATATTGATAAATCTTAAAAGTATACAATTACAAGAGCCTGCTACGGGGAACTGACTGAATTCACAAAGAAACAGTGTTTCCATTCGTTAAAACGTTGCTCTATCTTGAATAACAAGCTTATACATGCGAATCCTATTGGGAACCTACTGAATTCACCATGATACTTAGATTCCGTTCCTTAAATCTTGCTATATATTGAAAATCACACTCATACAAGCTTTTCCCATTGGAAACTCACTGAATTCCCCTAGAAATTTTGATTCCATTCGTGAAAACTTTTCTATGTCCCGAAGAGTCCACTTATTGCTACTGAGGTCTATTGGGAACTAACTGAATTCAACAAGTTACTGAAATTCGGGTTACCAAATTTTGATCAATCTTTAAAAGTACACATATTACAAGAGCCTTCTACTGGGAACTAAATGAATTCACAAAGAAACAGTGTTTCAGTTCGTTAAAACGTTGCTCTATCTTGAATAACAAGCTTATTACATGTGAATCCTATTGGGAACCTCCTGTATTCACCATGATACTTAGATTCCGCTCCGTAAAATGTTGCTAGATATTGAAAAGCACACTCATACAAGCATGTCCCATTGGGAACTCACTGAATTCGCCTAGAAATTTTGATTCCATTCGTGAAAAATTTTCTATATCCCGAAGAGTCCACTAATTACTACTGCGGCTTATTGGGATCTAATTTTATTCACAAAGTTACTGAGATTCGGGTTACCAAATTTTGATAAATCTTTAAAAGTACACATATTACAAGAGCCTGCTACTGGGAACGAACTGAATTCACAAAGAAATAGTGTTTCAGTTCGTTAAAACGTTGCTCTATCTTGAATATCAAGCTTATACATGCGAATCCTATTGGGAACCTACTGAATTCACCATGATACTTAGATTCCGTTCCTTAAATATTGCTATATATTGAAAATCACACTCATACAAGCTTTTCCCATTGGAAACTCACTGAATTCCCCTAGAAATTTTGATTCCATTCGGGAAAACTTTTCTATATCCCGAAGAGTCCACTTATTGCTACTGAGGTCTATTGGGAACTAACTGAATTCAAGAAGTTACTGAGATTCGGGTTACCAAATTTTGATCAATCTTTAAAAGTACACATATTACAAGAGCCTTCTACTGGGAACTAAATGAATTCACAAAGAAACAGTGTTTCAGTTCGTTAAAACGTTGCTCTATCTTGAATAACAAGCTTATTACATGTGAATCCTATTGGGAACCTCCTGTATTCACCGTGATACTTAGATTCCGCTCCGTAAAATGTTGCTATATATTGAAAAGCACAATCATACAAGCATGTCCCATTGGGAACTCACTGAATTCGCCTAGAATTTTGATTCCATTCGTGAAAATTTTTCTATATCCTGAACAGTCCACTTATTACTAATATGGCCTATTGGGAACTAACTGAATTCACCAAGTTACTGAGATTCGGCTCACCAAATTTTGATAAATCTTTAAAAGTACACATATTATAAGAGCCTGCTAGTGGGAACTAATTGCTTTCACAAAGAAACAGTGTTTCAGTTCGTTAAAACGTTGCTCTATCTTGAATAACAAGCTTATTACGTGTGAATCCTATTTGGAACCTACTGTATTCACCATGATACTTAGATTACGTTCCGTAAAATGTTGCTATATATTGAAAAGCACACTCATACAAGCATGGCCCATTCTGAACTCACTGAATTCGCCTAGAAATTTTGATTCAATTCGTGAAAATTATTCTATATCCCGAACAGTCCACTTATTACTACTGCGGCCTATTGGGAATTAACTGAATTTACCAAGTTACTGAGATTGGGCTCACCAATATTGATAAATCTTTAAAAGTAAACAATTACAAGAGCCTGCTACTGGGAACTGACTGAATTCACACAGAAACAGTGTTTCCATTCGTTAAAACGTTGCTCTATCTTGAATAACAAACTTATATATGCGAATCCTATTGGGAACCTACTGAATTCACCATGATACTTAGATTCCGTTCCTTAAATGTTGCTATATATTGAAAATCACACTCATACAATCTTTTCCCATTGGAAATCACTGAATTCCCCTAGAAATTTTGATTCCATTCGTGAAAACTTTTCTATATCCCGAAGAGTCCACTTATTGCTACTGAGGTCTATTGGGAACTAACTGAATCCAACAAGTTACTGAGATTTGGGTTACCAAATTTTGATCAATCTTTAAAAGTACACATATTATAAGAGCCTTCTACTGGGAACTAAATGAATTCACAAAGAAACAGTGTTTCAGTTCGTTAAAAAGTTGCTCTATCTTGAATAACAACTTATTGCATGTGGATCCTATTGGGAACCTCCTGTATTCACCGTGATACTTAGATTCCGCTCCGTAAAATGTTGCTATATATTGAAAAGCACAATCATACAAGCATGTCCCATTGGGAACTCACTGAATTCGCCTAGAAATTTTGATTCCATTCGTGAAAATTTTTCTATATCCCGAAGAGTCCTCTCATTACTACTGCGGCCTATTGGAACTAAGTGAATTCACCAAGTTCCGGAGATTCGGCTCACCAAATTTTGATTAATCTTTAAAAGCACACAATTACAAGAGCCTGCTACTGAGAACTAACTGAATTCACAAAGAAACAGTGTTTCAGTTCGTTAAAACTTTGCTCTATCTTGAATAACAAGCTTAACATGCGAATCCTACTGGGAACCTACTGAATTCACGATGATACTTAGAATCCGTTCCTTAAAATGTTGCTATATATTGAAAAGCACACTCATACAAGCATGTCCCATTGGGAACTACTGAATTCGCCTAGAAATTTTGATTCCACTCGTGAAAATTTTTCTATATCCCGAATAGTCCACTTATTACTACTGCGGCCTGTTGGGAACTAACCGAATTCACCAAGTTACTGAGATTCGGCTCACCAAATTTTGATAAATCTTTAAAAGTACACATATTACAAGAGCCTGCTACTGGGAACTAACTGAATTCACAAAGAAATACTGTTTCAGTTCGTTAGAACGTTGCTCTACCTTGAATAACAAGCTTATTACATGCGAATCCTATTGGGAACCTACTTAATCCACCATGATACTTAGAATCCGTTCCTTAAAATGTTGCTATATATTGAAAATCACACTCATACAAGATTTTCCCATTGGGAACTCACTGAATTCGCCTAGAAATTTTGATTCCATTCGTGAAAACTTTTCTATATCCCGAAGTGTCCACTAATTACTACTGCGGCTTATTGGGATCTCATTTTATTCACAAAGTTACTGAGATTCGGGTTACCAAATTTTGATAAGTCTTTAAAAGTAAACATATTACAAGAGCCTGCTACTGGGAACGAACTGAATTCACAAAGCAACAGTGTTTCAGTTCGTTAAAACGTTGCTCTACCTTGAATATCAAGCTTATACATGCGAACCCTATTGGGAACCTACTGAATTCACCATGATACTTAGATTCCGTTCCTTAAATGTTGCTATACATTGAAAATCACACTCATACAAGCTTTTCCCATTGGGAACTCACTGAATTCCCCTAGAAATTTTGATTCCATTCGTGAAAACTTTTCTATATCCCGAAGAGTCCACTTATTGCTACTGAGGACTATTGGGAACTAACCGAATTCACTTAGTTACTGAGATTCGGCTCACCAAATTTTGATAAAACTTTAAAAGTATACATATTTCTAGAACTTCCTACTGGGAACTACCTGAATTCACAAAGAAACTATGATTCAGTTCGTTAAAACGTTGCTCTATCTTGAATAACAAACTTATTGTATGCGAATACTATTGGGAACCTACTGAATTCACCATGATGCTTAGATGCCGTTCCTTAAATGTTGCTATATATTGAAAATCACACTCATACAAGCTTTTCCCATTGGAAACTCACTGAATTCCCCTAGAAATTTTGATTCCATTCGTGAAAACTTTTCTATATCCCGAAGAGTCCACTTATTGCTACTGAGGTCTATTGGGAACTAACTGAATTCAACAAGTTACCGAGATTCGGGTTACCAAATTTTGATCAATCTTTAAAAGTACACATATTACAAGAGCCTTCTACTGGGAACTAAATGAATTCACAAAGAAACAGTGTTTCAGTTCGTTAAAACGTTGCTCTATCTTGAATAACAAGCTTATTACATGTGAATCCTATTGGGAACCTCCTGTATTCACCGTGATACTTAGATTCCGCTCCGTAAAATGTTGCTATATATTGAAAAGCACAATCATACAAGCATGTCCCATTGGGAACTCACTGAATTCGCCTAGAAATTTTGATTCCATTCGTGAAAATTTTTCTATATCCCGAAGAGTCCTCTCATTACTACTGGGGCCTATTGGAACTAAGTGAATTCACCAAGTTCCTGAGATTCGGCTCACCAAATTTTGATAAATCTTTAAAAGCACACAATTACAAGAGCCTGCTACTGAGAACTAACTGAGTTCACAAAGAAACAGTGTTTCAGTTCGTTAAAACTTTGCTCTATCTTGAATAACAAGCTTAACATGCGAATCCTACTGGGAACCTCCTGAATTCACGATGATACTTAGAATCCGTTCCTTAAAATGTTGCTATATATTGAAAAGCAAACTCATACAAGAATGTCCCATTGGGAACTCAGTGAATTCGCCTAGAATTTTGATTCCATTCGTGAAAATTTTTCTATATCCTGAACAGTCCACTTATTACTAATATGGCCTATTGGGAACTAACTGAATTCACCAAGTTACTGAGATTCGGCTCACCAAATTTTGATAAATCTTTAAAAGTACACATATTACAAGAGCCTGCTACTGGGAACTAACTGAATTCACAAAGAAATACTGTTTCAGTTCGTTAGAACGTTGCTGTATCTTGAATAACAAGCTTATTACATGCGAACCCTATTGGGAACCTACTGAATTCACCATGATACTTAGATTCCGTTCCTTAAAATGTGGCTATATATTGAAAAGCACACTCATACAAGCATGGCCCATTCTGAACTCACTGAATTCGCCAAGAAATTTTGATTCAATTCGTGAAAATTATTCTATATCCCGAACAGTCCACTTATTACTACTGCGGCCTATTGGGAATTAACTGAATTCACCAAGTTACTGAGATTGGGCTCACCAATATTGATAAATCTTTAAAAGTAAACAATTACAAGAGCCTGCTACTGGGAACTGACTGAATTCACACAGAAACAGTGTTTCCATTCGTTAAAACGTTGCTCTATCTTGAATAACAAACTTATATATGCGAATCCTATTGGGAACCTACTGAATTCACCATGGTACTTAGATTCCGTTCCTTAAATGTTGCTATATATTGAAAATCACACTCATACAAGCTTTTCCCATTGGAAACTCACTGAATTCCCCTAGAAATTTTGATTCCATTCGTGAAAACTTTTCTATATCCCGAAGAGTCCACTTATTGCTACTGAGGTCTATTGGGAACTAACTGAATCCAACAAGTTACTGAGATTTGGGTTACCAAATTTTGATCAATCTTTAAAAGTACACATATTATAAGAGCCTTCTACTGGGAACTAAATGAATTCACAAAGAAACAGTGTTTCAGTTCGTTAAAAAGTTGCTCTATCTTGAATAACAACTTATTGCATGTGGATCCTATTGGGAACCTCCTGTATTCACCGTGATACTTAGATTCCGCTCCGTAAAATGTTGCTATATATTGAAAAGCACAATCATACAAGCATGTCCCATTGGGAACTCACTGAATTCGCCTAGAAATTTTGATTCCATTCGTGAAAATTTTTCTATATCCCGAAGAGTCCTCTCATTACTACTGCGGCCTATTGGAACTAAGTGAATTCACCAAGTTCCGGAGATTCGGCTCACCAAATTTTGATTAATCTTTAAAAGCACACAATTACAAGAGCCTGCTACTGAGAACTAACTGAATTCACAAAGAAACAGTGTTTCAGTTCGTTAAAACTTTGCTCTATCTTGAATAACAAGCTTAACATGCGAATCCTACTGGGAACCTACTGAATTCACGATGATACTTAGAATCCGTTCCTTAAAATGTTGCTATATATTGAAAAGCACACTCATACAAGCATGTCCCATTGGGAACTACTGAATTCGCCTAGAAATTTTGATTCCACTCGTGAAAATTTTTCTATATCCCGAATAGTCCACTTATTACTACTGCGGCCTGTTGGGAACTAACCGAATTCACCAAGTTACTGAGATTCGGCTCACCAAATTTTGATAAATCTTTAAAAGTACACATATTACAAGAGCCTGCTACTGGGAACTAACTGAATTCACAAAGAAATACTGTTTCAGTTCGTTAGAACGTTGCTCTACCTTGAATAACAAGCTTATTACATGCGAATCCTATTGGGAACCTACTTAATCCACCATGATACTTAGAATCCGTTCCTTAAAATGTTGCTATATATTGAAAATCACACTCATACAAGATTTTCCCATTGGGAACTCACTGAATTTGCCTAGAAATTTTGATTCCATTCGTGAAAACTTTTCTATATCCCGAAGTGTCCACTAATTACTACTGCGGCTTATTGGGATCTCATTTTATTCACAAAGTTACTGAGATTCGGGTTACCAAATTTTGATAAGTCTTTAAAAGTAAACATATTACAAGAGCCTGCTACTGGGAACGAACTGAATTCACAAAGCAACAGTGTTTCAGTTCGTTAAAACGTTGCTCTACCTTGAATATCAAGCTTATACATGCGAACCCTATTGGGAACCTACTGAATTCACCATGATACTTAGATTCCGTTCCTTAAATGTTGCTATACATTGAAAATCACACTCATACAAGCTTTTCCCATTGGGAACTCACTGAATTCCCCTAGAAATTTTGATTCCATTCGTGAAAACTTTTCTATATCCCGAAGAGTCCACTTATTGCTACTGAGGACTATTGGGAACTAACCGAATTCACTTAGTTACTGAGATTCGGCTCACCAAATTTTGATAAAACTTTAAAAGTATACATATTTCTAGAACTTCCTACTGGGAACTACCTGAATTCACAAAGAAACTATGATTCAGTTCGTTAAAACGTTGCTCTATCTTGAATAACAAACTTATTGTATGCGAATACTATTGGGAACCTACTGAATTCACCATGATGCTTAGATGCCGTTCCTTAAATGTTGCTATATATTGAAAATCACACTCATACAAGCTTTTCCCATTGGAAACTCACTGAATTCCCCTAGAAATTTTGATTCCATTCGTGAAAACTTTTCTATATCCCGAAGAGTCCACTTATTGCTACTGAGGTCTATTGGGAACTAACTGAATTCAACAAGTTACCGAGATTCGGGTTACCAAATTTTGATCAATCTTTAAAAGTACACATATTACAAGAGCCTTCTACTGGGAACTAAATGAATTCACAAAGAAACAGTGTTTCAGTTCGTTAAAACGTTGCTCTATCTTGAATAACAAGCTTATTACATGTGAATCCTATTGGGAACCTCCTGTATTCACCGTGATACTTAGATTCCGCTCCGTAAAATGTTGCTATATATTGAAAAGCACAATCATACAAGCATGTCCCATTGGGAACTCACTGAATTCGCCTAGAAATTTTGATTCCATTCGTGAAAATTTTTCTATATCCCGAAGAGTCCTCTCATTACTACTGGGGCCTATTGGAACTAAGTGAATTCACCAAGTTCCTGAGATTCGGCTCACCAAATTTTGATAAATCTTTAAAAGCACACAATTACAAGAGCCTGCTACTGAGAACTAACTGAGTTCACAAAGAAACAGTGTTTCAGTTCGTTAAAACTTTGCTCTATCTTGAATAACAAGCTTAACATGCGAATCCTACTGGGAACCTCCTGAATTCACGATGATACTTAGAATCCGTTCCTTAAAATGTTGCTATATATTGAAAAGCAAACTCATACAAGAATGTCCCATTGGGAACTCAGTGAATTCGCCTAGAATTTTGATTCCATTCGTGAAAATTTTTCTATATCCTGAACAGTCCACTTATTACTAATATGGCCTATTGGGAACTAACTGAATTCACCAAGTTACTGAGATTCGGCTCACCAAATTTTGATAAATCTTTAAAAGTACACATATTACAAGAGCCTGCTACTGGGAACTAACTGAATTCACAAAGAAATACTGTTTCAGTTCGTTAGAACGTTGCTGTATCTTGAATAACAAGCTTATTACATGCGAACCCTATTGGGAACCTACTGAATTCACCATGATACTTAGATTCCGTTCCTTAAAATGTGGCTATATATTGAAAAGCACACTCATACAAGCATGGCCCATTCTGAACTCACTGAATTCGCCAAGAAATTTTGATTCAATTCGTGAAAATTATTCTATATCCCGAACAGTCCACTTATTACTACTGCGGCCTATTGGGAATTAACTGAATTCACCAAGTTACTGAGATTGGGCTCACCAATATTGATAAATCTTTAAAAGTAAACAATTACAAGAGCCTGCTACTGGGAACTGACTGAATTCACACAGAAACAGTGTTTCCATTCGTTAAAACGTTGCTCTATCTTGAATAACAAACTTATATATGCGAATCCTATTGGGAACCTACTGAATTCACCATGATACTTAGATTCCGTTCCTTAAATGTTGCTATATATTGAAAATCACACTCATACAAGCTTTTCCCATTGGAAACTCACTGAATTCCCCTAGAAATTTTGATTCCATTCGTGAAAACTTTTCTATATCCCGAAGAGTCCACTTATTGCTACTGAGGTCTATTGGGAACTAACTGAATCCAACAAGTTACTGAGATTTGGGTTACCAAATTTTGATCAATCTTTAAAAGTACACATATTATAAGAGCCTTCTACTGGGAACTAAATGAATTCACAAAGAAACAGTGTTTCAGTTCGTTAAAAAGTTGCTCTATCTTGAATAACAACTTATTGCATGTGGATCCTATTGGGAACCTCCTGTATTCACCGTGATACTTAGATTCCGCTCCGTAAAATGTTGCTATATATTGAAAAGCACAATCATACAAGCATGTCCCATTGGGAACTCACTGAATTCGCCTAGAAATTTTGATTCCATTCGTGAAAATTTTTCTATATCCCGAAGAGTCCTCTCATTACTACTGCGGCCTATTGGAACTAAGTGAATTCACCAAGTTCCGGAGATTCGGCTCACCAAATTTTGATTAATCTTTAAAAGCACACAATTACAAGAGCCTGCTACTGAGAACTAACTGAATTCACAAAGAAACAGTGTTTCAGTTCGTTAAAACTTTGCTCTATCTTGAATAACAAGCTTAACATGCGAATCCTACTGGGAACCTACTGAATTCACGATGATACTTAGAATCCGTTCCTTAAAATGTTGCTATATATTGAAAAGCACACTCATACAAGCATGTCCCATTGGGAACTACTGAATTCGCCTAGAAATTTTGATTCCACTCGTGAAAATTTTTCTATATCCCGAATAGTCCACTTATTACTACTGCGGCCTGTTGGGAACTAACCGAATTCACCAAGTTACTGAGATTCGGCTCACCAAATTTTGATAAATCTTTAAAAGTACACATATTACAAGAGCCTGCTACTGGGAACTAACTGAATTCACAAAGAAATACTGTTTCAGTTCGTTAGAACGTTGCTCTACCTTGAATAACAAGCTTATTACATGCGAATCCTATTGGGAACCTACTTAATCCACCATGATACTTAGAATCCGTTCCTTAAAATGTTGCTATATATTGAAAATCACACTCATACAAGATTTTCCCATTGGGAACTCACTGAATTCGCCTAGAAATTTTGATTCCATTCGTGAAAACTTTTCTATATCCCGAAGTGTCCACTAATTACTACTGCGGCTTATTGGGATCTCATTTTATTCACAAAGTTACTGAGATTCGGGTTACCAAATTTTGATAAGTCTTTAAAAGTAAACATATTACAAGAGCCTGCTACTGGGAACGAACTGAATTCACAAAGCAACAGTGTTTCAGTTCGTTAAAACGTTGCTCTACCTTGAATATCAAGCTTATACATGCGAACCCTATTGGGAACCTACTGAATTCACCATGATACTTAGATTCCGTTCCTTAAATGTTGCTATACATTGAAAATCACACTCATACAAGCTTTTCCCATTGGGAACTCACTGAATTCCCCTAGAAATTTTGATTCCATTCGTGAAAACTTTTCTATATCCCGAAGAGTCCACTTATTGCTACTGAGGACTATTGGGAACTAACCGAATTCACTTAGTTACTGAGATTCGGCTCACCAAATTTTGATAAAACTTTAAAAGTATACATATTTCTAGAACTTCCTACTGGGAACTACCTGAATTCACAAAGAAACTATGATTCAGTTCGTTAAAACGTTGCTCTATCTTGAATAACAAACTTAATGTATGCGAATACTATTGGGAAACTACTGAATTCACATTGATACTTAGATCCGTTAATTAAAATGTTGCTATATATTGAAAAGCACACTCATATAAGCATGGCCCATTGGGAACTCACTGAATTTGCCTAGGAATTTTGATTCAATTCGTGAAAATTATTCTATATCCCGAACAGTCCACTTATTACTACTGCGGCCAATTGGGAATTAACTGAATTCACCAAGTTACTGATATTGGGCTCACCAATATTGATAAATCTTTATAACTATACAATTACAAGAGCCTGCTACTAGGAACTGACAGAATTCACAAAGAAACAGTGTTTCAGTTCGTTAAAACATTGCTCTGTCTTGAATAACAAGCTTATTACATGCAAATCCTATTGGGAACCTAATGAATTCACCATGATACTTAAATTCCGTTCCTCCAAATATTGCTGTATATTGAAAAGCACACTAGTACAAGCATGCCCCATTGGGAACTCACTGAATTCGCCTAGAAATTTTGATTCCATTCGTGAAAATTTTTCTATATTCCGAACAGTCCACTTGTTACTACTGCGGCCTATTGGGAATTAACTGAATTCACCATGTTACTCAGATTAGGCTCAGGATATATTGATCAACCTTTAAAAGTACACATATTATAAGAGCCTTCTAATGGGAACTGACTGAATTCACAAAGAAACAGTGTTTCAGTTCGTTAAAACTTTGCTCTGTATTGAATAACAAGCTTATTACATGCAAATCCTATTGGGAACCTACTGAATTCACCATGATACTTAAATTCCGTTCCTTAAAATGTTGCTATATATTAAAAAGCACACTCATACAAGTATGTCCCATTGGGAACTCACTGAATTCGCCTAGAAATTTTGATTCCATTCGTGAAAATATTTCTATATCCCGAACAGTCCACTAATTACTACTGCGCCTTATTGGGATCTAATTTTATTCACAAAGTTACTGAGATTCAGGTTACCAAATTTTGATAAATCTTTAAAAGTACACATATTACAAGAGCCTGCTATTGGGAACGAACTGAATTCACAAAGAAATAGTGTTTCAGTTCGTTAAAACTTTGCTCTACCTTGAATATCAAGCTTATACATGCGAATCCTATTGGGAACCTACTGAATTCACCATGATACTTAGATTCCGTTCTTTAAAATGTTGCTATATATTGAAAAGCACACTCATACAAGCATGGCCCATTGGGAACTCACTGAATTCGCCTAGAAATTTTGATTCAATGCGTGAAAACTTTTCTATATCCCGAACAGTCCACTTATTACTACTGCGGCGTATTGGGAATTAACTGAATTCACCAAGTTAATGAGATTGGGCTCACCAATATTGATAAATCTTTAAAAGTATACAATTACAAGAGTCTGCTCCTGGGAACTGACTGAATTCACACAGAAACAGTGTTTCCATTCGTTAAAACGTTGCTCTATCTTGAATAACAAGCTTATACATGTGAATCCTATTGGGAACCTACTGAATTCACCATGATACTTAGATTCCGTTCCTTAAATGTTGCTATATATTGAAAATCACACTCATACATGCTTTTCCCATTGGAAACTCACTGAATACCCCTAGAAATTTTGATTCCATTCGTGAAAACTTTTCTATATCCCGAAGAGTCCACTTATTGCTACTGAGGTCTATTGGGAACTAACTGAATTCAACAAGTTACTGAGATTCGGGTTACCAAATTTTGATCAATCTTTAAAAGTACACATATTACAAGAGCCTTCTACTGGGAACTAAATGAATTCACAAAGAAACAGTGTTTCAGTTCGTTAAAACGTTGCCCTATCTTGAATAACAAGCTTATTACATGTGAATCCTATTGGGAACCTCCTGTATTCACCATGATACTTAGAATCCGCTCCGTAAAATGTTGCTATATATTGAAAAGCACACTCATACAAGCATGTCCCATTGGGAACTCATTGAATTCGCCTAGAAATTTTGATTCCACTCGTGAAAATTTTTCTATATCCTGAAGAGTCCACTAATTACTACTGCGGCTTATTGGGATCTAATTTTATTCACAAAGTTACTGAGATTCGGGTTACCAAATTTTCATAAATCTTTAAAAGTTCACATATTACAAGAGCCTGCTACTGGGAACGAACTGAATTCACAAAGAAATAGTGTTTCAGTTCGTTAAAACGTTGCTCTACCTTGAATATCAAGCTTATACATGCGAATCCTAAGGGGAATCTACTGAATTCACCATGATACTTAGATTCCGTTCCTTAAATGTTGCTATATATTGAAAATCACACTCATACAAGCTTTTCCCATTGGGAACTCACTGAATTCCCCTAGTAATTTTGATTCCATTCGTGAAAATTTTTCTATATCCCGAAGTGTCCACTTATTGATACTGAGGCCTATTGGGAACTAACCGAATTCACTTAGTTACTGATATTCGGCTCACCAAATTTTGATAAAACTAAAATTATACAAATTACTAGAACTTCCTACTGGGAACTAACTGAATTCACAAAGCAACAGTGTTTCAGTTCGTTAAAACGTTGCTGTATCTTGAATAACCAGCTTATTACATGCGAACCCTATTGGGAACCTACTGAATTCACCATGATACTTAGATTCCGTTCCTTAAAATGTTGCTATATATTGAAAAGCACACTCATACAAGCATGGCCCAATTGGAACTCACTGAATTCGCCTAGAAATTTTGATTCAATTCGTGAAAACTTTTCTATATCCCGAACAGTCCACTTATTACTACTGCGGCCTATTGGGAATTAAATGAATTCACCAAGTTGCTGATATTGGGCTCACCAATATTGATAAATCTTTAAAAGTATACAATTACAAGAGCCTGCTACTGGGAACTGACTGAATTCACAAAGAAACAGTGTTTCAGTTCGTTAAAACGTTGCTCTATCTTGAATAACAAGCTTATTACGTGTGAATCCTATTTGGAACCTACTGTATTCACCATGATACTTAGATTCCGTTCCGTAAAATGTTGCTATATATTGAAAAGCACACTCATACAAGCATGTCCCATTGGGAACTACTGAATTCTCCTAGAAATTTTGATTCCACTCGTGAAAATTTTTCTATATCCCGAATAGTCCACTTATTACTACTGCGGCCTGTTGGGAACGAACCGAATTCACCAAGTTACTGAGATTCGGCTCACCAAATTTTGATAAATCTTTAAAAGTACACATGTTACAAGAGCCTGCTACTGGGAACTAACTGAATTCACAAAGAAATACTGTTTCAGTTCGTTAGAACGTTGCTCTACCTTGAATAACAAGCTTATTACATGCGAATCCTATTGGGAACCTACTGAATCCACCATGATACTTAGAATCCTTTCCTTAAAATGTTGCTATATATTGAAAATCACACTCATACAAGATTTTCCCATTGGGAACTCACTGAATTCGCCTAGAAATTTTGATTCCATTCGTGAAAACTTTTCTATATCCCGAAGAGTCCACTTATTGATACTGAGGCCTATTGGGAACTAACCGAATTCACTTAGTTACTGAGATTCGGCTCACCAAATTTTGATAAAACTTTAAAAGTATACATATTACTAGATCTTCCTACTGGGAACTACCTGAATTCAAAAAGCAACAGTGTTTCAGTTCGTTAAAACGTTGCTGTATCTTGAATAACCAGCTTATTACATGCGAACCCTATTGGGAACCTACTGAATTCACCATGATACTTAGATTCCGTTCCTTAAAATGTGGCTATATATTGAAAAGCACACTCATACAAGCATGGCCCATTCTGAACTCACTGAATTCGCCTAGAAATTTTGAATCAATTCGTGAAAATTATTCTATATCCCGAACAGTCCACTTATTACTACTGCGGCCTATTGGGAATTAACTGAATTCACCAAGTTACTGAGATTGGGCTCACCAATATTGATAAATCTTTAAAAGTATACAATTACAAGAGCCTGCTACTGGGAACTGACTGAATTCACACAGAAACAGTGTTTCCATTCGTTAAAACGTTGCTCTATCCTGAATAACAAGCTTATACATGCGAATCCTATTGGGAACCTACTGAATTCACCATGATGCTTAGATGCCGTTCCTTAAATTTTGCTATATATTGAAAATCACACTCATACAAGCTTTTCCCATTGGAAACTCACTGAATTCCCCTAGAAATTTTGATTCAATTCGTGAAAACTTTACTATATCCCGAACAGTCCACTTATTGCTACTGAGGTCTATTGGGAACTAACTGAATTCAAGAAGTTACTGAGATTCGGGTTACCAAATTTTGATCAATCTTTAAAAGTACACATATTACAAGAGCCTTCTACTGGGAACTAAATGAATTCACAAAGAAACAGTGTTTTAGTTCGTTAAAACGTGGCTCTATCTTGAATAACAAGCTTATTACATGTGAATCCTATTGGGAACCTCCTGTATTCACCATGATACTTAGATTCTGCTCCGTAAAATGTTGCTATATATTGAAAAGCACACTCATACAAGCATGTCCATTGGGAACTCACTGAATTCGCCTAGAAATTTTGATTCCATTCGTGAAAATTTTTCTATATCCCGAAGAGTCCTCTCATTACTACTGCGGCTTATTGGGATCTAATTTTATTCACAAAGTTACTGAGATTCGGGTTACCAAATTTTGATAAGTCTTTAAAAGTACACATATTACAAGAGCCTGCTACTGGGAACGAACTGAATTCACAAAGAAATAGTGTTTCAGTTCGTTAAAACGTTGCTCTAACTTGAATATCAAGCTTATACATGCGAACCCTATTGGGAACCTACTGAATTCACCATGATACTTAGATTCCGTTCCTTAAATGTTGCTATATATTGAAAATCACACTCATACAAGCTTTTCCCATTGGGAACTCACTGAATTCCCCTAGAAATTTGGATTCCATTCGTGAAAATTTTTCTATATCCCGAAGTGTCCACTTAATGATACTGAGGCCTATTGGGAACTAACCGAATTCACTTAGTTACTGATATTCGGCTCACCAAATTTTGATAAAACTAAAATTATACATATTACTAGAACTTCCTACTGGGAACGAACTGAATTCACAAAGAAATAGTGTTTCAGTTCGTTAAAACGTTGCTCTAACTTGAATATCAAGCTTATACATGCGAACCCTATTGGGAAACTACTGAATTCACATTGATACTTAGATCCGTTAATTAAAATGTTGCTATATATTGAAAAGCACACTCATATAAGCATGGCCCATTTGGAACTCACAGAATTTGCCTAGGAATTTTGATTCAATTCGTGAAAATTATTCTATATCCCGAACAGTCCACTTATTACTACTGCAGCCAATTGGGAATTAATTGAATTCACCAAGTTAATGATATTGGGCTCACCAATATTGATAAATCTTTATAACTATACAATTACAAGAGCCTGCTACTAGGAACTAATTGAATTAACAAAGAAACAGTGTTTCAGTTCGTTCAAACGTTGCTCTGTCTTGAATAACAAGCTTATTACATGCAAATCCTATTGGGAACCTAATGAATTCACCATGATACTTAAATTCCGTTTCTCCAAATATTGCTGTATATTGAAAAGCACACTAGTACAAGCATGTCCCATTGGGAACTCACTGAATTCGACTAGAAATTTTGATTCCGTTCGTGAAAATTTTTCTATATTCCGAACAGTCCACTTGTTACTACTGCGGCCTATTGGGACTTAACTGAATTCACCATGTTACTCAGATTTGGCTCAGGAAATATTGATCAATCTTTAAAAGTACACATATTACAAGAGCCTTCTACTGGGAACTGACTGAATTCACAAAGAAAGAGTGTTTCAGTTCGTTAAAACTTTGCTCTATTTTGAATAACAAGCTTATTACATGCAAATCCTATTGGGAACCTAATGAATTCACAATGATAGTTAAATTCCGTTCCTCAAAATGTTGCTGTATATTGAAAAGCACACTAGTACAAGCATGTCTCATTGGGAACTCATTGAATTCGCCTAGAAATTTTGATTCCATTCGTGAAAATTTTTCTATATCCTAACAGTCCACTTATTACTACTACGGCCTATTGGGAACTAAGTGAATTCACCATGTTACTGAGATTCGGCTCACCAAATTTTGATAAATCTTTAAAAGTACACATATTATAAGAGCCTGCTAGTGGGAACTAACTGAATTCACAAAGAAACAGAGTTTCAGTTTGTTAAAACGTTGCTCTATCTTGAATAACAAGCTTTTTACGTGTGAATCCTTTTTGGAACCTACTGTATTCACAATGATACTTAGATTTCGTTCCGTAAAATGTTGCCCTATATTGAAAAGCACACTCATACAAGCATGTCCCATTGGGAACTACTGGATTCGCCTAGAAATTTTGATTCCACTCGTGAAAATTTTTCTATATCCGAACAGTCCACTTATTACTACTGCGGCCTGTTGGGAACTAACCGAATTCACCAAGTTACTGAGATTCGACTCAACAAATTTTGATAAATCTTTAAAAGTACACATATTATAAGAGCCTGCTACTTGGAACTAACTGAATTCACAAAGAAACAGTGTTTCAGTTTGTTAAAACGTTGCTCTACCTTGAATATCAACCTTATACATGCGAATCCTATTGGGAACCTTCTGATTTCACCATGATACTTAGATTCCGTTCCTTAAATGTTGCTATATATTGAGAAGCACACTCATACAAGCATGTCCCGTTGGGACCTCACCGAATTCGCCTAGAAATTTTGTTTCCATTTGTGAAAATTTTTCTATATCCCGAAGAGTCCACGTATTACTCCTGCGGCCTATTGGGAACTAAGTGAATTCACAAAGTTACTGATATTCGGCTCACCAAATTTTAATAAATCTTTAAAAGTATACATATTAAAAGAGCCTGCTACTGGGAACTAACTGAATTCAAAAAGCAACAGTGTTTCAGTTCGTTAAAACGTTGCTGTATCTTGAATAACAAGCTTATTACATGCGAACCCTATTGGGAACCTACTGAATTCACCATGATACTTAGATTCCGTTCCTTCAAATGTTGCTATATATTGAAAAGCATACTCATACAAGCATGTCCCATTGGGAACTCACTGAATTCGCCTAGAAATTTTGATTCCATTCGTGAAAATTTTTCTATATCCCGGTCAGTCCACTTATTACTACTGAGCCCTATTTGGAACTAAGTGAATTCAAAAAGTTACTGAGATTCGGCTCAACAAATTTTGATAAATCTTTGAAAGTACACATATTACAAGAGCCTGCTACTGGGAACTAACTGAATTCACAAAGAAACAATGTTTCAGTTCGTTAAAACGTTGCTCTATCTTGAATAACAAGCTTATTACTGGCGAATTTCATTGGGAATCTATTGAATTCACCATGAACTTAGATTCCGTTCCTTAAAATGTTGCTCTATATTGAAAAGCACACTCATACAAGCATGTCCCATTAGGAACTCACTGAATTCGCGTAGAAATTTTGATTCCATTCGTGAAAATTTTTCTATATCCCGAACAGTCCACTAATTACTACTGCTGCTTTTTGGGATCTAATTTTATTCACAAAGTTACTGAGATTCGGGTTACCAAATTTTCATAAATCTTTAAAAGTTCACATATTACAAGAGCCTGCTACTGGGAACTAACTGAATTCACAAAGAAATAGTGTTTCAGTTCGTTAAAACGTTGCTCTAACTTGAATATCAAGCTTATACATGCGAATCCTATTGGGAACCTACTGAATTCACCATGATACTTAGATTCCGTTCCTTAAATGTTGCTATACATTGAAAATCACACTCATACAAGTTTTTCCCATTGGGAACTCACTGAATTCCCCTAGAAATTTTGATTCCATTCGTGAAAACTTTCTATATCCCGAAGAGTCCACTTATTGCTACTGAGGCCTATTGGGAACTAACCGAATTCACTTAGTTACTGAGATTCGGTTCACCAAATTTTGATAAAACCTTAAAAGTATATATATTTCTAGAACTTCCTACTGGGAACTACGTGAATTAAAAAAGAAACTGTGTTTCAGTTCGTTAAAACGTTGCTCTATCTTGAATAACAAACTTATTATATGCGACTACTATTGGGAAACTACTGAATTCACCTTGATACTTAGATCTGTTCCTTAAAATGTTGCTATATATTGAAAAGCACACTCATACAAGCATGGCCCATTGGGAACTCACTGAATTTGCCTAGGAATTTTGATTCAATTCGTGAAAATTATTCTATATCCCGAACAGTCCACTTATTACTACTGAGGCCAATTGGGAATTAACTGAATTCACCAAGTTACTGAGATTGGGCTCACCAATATTGATAAATCTTTAAAACTATACAATTACAAGAGCCTGCTACTAGGAACTGACTGAATTCACAAAGAAACAGTGTTTCAGTTCGTTAAAACGTAGCTCTATCTTGAATAACAAGCTTATACATGCGAATCCTATTGGGAACCTACTGCTTCGCAATGATACTTAGATTCCGTTCTTTAAAATGTTGCTATATATATTGAAAAGCACACTCATACAAGCATGTTCCATTGGGAACTCACTGAATTCGCCTAGAAATTTTGATTCCATCGTGAAAATTTTTCTATATCCTGAACAGTCCACATATTACTAATGAGGCCCTTTGGGATCTAACTGAATTCACCACGTTACTGAGATTCGGCTCACCAAATTTTGATAAATCCTTAAAAGTACACATATTACAGGAGACTGCTACAGGGAACTAACTGAATTCACAAAGAAACAGTGTTTCAGTTCGTTAAAACGTTGCTCTATGTTGAATAACAAGCTTATTAAATGCGAATCCTATTGGGACCTATTGAATTCACCATGATACTTAGATTCCATTCCTTAAAATGTTGCTATATATGGAAAAGCACACTCATAGAAGCATGTCCCATTGGGAACTCCCTGAATTCGCCTACAAATTTTGATTCCATTGCTGAAAATTTTTTCTTCATCCTGAACAGTCCTCTTATTACTACTGCAGCCTATTGGGAACTAACCGAATTCACCAATTTACTGAGATTCGGGTTACCAAATTTTCATAAATCTTTAAAAGTACACATATTACAAGAGCCTGCTACTGGGAACTATCTGAATTCACAAAGAAATAGTGTTTCAGTTCGTTAAAACGTTGCTCTACCTTGAATATCAAGCTTATACATGCGAATCCTATTGGGAACCTACTGAATTCACCATGATACTTAGATTCCGTTCCTTAAATGTTGCTATACATTGAAAATCACACTCATACAAGCTTTTCCCATTGGGAACTCACTGAATTCCCCTAGAAATTTTGATTCCATTCGTGAAAAATTTTCTATATGCCGAAGAGTCCACTTATTGCTACTGAGGCCTATTGGGAACTAACCGAATTCACATAGTTACTGAGATTCGGTTCACCAAATTTTGATAAATCTTTAAAAGTATACATATTTCTAGAACTTCCTACTGGGAACTACCTGAATTCACAAAGAAACTGTGTTTCAGTTCGTTAAAACGTTGCTCTATCTTGAATAACAAGCTTATTATATGCGAATACTATTGGGAAACTACTGAATTCACCTTGATACTTAGATCCGTTAATTAAAATGTTGCTATATATTGAAAAGCACACTCATATAAGCATGGCCCATTGGGAACTCACTGAATTTGCCTAGGAATTTTGATTCAATTCGTGAAAATTATTCTATATCCCGAACAGTCCACTTATTACTACTGCGGCCAATTGGGAATTAACTGAATTCACAAAGTTACTGATATTGGGCTCACCAATATTGATAAATCTTTATAACTATACAATTACAAGAGCCTGCTACTAGGAACTGACTGAATTCACAAAGAAACAGTGTTTCAGTTCGTTAAAACGTTGCTCTCTCTTGAATAACAAGCTTACTACATGCAAATCCTATTGGGAACCTAATGAATTCACCATGATACTTAAATTCCGTTCCTCAAAATGTTGCTGTATATTGAAAAGCACACTCATACAAGCATGTCCCATTGGGAACTCATTGAATTCGCTTAGAAATTTTGATTCCATTCGTGAAAATTTTTCTATATTCCGAATAATCCACTTATTACTACTGCGGCCTACTGGGCATTAACTGAATTCACCAAGGTACTCAGATTGGGATCACCAAATTTTGATAAATCTTTAAAAGTACACATATTATCAGAGCCTGCTACTGGGAACTAACTGAATTCACAAAGAAACAAGGTTTCAGTTCCTTAAATCGTTGCTCCAACTTGAATAACAAGCTTATTACATGCGAATCCTATTGGGAACCTACTGAATTCACCATGATACTTAGATTCCGTTCCTTAAAATGTTGCTATATATATTGAAAAGCACACTCATACAAGCATGTCCCATTGGGAACTCACCGAATTCGCCTAGGAATTTTGATTCCATTCGTGAAAATTTTTCTATATCCCGAACAGTCCACTTTATTACTACTGCGGCCTATTGGGAACTAACCGAATCCACTAAGTTACTGAGATTCGGCTCACCAAATTTGATAATTCCTTAAAAGTACACATATTACAGGAGCCTGCTACTGGGAACTAACTGAATTCACAAAGAAATAGTGTTTCAGTTCGTTAAAACGTTGCTCTACCTTGAATATCAAGCTTATACATGCGAATCCTAAGGGGAACCTACTGAATTCACCACGATACTTAGATTCCGTTCCTTAAATGTTGCTATATATTGAAAATCACACTCATACAAGCTTTTCCCATTGGGAACTCACTGAATTCCCCAAGAAATATTGATTCCATTCGTGAAAATTTTTCTATATCCCGAAGAGTCCACTTATTGCTACTGAGGCCTTTTGGGAACTAACCGAATTCACTTTGTTACTGAGATTCAGCTCACCAAATTTTGATAAAACTAAAATTATACATATTACTAGAACTTCCTACTGGGAACTAACTGAATTCACAAAGAAACAGTGTTTCAGTTTGTTAAAACGTTGCTCTACCTTGAATATCAAGCTTATGCATGCGAATCCTATTGGGAACCTACTGAATTCACCATGATACTTAGATTCCGTGCCTTAAATGTTGCTATATATTGAAAAGAACACTCATACAAGCATGTCCCATTGGGAACTCACTGAATTCGCCTAGAAATTTTGTTTCCATTTGTGAAAATTTTTCTATATCCCGAAGAGTCCACGTATTACTACTGCGGCCTATTGGGAACTAAGTGAATTCACAAAGTTGCTGAGATTCGGCTCACCAAACTTTAATAAATCTTTAAAAGTACACACATTACAAGAGCCTGCTACTGGGGACTAACTGAATTCACAAAGAAACAGTGTTTCAGTTCGTTAAAACGTTGCTATATCTTGAATAACAAGCTTATTACTTGTGAATCCTATTGGGAACCTATTGAATTCACCATGATACTTAGATACCGTTCCTTAAAATGTACCTATATATTGAAAAGCACACTCATACAAGCATGTCCCATTGGAAACTCACTGAATTCGCTTAGAAATTTTGATTCCATTCTTGAAAATTTTTCTATATTCCGAACAGTCCACTTGTTACTACTGCGGCCTATTGGGAATTAAATGAATTCACCATGTTACTCAGATTCGGCTCAGGAAATATTGATCAATCTTTAAAAGTACACATATTTCAAGAGCCTTCTACTGGGAACTGACTGAATTCACAAAGAAACAGTGTTTCAGTTCGTTAAAACGTTGCTGTATCTTGAATAACAAGCTTATTACATGCGAACCTTATTGGGAACCTACTGAATTCACCATGATACTTAGATTCTGTTCCTTCAAATGTTGCTATATATTGAAAAGCATACTCATACAAGCATGTCCCATTGGGAACTCACTGAATTCGCCTAGAAATTTTGATTCCATTCGTGAAAATTTTTCTATATCCCGGTCAGTCCACTTATTACTACTGAGCCCTATTTGGAACTAAGTGAATTCAAAAAGTTACTGAGATTCGGCTAAACAAATTTTGATAAATCTTTAAAAGTACACATATTACAAGAGCCTGCTACTGGGAACTAACTGAATTCACAAAGAAACAATGTTTCAGTTCGTTAAAACGTTGCTCTATCTTGAATAACAAGCTTATTACTTGCGAATTTCATTGGGAATCTATTGAATTCACCATGAACTTAGATTCCGTTCCTTAAAATGTTGCTCTATATTGAAAAGCACGCTCATACAAGCATGTCCCATTATGAACTCACTGAATTCGCGTAGAAATTTTGATTCCATTCGTGAAAATTTTTCTATATCCCGAACAGTCCACTAATTACTACTGCTGCTTTTTGGGATCTAATTTTATTCACAAAGTTACTGAGATTCGGGTTACCAAATTTTCATAAATCTTTAAAAGTTCACATATTACAAGAGCCTGCTACTGGGAACTAACTGAATTCACAAAGAAATAGTGTTTCAGTTCGTTAAAACGTTGCTCTAACTTGAATATCAAGCTTATACATGCGAATCCTATTGGGAACCTACTGAATTCACCATGATACTTAGATTCCGTTCCTTAAATGTTGCTATACATTGAAAATCACACTCATACAAGTTTTTCCCATTGGGAACTCACTGAATTCCCCTAGAAATTTTGATTCCATTCGTGAAAACTTTCTATATCCCGAAGAGTCCACTTATTGCTACTGAGGCCTATTGGGAACTAACCGAATTCACTTAGTTACTGAGATTCGGTTCACCAAATTTTGATAAAACCTTAAAAGTATATGTATTTCTAGAACTTCCTACTGGGAACTACGTGAATTAAAAAAGAAACTGTGTTTCAGTTCGTTAAAACGTTGCTCTATCTTGAATAACAAACTTATTATATGCGACTACTATTGGGAAACTACTGAATTCACCTTGATACTTAGATCCGTTCCTTAAAATGTTGCTATATATTGAAAAACACACTCATACAAGCATGGCCCATTGGGAACTCACTGAATTTGCCTAGGAATTTTGATTCAATTCGTGAAAATTATTCTATAATCCGAATAGTCTACTTATTACTACTGAGGCCAATTGGGAATTAACTGAATTCAACAAGTTACTGAGATTGGGCTCACCAATATTGATAAATCTTTATAAGTATACAATTACAAGAGCCTGCTACTAGGAACTGACTGAATTCACAAAGAAACAGTGTTTCAGTTCGTTAAAACGTTGCTCTATCTTGAATAACAAGCTTATTACATGCAAATCCTATTGGGAACCTAATGAATTCACCATGATACTTAAATTCCGTTCCTCAAAATGTTGCTGTATATTGAAAAGCACACTCATACAAGCATGTCCCATTGGGAACTCATTGAATTCGCTTAGAAATTTTGATTCCATTCGTGAAAATTTTTCTATATTCCGAATAATCCACTTATTACTACTGCGGCCTACTGGGCATTAACTGAATTCACCAAGGTACTCAGATTGGGATCACCAAATTTTGATAAATCTTTAAAAGTACACATATTATCAGAGCCTGCTACTGGGAACTAACTGAATTCACAAAGTAACAAGGTTTCAGTTCCTTAAATCGTTGCTCCAACTTGAATAACAAGCTTATTACATGCGAATCCTATTGGGAACCTACTGAATTCACCATGATACTTAGATTCCGTTCCTTAAAATGTTGCTATATATATTGAAAAGCACACTCATACAAGCATGTCCCATTGGGAACTCACCGAATTCGCCTAGGAATTTTGATTCCATTCGTGAAAATTTTTCTATATCCCGAACAGTCCACTTTATTACTACTGCGGCCTATTGGGAACTAACCGAATCCACTAAGTTACTGAGATTCGGCTCAAAATTTTGATAATTCCTTAAAAGTACACATATTACAAGGGCCTGCTACTGGGAACTAACTGAATTCACAAAGAAATAGTGTTTCAGTTCGTTAAAACGTTGCTCTACCTTGAATATCAAGCTTATACATGCGAATCCTAAGGGGAACCTACTGAATTCACCACGATACTTAGATTCCGTTCCTTAAATGTTGCTATATATTGAAAATCACACTCATACAAGCTTTTCCCATTGGGAACTCACTGAATTCCCCAAGAAATATTGATTCCATTCGTGAAAATTTTTCTATATCCCGAAGAGTCCACTTATTGCTACTGAGGCCTATTGGGAACTAACCGAATTCACTTAGTTACTGAGATTCAGCTCACCAAATTTTGATAAAACTAAAATTATACATATTACTAGAACTTCCTACTGGGAACTAACTGAATTCACAAAGAAACAGTGTTTCAGTTTGTTAAAACGTTGCTCTACCTTGAATATCAAGCTTATGCATGCGAATCCTATTGGGAACCTACTGAATTCACCATGATACTTAGATTCCGTGCCTTAAATGTTGCTATATATTGAAAAGAACACTCATACAAGCATGTCCCATTGGGAACTCACTGAATTCGCCTAGAAATTTTGTTTCCATTTGTGAAAATTTTTCTATATCCCGAAGAGTCCACGTATTACTACTGCGGCCTATTGGGAACTAAGTGAATTCACAAAGTTGCTGAGATTCGGCTCACCAAACTTTAATAAATCTTTAAAAGTACACACATTACAAGAGCCTGCTACTGGGGACTAACTGAATTCACAAAGAAACAGTGTTTCAGTTCGTTAAAACGTTGCTATATCTTGAATAACAAGCTTATTACTTGTGAATCCTATTGGGAACCTATTGAATTCACCATGATACTTAGATACCGTTCCTTAAAATGTACCTATATATTGAAAAGCACACTCATACAAGCATGTCCCATTGGAAACTCACTGAATTCGCTTAGAAATTTTGATTCCATTCTTGAAAATTTTTCTATATTCCGAACAGTCCACTTGTTACTACTGCGGCCTATTGGGAATTAAATGAATTCACCATGTTACTCAGATTCGGCTCAGGAAATATTGATCAATCTTTAAAAGTACACATATTTCAAGAGCCTTCTACTGGGAACTGACTGAATTCACAAAGAAACAGTGTTTCAGTTCGTTAAAACGTTGCTCTATCTTGAATAACAAGCTTATTACATGCGAATCCTATTGGGAACCTACTGAATTCACCATGATACTTAAATTGCGTTCCTTAAAATGTTGCTATATATTTAAAAGTACACTCATACAAGCATGTCCCATTGGGAACTCACTGAATTCGCCTAGAAATTTTGATCCATTCGTGAAAATTTTTCTACATCCCGAACAGTCCACTTATTACTACTGCGGCCTTTTGGAACTAAATGAATTCAACAAGTTACTGAGATTTAGCTCACCAAATTTTGATAAATCTTTAAAAGTATACAATTACAAGAGCCTGCTACTGTGAACTGACTGAATTCACAAAGAAACAGTGTTTCAGTTCGTTAAAACTTTGCTCTATCTTGAATAACAAGCTTATTACATGCGAATCCTATTGGGAACCTACTGAATTCACCATGATACTTAGATTCCGTTCCTTAAATGTTGCTATATATTGAAAAGCACACTCATACAAGCATGTCCCGTTGGGAAAACACCGAATTCGCCTCGAAATTTTGTTTCCATTTGTGAAAATTTTTCTATATCCCGAAGAGTCAACGTATTACTACTGCGGCCTATTGGGAACTAAGTGAATTCACAAAGTTACTGATATTCGGCTCACCAAATTTTAATAAATCTTTAAAAGTATACATATTAAAAGAGCCTGCTACTGGGAACTAACTGAATTCACAAAGCAACAGTGTTTCAGTTCGTTAAAACGTAGCTGTATCTTGAATAACAAGCTTATTACATGCGAACCCTATTGGGAAGCTACTGAATTCACCATGATACTTAGATTCCGTTCCTTCAAATGTTGCTATATATTGAAAAGCACACTCATACAAGCATGTCCCATTGGGAACTCACTGAATTCGCCTAGAAATTTTGATTCCATTCGTGAAAATTTTTCTATATCCCGGTCAGTCCACTTATTACTACTGAGCCCTATTGGGAATAAACTGAATTCACCAAGTTACTGAGATTCGGCTCAACAAATTTTGATCAATCTTTAAAAGTACACATATTTCAAGAGCCTTCTACTGGGAACTGACTGAATTCACAAAGAAACAGTGTTTCAGTTCGTTAAAACGTTGCTGTATCTTGAATAACAAGCTTATTACATGCGAACCCTATTGGGAACCTACTGAATTCACCATGATACTTAGATTCTGTTCCTTCAAATGTTGCTATATATTGAAAAGCATACTCATACAAGCATGTCCCATTGGGAACTCACTGAATTCGCCTAGAAATTTTGATTCCATTCGTGAAAATTTTTCTATATCCCGGTCAGTCCACTTATTACTACTGAGCCCTATTTGGAACTAAGTGAATTCAAAAAGTTACTGAGATTCGGCTAAACAAATTTTGATAAATCTTTAAAAGTACACATATTACAAGAGCCTGCTACTGGGAACTAACTGAATTCACAAAGAAACAATGTTTCAGTTCGTTAAAACGTTGCTCTATCTTGAATAACAAGCTTATTACTTGCGAATTTCATTGGGAATCTATTGAATTCACCATGAACTTAGATTCCGTTCCTTAAAATGTTGCTCTATATTGAAAAGCACGCTCATACAAGCATGTCCCATTATGAACTCACTGAATTCGCGTAGAAATTTTGATTCCATTCGTGAAAATTTTTCTATATCCCGAACAGTCCACTAATTACTACTGCTGCTTTTTGGGATCTAATTTTATTCACAAAGTTACTGAGATTCGGGTTACCAAATTTTCATAAATCTTTAAAAGTTCACATATTACAAGAGCCTGCTACTGGGAACTAACTGAATTCACAAAGAAATAGTGTTTCAGTTCGTTAAAACGTTGCTCTAACTTGAATATCAAGCTTATACATGCGAATCCTATTGGGAACCTACTGAATTCACCATGATACTTAGATTCCGTTCCTTAAATGTTGCTATACATTGAAAATCACACTCATACAAGTTTTTCCCATTGGGAACTCACTGAATTCCCCTAGAAATTTTGATTCCATTCGTGAAAACTTTCTATATCCCGAAGAGTCCACTTATTGCTACTGAGGCCTATTGGGAACTAACCGAATTCACTTAGTTACTGAGATTCGGTTCACCAAATTTTGATAAAACCTTAAAAGTATATATATTTCTAGAACTTCCTACTGGGAACTACGTGAATTAAAAAAGAAACTGTGTTTCAGTTCGTTAAAACGTTGCTCTATCTTGAATAACAAACTTATTATATGCGACTACTATTGGGAAACTACTGAATTCACCTTGATACTTAGATCCGTTCCTTAAAATGTTGCTATATATTGAAAAACACACTCATACAAGCATGGCCCATTGGGAACTCACTGAATTTGCCTAGGAATTTTGATTCAATTCGTGAAAATTATTCTATAATCCGAATAGTCTACTTATTACTACTGAGGCCAATTGGGAATTAACTGAATTCAACAAGTTACTGAGATTGGGCTCACCAATATTGATAAATCTTTATAAGTATACAATTACAAGAGCCTGCTACTAGGAACTGACTGAATTCACAAAGAAACAGTGTTTCAGTTCGTTAAAACGTTGCTCTATCTTGAATAACAAGCTTATTACATGCAAATCCTATTGGGAACCTAATGAATTCACCATGATACTTAAATTCCGTTCCTCAAAATGTTGCTGTATATTGAAAAGCACACTCATACAAGCATGTCCCATTGGGAACTCATTGAATTCGCTTAGAAATTTTGATTCCATTCGTGAAAATTTTTCTATATTCCGAATAATCCACTTATTACTACTGCGGCCTACTGGGCATTAACTGAATTCACCAAGGTACTCAGATTGGGATCACCAAATTTTGATAAATCTTTAAAAGTACACATATTATCAGAGCCTGCTACTGGGAACTAACTGAATTCACAAAGTAACAAGGTTTCAGTTCCTTAAATCGTTGCTCCAACTTGAATAACAAGCTTATTACATGCGAATCCTATTGGGAACCTACTGAATTCACCATGATACTTAGATTCCGTTCCTTAAAATGTTGCTATATATATTGAAAAGCACACTCATACAAGCATGTCCCATTGGGAACTCACCGAATTCGCCTAGGAATTTTGATTCCATTCGTGAAAATTTTTCTATATCCCGAACAGTCCACTTTATTACTACTGCGGCCTATTGGGAACTAACCGAATCCACTAAGTTACTGAGATTCGGCTCAAAATTTTGATAATTCCTTAAAAGTACACATATTACAAGGGCCTGCTACTGGGAACTAACTGAATTCACAAAGAAATAGTGTTTCAGTTCGTTAAAACGTTGCTCTACCTTGAATATCAAGCTTATACATGCGAATCCTAAGGGGAACCTACTGAATTCACCACGATACTTAGATTCCGTTCCTTAAATGTTGCTATATATTGAAAATCACACTCATACAAGCTTTTCCCATTGGGAACTCACTGAATTCCCCAAGAAATATTGATTCCATTCGTGAAAATTTTTCTATATCCCGAAGAGTCCACTTATTGCTACTGAGGCCTATTGGGAACTAACCGAATTCACTTAGTTACTGAGATTCAGCTCACCAAATTTTCATAAAACTAAAATTATACATATTACTAGAACTTCCTACTGGGAACTAACTGAATTCACAAAGAAACAGTGTTTCAGTTTGTTAAAACGTTGCTCTACCTTGAATATCAAGCTTATGCATGCGAATCCTATTGGGAACCTACTGAATTCACCATGATACTTAGATTCCGTGCCTTAAATGTTGCTATATATTGAAAAGAACACTCATACAAGCATGTCCCATTGGGAACTCACTGAATTCGCCTAGAAATTTTGTTTCCATTTGTGAAAATTTTTCTATATCCCGAAGAGTCCACGTATTACTACTGCGGCCTATTGGGAACTAAGTGAATTCACAAAGTTGCTGAGATTCGGCTCACCAAACTTTAATAAATCTTTAAAAGTACACACATTACAAGAGCCTGCTACTGGGGACTAACTGAATTCACAAAGAAACAGTGTTTCAGTTCGTTAAAACGTTGCTATATCTTGAATAACAAGCTTATTACTTGTGAATCCTATTGGGAACCTATTGAATTCACCATGATACTTAGATACCGTTCCTTAAAATGTACCTATATATTGAAAAGCACACTCATACAAGCATGTCCCATTGGAAACTCACTGAATTCGCTTAGAAATTTTGATTCCATTCTTGAAAATTTTTCTATATTCCGAACAGTCCACTTGTTACTACTGCGGCCTATTGGGAATTAAATGAATTCACCATGTTACTCAGATTCGGCTCAGGAAATATTGATCAATCTTTAAAAGTACACATATTTCAAGAGCCTTCTACTGGGAACTGACTGAATTCACAAAGAAACAGTGTTTCAGTTCGTTAAAACGTTGCTGTATCTTGAATAACAAGCTTATTACATGCGAACCCTATTGGGAACCTACTGAATTCACCATGATACTTAGATTCTGTTCCTTCAAATGTTGCTATATATTGAAAAGCATACTCATACAAGCATGTCCCATTGGGAACTCACTGAATTCGCCTAGAAATTTTGATTCCATTCGTGAAAATTTTTCTATATCCCGGTCAGTCCACTTATTACTACTGAGCCCTATTTGGAACTAAGTGAATTCAAAAAGTTACTGAGATTCGGCTAAACAAATTTTGATAAATCTTTAAAAGTACACATATTACAAGAGCCTGCTACTGGGAACTAACTGAATTCACAAAGAAACAATGTTTTAGTTCGTTAAAACGTTGCTCTATCTTGAATAACAAGCTTATTACTTGCGAATTTCATTGGGAATCTATTGAATTCACCATGAACTTAGATTCCGTTCCTTAAAATGTTGCTCTATATTGAAAAGCACACTCATACAAGCATGTCCCATTATGAACTCACTGAATTCGCGTAGAAATTTTGATTCCATTCGTGAAAATTTTTCTATATCCCGAACAGTCCACTAATTACTACTGCTGCTTTTTGGGATCTAATTTTATTCACAAAGTTACTGAGATTCGGGTTACCAAATTTTCATAAATCTTTAAAAGTTCACATATTACAAGAGCCTGCTACTGGGAACTAACTGAATTCACAAAGAAATAGTGTTTCAGTTCGTTAAAACGTTGCTCTAACTTGAATATCAAGCTTATACATGCGAATCCTATTGGGAACCTACTGAATTCACCATGATACTTAGATTCCGTTCCTTAAATGTTGCTATACATTGAAAATCACACTCATACAAGTTTTTCCCATTGGGAACTCACTGAATTCCCCTAGAAATTTTGATTCCATTCGTGAAAACTTTCTATATCCCGAAGAGTCCACTTATTGCTACTGAGGCCTATTGGGAACTAACCGAATTCACTTAGTTACTGAGATTCGGTTCACCAAATTTTGATAAAACCTTAAAAGTATATATATTTCTAGAACTTCCTACTGGGAACTACGTGAATTAAAAAAGAAACTGTGTTTCAGTTCGTTAAAACGTTGCTCTATCTTGAATAACAAACTTATTATATGCGACTACTATTGGGAAACTACTGAATTCACCTTGATACTTAGATCCGTTCCTTAAAATGTTGCTATATATTGAAAAGCACACTCATACAAGCATGGCCCATTGGGAACTCACTGAATTTGCCTAGGAATTTTGATTCAATTCCTGAAAATTATTCTATATACCGAACAGTCCACTTATTGCTACTGAGGCCAATTGGGAATTAACTGAATTCACCAAGTTACTGAGATTGGGCTCACCAATATTGATAAATCTTTAAAAGTATACAATTACAAGAGCCTGCTACTAGGAACTGACTGAATTCACAAAGAAACAGTGTTTCAGTTCGTTAAAACGTTGCTCTATCTTGAATAACAAGCTTATTACATGCAAATCCTATTGGGAACCTAATGAATTCACCATGATACTTAAATTCCGTTCCTCAAAATGTTGCTGTATATTGAAAAGCACACTCATACAAGCATGTCCCATTGGGAACTCACTGAATTCGCTTAGAAATTTTGATTCCATTCGTGAAAATTTTTCTATATTCCGAATAATCCACTTATTACTACTGCGGCCTACTGGGCATTAACTGAATTCACCAAGTTACTCAGATTGGGATCACCAAATTTTGATAAATCTTTAAAAGTACACATATGATCAGAGCCTGCTACTGGGAACTAACTGAATTCACAAAGAAACAAGGTTTCAGTTCCTTAAAACGTTGCTCCATCTTGAATAACAAGCTTATTACATGCGAATCCTATTGGGAACCTACTGAATTCACCTTGATACTTAGATTCCGTTCCATAAAATGTTGCTATATATATTGAAAAGCACACTCATACAAGCATGTCCCATTGGGAACTCACCGAATTCGCCTAGGAATTTTGATTCCATTCGTGAAAATTTTTCTATATCCCGAACAGTCCACTTTATTACTACTGCGGCCTATTGGGAACTAACCGAATCCACTAAGTTACTGAGATTCGGATCACCAAATTTTGATAATTCCTTAAAAGTACACATATTACAAGAGCCTGCTACTGGGAACTAACTGAATTCACAAAGAAATAGTGTTTCAGTTCGTTAAAACGTTGCTCTACCTTGAATATCAAGCTTATACATGCGAATCCTAAGGGGAACCTACTGAATTCACCACGATACTTAGATTCCGTTCCTTAAATGTTGCTATATATTGAAAATCACACTCATACAAGCTTTTCCCATTGGGAACTCACTGAATTCCCCAAGAAATGTTGATTCCATTCGTGAAAATTTTTCTATATCCCGAAGAGTCCACTTATTGCTACTGAGGCCTATTGGGAACTAACCGAATTCACTTAGTTACTGAGATTCAGCTCACCAAATTTTGATAAAACTAAAATTATACATATTACTAGAACTTCCTACTGGGAACTAACTGAATTCACAAAGAAACAGTGTTTCAGTTTGTTAAAACGTTGCTCTACCTTGAATATCAAGCTTATGCATGCGAATCCTATTGGGAACCTACTGAATTCACCATGATACTTAGATTCCGTGCCTTAAATGTTGCTATATATTGAAAAGAACACTCATACAAGCATGTCCCATTGGGAACTCACTGAATTCGCCTAGAAATTTTGTTTCCATTTGTGAAAATTTTTCTATATCCCGAAGAGTCCACGTATTACTACTGCGGCCTACTGGGAACTAAGTGAATTCACAAAGTTGCTGAGATTCGGCTCAACAAACTTTAATAAATCTTTAAAAGTACACATATTACAAGAGCCTGCTACTGGGAACTAACTGAATTCACAAAGAAACAGTGTTTCAGTTCGTTAAAACGTTGCTATATCTTGAATAACAAGCTTATTACTTGTGAATCCTATTGGGAACCTATTGAATTCACCATGATACTTAGATTCCGTTCCTTAAAATGTACCTATATATTGAAAAGCACACTCATACAAGCATGTCCCATTGGAAACTCACTGAAATCGCTTAGAAATTTTGATTCCATTCTTGAAAATTTTTCTATATTCCGACCAGTCCACTTGTTACTACTGCGGCCTATTGGGAATTAACTGAATTCACCATGTTACTCAGATTCGGCTCAGGAAATATTGATCAATCTTTAAAAGTACACATATTTCAAGAGCCTTCTACTGGGAACTGACTGAATTCACAAAGAAACAGTGTTTCAGTTCGTTAAAACGTTGCTCTATTTTGAATAACAAGCTTATTACATGCAAATCCTATTGGGAACCTACTGAATTCAAAATGGTACTTAAATTGCGTCCCTTAAAATGTTGCTATATATTTAAAAGTACACTCATACAAGCATGTCCCATTGGGAACTCACTGAATTCGCCTAGAAATTTTGATCCATTCGTGAAAATTTTTCTACATCCCGAACAGTCCACTTATTACTACTGCGGCCTTTTGGAACTAAATGAATTCAACAAGTTACTGAGATTTAGCTCACCAAATTTTGATAAATCTTTAAAAGTATACAATTACAAGAGCCTGCTACTGTGAACTGACTGAATTCACAAAGAAACAGTGTTTCAGTTCGTTAAAACTTTGCTCTATCTTGAATAACAAGCTTATTACATGCGAATCCTATTGGGAACCTACTGAATTCACCATGATACTTAGATTCCGTTCCTTAAATGTTGCTATATATTGAAAAGCACACTCATACAAGCATGTCCCGTTGGGAAAACACCGAATTCGCCTCGAAATTTTGTTTCCATTTGTGAAAATTTTTCTATATCCCGAAGAGTCAACGTATTACTACTGCGGCCTATTGGGAACTAAGTGAATTCACAAAGTTACTGATATTCGGCTCACCAAATTTTAATAAATCTTTAAAAGTATACATATTAAAAGAGCCTGCTACTGGGAACTAACTGAATTCACAAAGCAACAGTGTTTCAGTTCGTTAAAACGTAGCTGTATCTTGAATAACAAGCTTATTACATGCGAACCCTATTGGGAAGCTACTGAATTCACCATGATACTTAGATTCCGTTCCTTCAAATGTTGCTATATATTGAAAAGCACACTCATACAAGCATGTCCCATTGGGAACTCACTGAATTCGCCTAGAAATTTTGATTCCATTCGTGAAAATTTTTCTATATCCCGGTCAGTCCACTTATTACTACTGAGCCCTATTGGGAATAAACTGAATTCACCAAGTTACTGAGATTCGGCTCAACAAATTTTGATCAATCTTTAAAAGTACACATATTTCAAGAGCCTTCTACTGGGAACTGACTGAATTCACAAAGAAACAGTGTTTCAGTTCGTTAAAACGTTGCTGTATCTTGAATAACAAGCTTATTACATGCGAACCCTATTGGGAACCTACTGAATTCACCATGATACTTAGATTCTGTTCCTTCAAATGTTGCTATATATTGAAAAGCATACTCATACAAGCATGTCCCATTGGGAACTCACTGAATTCGCCTAGAAATTTTGATTCCATTCGTGAAAATTTTTCTATATCCCGGTCAGTCCACTTATTACTACTGAGCCCTATTTGGAACTAAGTGAATTCAAAAAGTTACTGAGATTCGGCTAAACAAATTTTGATAAATCTTTAAAAGTACACATATTACAAGAGCCTGCTACTGGGAACTAACTGAATTCACAAAGAAACAATGTTTCAGTTCGTTAAAACGTTGCTCTATCTTGAATAACAAGCTTATTACTTGCGAATTTCATTGGGAATCTATTGAATTCACCATGAACTTAGATTCCGTTCCTTAAAATGTTGCTCTATATTGAAAAGCACGCTCATACAAGCATGTCCCATTATGAACTCACTGAATTCGCGTAGAAATTTTGATTCCATTCGTGAAAATTTTTCTATATCCCGAACAGTCCACTAATTACTACTGCTGCTTTTTGGGATCTAATTTTATTCACAAAGTTACTGAGATTCGGGTTACCAAATTTTCATAAATCTTTAAAAGTTCACATATTACAAGAGCCTGCTACTGGGAACTAACTGAATTCACAAAGAAATAGTGTTTCAGTTCGTTAAAACGTTGCTCTAACTTGAATATCAAGCTTATACATGCGAATCCTATTGGGAACCTACTGAATTCACCATGATACTTAGATTCCGTTCCTTAAATGTTGCTATACATTGAAAATCACACTCATACAAGTTTTTCCCATTGGGAACTCACTGAATTCCCCTAGAAATTTTGATTCCATTCGTGAAAACTTTCTATATCCCGAAGAGTCCACTTATTGCTACTGAGGCCTATTGGGAACTAACCGAATTCACTTAGTTACTGAGATTCGGTTCACCAAATTTTGATAAAACCTTAAAAGTATATATATTTCTAGAACTTCCTACTGGGAACTACGTGAATTAAAAAAGAAACTGTGTTTCAGTTCGTTAAAACGTTGCTCTATCTTGAATAACAAACTTATTATATGCGACTACTATTGGGAAACTACTGAATTCACCTTGATACTTAGATCCGTTCCTTAAAATGTTGCTATATATTGAAAAACACACTCATACAAGCATGGCCCATTGGGAACTCACTGAATTTGCCTAGGAATTTTGATTCAATTCGTGAAAATTATTCTATAATCCGAATAGTCTACTTATTACTACTGAGGCCAATTGGGAATTAACTGAATTCAACAAGTTACTGAGATTGGGCTCACCAATATTGATAAATCTTTATAAGTATACAATTACAAGAGCCTGCTACTAGGAACTGACTGAATTCACAAAGAAACAGTGTTTCAGTTCGTTAAAACGTTGCTCTATCTTGAATAACAAGCTTATTACATGCAAATCCTATTGGGAACCTAATGAATTCACCATGATACTTAAATTCCGTTCCTCAAAATGTTGCTGTATATTGAAAAGCACACTCATACAAGCATGTCCCATTGGGAACTCATTGAATTCGCTTAGAAATTTTGATTCCATTCGTGAAAATTTTTCTATATTCCGAATAATCCACTTATTACTACTGCGGCCTACTGGGCATTAACTGAATTCACCAAGGTACTCAGATTGGGATCACCAAATTTTGATAAATCTTTAAAAGTACACATATTATCAGAGCCTGCTACTGGGAACTAACTGAATTCACAAAGTAACAAGGTTTCAGTTCCTTAAATCGTTGCTCCAACTTGAATAACAAGCTTATTACATGCGAATCCTATTGGGAACCTACTGAATTCACCATGATACTTAGATTCCGTTCCTTAAAATGTTGCTATATATATTGAAAAGCACACTCATACAAGCATGTCCCATTGGGAACTCACCGAATTCGCCTAGGAATTTTGATTCCATTCGTGAAAATTTTTCTATATCCCGAACAGTCCACTTTATTACTACTGCGGCCTATTGGGAACTAACCGAATCCACTAAGTTACTGAGATTCGGCTCAAAATTTTGATAATTCCTTAAAAGTACACATATTACAAGGGCCTGCTACTGGGAACTAACTGAATTCACAAAGAAATAGTGTTTCAGTTCGTTAAAACGTTGCTCTACCTTGAATATCAAGCTTATACATGCGAATCCTAAGGGGAACCTACTGAATTCACCACGATACTTAGATTCCGTTCCTTAAATGTTGCTATATATTGAAAATCACACTCATACAAGCTTTTCCCATTGGGAACTCACTGAATTCCCCAAGAAATATTGATTCCATTCGTGAAAATTTTTCTATATCCCGAAGAGTCCACTTATTGCTACTGAGGCCTATTGGGAACTAACCGAATTCACTTAGTTACTGAGATTCAGCTCACCAAATTTTCATAAAACTAAAATTATACATATTACTAGAACTTCCTACTGGGAACTAACTGAATTCACAAAGAAACAGTGTTTCAGTTTGTTAAAACGTTGCTCTACCTTGAATATCAAGCTTATGCATGCGAATCCTATTGGGAACCTACTGAATTCACCATGATACTTAGATTCCGTGCCTTAAATGTTGCTATATATTGAAAAGAACACTCATACAAGCATGTCCCATTGGGAACTCACTGAATTCGCCTAGAAATTTTGTTTCCATTTGTGAAAATTTTTCTATATCCCGAAAAGTCCACGTATTACTACTGCGGCCTATTGGGAACTAAGTGAATTCACAAAGTTGCTGAGATTCGGCTCACCAAACTTTAATAAATCTTTAAAAGTACACACATTACAAGAGCCTGCTACTGGGGACTAACTGAATTCACAAAGAAACAGTGTTTCAGTTCGTTAAAACGTTGCTATATCTTGAATAACAAGCTTATTACTTGTGAATCCTATTGGGAACCTATTGAATTCACCATGATACTTAGATACCGTTCCTTAAAATGTACCTATATATTGAAAAGCACACTCATACAAGCATGTCCCATTGGAAACTCACTGAATTCGCTTAGAAATTTTGATTCCATTCTTGAAAATTTTTCTATATTCCGAACAGTCCACTTGTTACTACTGCGGCCTATTGGGAATTAAATGAATTCACCATGTTACTCAGATTCGGCTCAGGAAATATTGATCAATCTTTAAAAGTACACATATTTCAAGAGCCTTCTACTGGGAACTGACTGAATTCACAAAGAAACAGTGTTTCAGTTCGTTAAAACGTTGCTGTATCTTGAATAACAAGCTTATTACATGCGAACCCTATTGGGAACCTACTGAATTCACCATGATACTTAGATTCTGTTCCTTCAAATGTTGCTATATATTGAAAAGCATACTCATACAAGCATGTCCCATTGGGAACTCACTGAATTCGCCTAGAAATTTTGATTCCATTCGTGAAAATTTTTCTATATCCCGGTCAGTCCACTTATTACTACTGAGCCCTATTTGGAACTAAGTGAATTCAAAAAGTTACTGAGATTCGGCTAAACAAATTTTGATAAATCTTTAAAAGTACACATATTACAAGAGCCTGCTACTGGGAACTAACTGAATTCACAAAGAAACAATGTTTTAGTTCGTTAAAACGTTGCTCTATCTTGAATAACAAGCTTATTACTTGCGAATTTCATTGGGAATCTATTGAATTCACCATGAACTTAGATTCCGTTCCTTAAAATGTTGCTCTATATTGAAAAGCACACTCATACAAGCATGTCCCATTATGAACTCACTGAATTCGCGTAGAAATTTTGATTCCATTCGTGAAAATTTTTCTATATCCCGAACAGTCCACTAATTACTACTGCTGCTTTTTGGGATCTAATTTTATTCACAAAGTTACTGAGATTCGGGTTACCAAATTTTCATAAATCTTTAAAAGTTCACATATTACAAGAGCCTGCTACTGGGAACTAACTGAATTCACAAAGAAATAGTGTTTCAGTTCGTTAAAACGTTGCTCTAACTTGAATATCAAGCTTATACATGCGAATCCTATTGGGAACCTACTGAATTCACCATGATACTTAGATTCCGTTCCTTAAATGTTGCTATACATTGAAAATCACACTCATACAAGTTTTTCCCATTGGGAACTCACTGAATTCCCCTAGAAATTTTGATTCCATTCGTGAAAACTTTCTATATCCCGAAGAGTCCACTTATTGCTACTGAGGCCTATTGGGAACTAACCGAATTCACTTAGTTACTGAGATTCGGTTCACCAAATTTTGATAAAACCTTAAAAGTATATATATTTCTAGAACTTCCTACTGGGAACTACGTGAATTAAAAAAGAAACTGTGTTTCAGTTCGTTAAAACGTTGCTCTATCTTGAATAACAAACTTATTATATGCGACTACTATTGGGAAACTACTGAATTCACCTTGATACTTAGATCCGTTCCTTAAAATGTTGCTATATATTGAAAAGCACACTCATACAAGCATGGCCCATTGGGAACTCACTGAATTTGCCTAGGAATTTTGATTCAATTCCTGAAAATTATTCTATATACCGAACAGTCCACTTATTGCTACTGAGGCCAATTGGGAATTAACTGAATTCACCAAGTTACTGAGATTGGGCTCACCAATATTGATAAATCTTTAAAAGTATACAATTACAAGAGCCTGCTACTAGGAACTGACTGAATTCACAAAGAAACAGTGTTTCAGTTCGTTAAAACGTTGCTCTATCTTGAATAACAAGCTTATTACATGCAAATCCTATTGGGAACCTAATGAATTCACCATGATACTTAAATTCCGTTCCTCAAAATGTTGCTGTATATTGAAAAGCACACTCATACAAGCATGTCCCATTGGGAACTCACTGAATTCGCTTAGAAATTTTGATTCCATTCGTGAAAATTTTTCTATATTCCGAATAATCCACTTATTACTACTGCGGCCTACTGGGCATTAACTGAATTCACCAAGTTACTCAGATTGGGATCACCAAATTTTGATAAATCTTTAAAAGTACACATATGATCAGAGCCTGCTACTGGGAACTAACTGAATTCACAAAGAAACAAGGTTTCAGTTCCTTAAAACGTTGCTCCATCTTGAATAACAAGCTTATTACATGCGAATCCTATTGGGAACCTACTGAATTCACCTTGATACTTAGATTCCGTTCCATAAAATGTTGCTATATATATTGAAAAGCACACTCATACAAGCATGTCCCATTGGGAACTCACCGAATTCGCCTAGGAATTTTGATTCCATTCGTGAAAATTTTTCTATATCCCGAACAGTCCACTTTATTACTACTGCGGCCTATTGGGAACTAACCGAATCCACTAAGTTACTGAGATTCGGATCACCAAATTTTGATAATTCCTTAAAAGTACACATATTACAAGAGCCTGCTACTGGGAACTAACTGAATTCACAAAGAAATAGTGTTTCAGTTCGTTAAAACGTTGCTCTACCTTGAATATCAAGCTTATACATGCGAATCCTAAGGGGAACCTACTGAATTCACCACGATACTTAGATTCCGTTCCTTAAATGTTGCTATATATTGAAAATCACACTCATACAAGCTTTTCCCATTGGGAACTCACTGAATTCCCCAAGAAATGTTGATTCCATTCGTGAAAATTTTTCTATATCCCGAAGAGTCCACTTATTGCTACTGAGGCCTATTGGGAACTAACCGAATTCACTTAGTTACTGAGATTCAGCTCACCAAATTTTGATAAAACTAAAATTATACATATTACTAGAACTTCCTACTGGGAACTAACTGAATTCACAAAGAAACAGTGTTTCAGTTTGTTAAAACGTTGCTCTACCTTGAATATCAAGCTTATGCATGCGAATCCTATTGGGAACCTACTGAATTCACCATGATACTTAGATTCCGTGCCTTAAATGTTGCTATATATTGAAAAGAACACTCATACAAGCATGTCCCATTGGGAACTCACTGAATTCGACTAGAAATTTTGTTTCCATTTGTGAAAATTTTTCTATATCCCGAAGAGTCCACGTATTACTACTGCGGCCTACTGGGAACTAAGTGAATTCACAAAGTTGCTGAGATTCGGCTCAACAAACTTTAATAAATCTTTAAAAGTACACATATTACAAGAGCCTGCTACTGGGAACTAACTGAATTCACAAAGAAACAGTGTTTCAGTTCGTTAAAACGTTGCTATATCTTGAATAACAAGCTTATTACTTGTGAATCCTATTGGGAACCTATTGAATTCACCATGATACTTAGATTCCGTTCCTTAAAATGTACCTATATATTGAAAAGCACACTCATACAAGCATGTCCCATTGGAAACTCACTGAAATCGCTTAGAAATTTTGATTCCATTCTTGAAAATTTTTCTATATTCCGACCAGTCCACTTGTTACTACTGCGGCCTATTGGGAATTAACTGAATTCACCATGTTACTCAGATTCGGCTCAGGAAATATTGATCAATCTTTAAAAGTACACATATTTCAAGAGCCTTCTACTGGGAACTGACTGAATTCACAAAGAAACAGTGTTTCAGTTCGTTAAAACGTTGCTCTATTTTGAATAACAAGCTTATTACATGCAAATTATATTGGGAACCTAATGAATTCACCATGATACTTAAATTCCGTTCCTCAAAATGTTGCTGTATATTGAAAAGCACACTAGTACGAGCATGTCCCATTGGGAACTCACTGAATTAGCCTAGAAATTTTGATTCTATTCGTGAAAATTTTTCTATATCCTGAACAGTCCATTTATTACTAATGCGGCCTATTGGGAACTAACTGAATTCACCAAGTTACTGAGATTCGGCTCAACAAATTTTGATAAATCTTTAGAAGTACACATATTATAATAGACTGCTAGTGGGAACAAACTGAATTCACAAAGAAACAGTGTTTCAGTTCGTTAAAACGTTGCTCTATCTTGAATAACAAGCTTATTACGTGTGAATCCTATTTGGAACCTACTGTATTCACCATGATACTTAGATTCCGCTCCGTAAAATGTTGCTATATATTGAAAACCACACTCATACAAGCATGTCCCATTGGGAACTACTGAATTCGCCTAGAAATTTTGATTCCATTCATGAAAATTTTTCTATATCCCGAACAGTCCACTTATTACTACTGCGGCCTGTTGGGAACTAACCGAATTCACCATGTTACTGAGATTCGGCTCACCAAATTTTGATAAATCTTTAAAAGTACACATATTACAAGGGCCTGCTACTGGGAACTAACTGAATTCACAAAGAAATAGTGTTTCAGTTCGTTAGAACGTTGCTCTACCTTGAATAACAAACTTATTATATGCGACTACTATTGGGAAACTACTGAATTCACCATGATACTTAGATCCGTTCCTTAAAATGGTGCTATATATTGAAAAGCACACTCATACAAGCATGTCCCGTTGGGAACTCACCGAATTCGCCTAGAAATTTTGTTTCCATTTGTGAAAATTTTTCTATATCCCGAAGAGTCCACGTATTACTACTGCGGCCTATTGGGAACTAAGTGAATTCACAAAGTTACTGAGATTCGGCTCACCAAATTTTAATAAATCTTTAAAAGTATACATATTAAAAGAGCCTGCTACTGGGAACTAACTGAATTCACAAAGCAACAGTGTTTCAGTTCGTTAAAACGTTGCTGTATCTTGAATAACAAGCTTATTACATGCGAACCCTATTGGGAAGCTACTGAATTCACCATGATACTTAGATTCCGTGCCTTAAATGTTGCTATATATTGAAAAGAACACTCATACAAGCATGTCCCATTGGGAACTCACTGAATTCGCCTAGAAATTTTGTTTCCATTTGTGAAAATTTTTCTATATCCCGAAGAGTCCACGTATTACTACTGCGGCCTACTGGGAACTAAGTGAATTCACAAAGTTGCTGAGATTCGGCTCAACAAACTTTAATAAATCTTTAAAAGTACACATATTACAAGAGCCTGCTACTGGGAACTAACTGAATTCACAAAGAAACAGTGTTTCAGTTCGTTAAAACGTTGCTATATCTTGAATAACAAGCTTATTACTTGTGAATCCTATTGGGAACCTATTGAATTCACCATGATACTTAGATTCCGTTCCTTAAAATGTACCTATATATTGAAAAGCACACTCATACAAGCATGTCCCATTGGAAACTCACTGAAATCGCTTAGAAATTTTGATTCCATTCTTGAAAATTTTTCTATATTCCGACCAGTCCACTTGTTACTACTGCGGCCTATTGGGAATTAACTGAATTCACCATGTTACTCAGATTCGGCTCAGGAAATATTGATCAATCTTTAAAAGTACACATATTTCAAGAGCCTTCTACTGGGAACTGACTGAATTCACAAAGAAACAGTGTTTCAGTTCGTTAAAACGTTGCTCTATTTTGAATAACAAGCTTATTACATGCAAATCCTATTGGGAACCTACTGAATTCAAAATGGTACTTAAATTGCGTCCCTTAAAATGTTGCTATATATTTAAAAGTACACTCATAAAAGCATGTCCCATTGGGAACTCACTGAATTCGCCTAGAAATTTTGATCCATTCGTGAAAATTTTTCTACATCCCGAACAGTCCACTTATTACTACTGCGGCCTTTTGGAACTAAATGAATTCAACAAGTTACTGAGATTTAGCTCACCAAATTTTGATAAATCTTTAAAAGTATACAATTACAAGAGCCTGCTACTGGGAACTGACTGAATTCACAAAGAAACAGTGTTTCAGTTCGTTAAAACTTTGCTCTATCTTGAATAACAAGCTTATTACATGCGAATCCTATTGGGAACCTACTGAATTCACCATGATACTTAGATTCCGTTCCTTAAATGTTGCTATATATTGAAAAGCACACTCATACAAGCATGTCCCGTTGGGAAAACACCGAATTCGCCTCGAAATTTTGTTTCCATTTGTGAAAATTTTTCTATATCCCGAAGAGTCAACGTATTACTACTGCGGCCTATTGGGAACTAAGTGAATTCACAAAGTTACTGATATTCGGCTCACCAAATTTTAATAAATCTTTAAAAGTATACATATTAAAAGAGCCTGCTACTGGGAACTAACTGAATTCACAAAGCAACAGTGTTTCAGTTCGTTAAAACGTAGCTGTATCTTGAATAACAAGCTTATTACATGCGAACCCTATTGGGAAGCTACTGAATTCACCATGATACTTAGATTCCGTTCCTTCAAATGTTGCTATATATTGAAAAGCACACTCATACAAGCATGTCCCATTGGGAACTCACTGAATTCGCCTAGAAATTTTGATTCCATTCGTGAAAATTTTTCTATATCCCGGTCAGTCCACTTATTACTACTGAGCCCTATTGGGAATAAACTGAATTCACCAAGTTACTGAGATTCGGCTCAACAAATTTTGATAAATCTTTTAAAGTATACATATTACAAGAGCCTGCTACTGGGAACTAACTGAATTCACAAAGACACAGTGTTTCAGTTCGTTAAAACGTTGCTCTATCTTGAATAACAAGCTTATTTTATGCGAATCCTATTGGGAACCTACTGAATAAACCAAGATACTTCGATTCCGTTACTTAAAATGTTGCTACATATTGACAAGCACAGTCATACAAGCATGTCCCATTGGGAACTCACTGAATTCGCCTAGAAATTTTGATTCCATTCGTGAAAATTTTTCTATATCCCGGTCAGTCCACTTATTACTACTGAGCCCTATTGGGAACTAAGTGAATTCAAAAAGTTACTGAGATTCGCCTCAACAAATTTTGATAAATCTTTAAAAGTACACATATTACAAGAGCCTGCTACTGGGAACTAACTGAATTCACCAAGAAACAATGTTTCAGTTCGTTAAAACGTTGCTCTATCTTGAATAACAAGCTTATTACTTGCGAATTTCATTGGGAATCTACTGAATTCACCATGAACTTAGATTCCGTTCCTTAAAATGTTGCTCTATATTGAAAAGCACACTCATACAAGCATGTCCCATTAGGAACTCACTGAATTCGCGTAGAAATTTTGATTCCATTCGTGAAAATTTTTCTATATCCCGAACAGTCCACTAATTACTACTGCTGCTTATTGGGATCTAATCTTATTCACAAAGTTACTGAGATTCGGGTTACCAAATTTTCATAAATCTTTAAAAGTTCACATATTACAAGAGCCTGCTACTGGGAACTAACTGAATTCACAAAGAAATAGTGTTTCAGTTCGTTAAAACGTTGCTCTAACTTGAATATCAAGCTTATACATGCGAATCCTATTGGGAACCTACTGAATTCACCATGATACTTAGATTCCGTTCCTTAAATGTTGCTATATATTGAAAATCACACTCATACAAGTTTTTCCCATTGGGAACTCACTGAATTCCCCTAGAAATTTTGATTCCATTCGTGAAAACTTTTCTATATCCCGAAGAGTCCACTTATTGCTACTGAGGCCTATTGGGAACTAACCGAATTCACATAGTTACTGAGATTCGGCTCACAAAATTTTGATAAAACCTTAAAAGTATATATATTTCTAGAACTTCCTACTGGGAACTATGTGAATTAAAAAAGAAACTGTGTTTCAGTTCGTTAAAACGTTGCTCTATCTTGAATAACAAACTTATTATATGCGACTACTATTGGGAAACTACTGAATTCACCCTGATACTTAGATCCGTTCCTTAAAATGTTGCTATATATTGAAAAGCACACTCATACAAGCATGGCCCATTGGGAACTCACTGAATTTACCTAGGAATTTTGATTCAATTCGTGAAACTTATTCTATATCCCGAACAGTCCACTTATTACTACTGAGGCCAATTGGGAATTAACTGAATTCACCAAGTTACTGAGATTGGGCTCACCAATATTGATAAATCTTTATAAGTATACAATTACAAGAGCCTGCTACTAGGAACTGACTGAATTCACAAAGAAACAGTGTTTCAGTTCGTTAAAACTTTGCTCTATCTTGAATAACAAGCTTATTACATGCAAATCCTATTGGGAACCTAATGAATTCACCATGATACTTAAATTCCGTTCCTCAAAATGTTGCTGTATACTGAAAAGCACACTAGTACAAGAATGTCCCTTTTGGAACTCACTGAATTCGCCTAGAAATTTTGATTCCATTCGTAAAAATTTTTCTATATCCTGAACAGTCCACTTATTACTACTGCGGCCTTTTGGAACTAAATGAATTCAACAAGTTACTGAGATTTAGCTCACCAAATTTTGATAAATCTTTAAAAGTATACAATTACAAGAGCCTGCTACTGTGAACTGACTGAATTCACAAAGAAACAGTGTTTCAGTTCGTTAAAACTTTGCTCTATCTTGAATAACAAGCTTATTACATGCGAATCCTATTGGGAACCTACTGAATTCACCATGATACTTAGATTCCGTTCCTTAAATGTTGCTATATATTGAAAAGCACACTCATACAAGCATGTCCCGTTGGGAAAACACCGAATTCGCCTCGAAATTTTGTTTCCATTTGTGAAAATTTTTCTATATCCCGAAGAGTCAACGTATTACTACTGCGGCCTATTGGGAACTAAGTGAATTCACAAAGTTACTGATATTCGGCTCACCAAATTTTAATAAATCTTTAAAAGTATACATATTAAAAGAGCCTGCTACTGGGAACTAACTGAATTCACAAAGCAACAGTGTTTCAGTTCGTTAAAACGTAGCTGTATCTTGAATAACAAGCTTATTACATGCGAACCCTATTGGGAAGCTACTGAATTCACCATGATACTTAGATTCCGTTCCTTCAAATGTTGCTATATATTGAAAAGCACACTCATACAAGCATGTCCCATTGGGAACTCACTGAATTCGCCTAGAAATTTTGATTCCATTCGTGAAAATTTTTCTATATCCCGGTCAGTCCACTTATTACTACTGAGCCCTATTGGGAATAAACTGAATTCACCAAGTTACTGAGATTCGGCTCAACAAATTTTGATAAATCTTTTAAAGTATACATATTACAAGAGCCTGCTACTGGGAACTAACTGAATTCACAAAGACACAGTGTTTCAGTTCGTTAAAACGTTGCTCTATCTTGAATAACAAGCTTATTTTATGCGAATCCTATTGGGAACCTACTGAATAAACCAAGATACTTCGATTCCGTTACTTAAAATGTTGCTACATATTGACAAGCACAGTCATACAAGCATGTCCCATTGGGAACTCACTGAATTCGCCTAGAAATTTTGATTCCATTCGTGAAAATTTTTCTATATCCCGGTCAGTCCACTTATTACTACTGAGCCCTATTGGGAACTAAGTGAATTCAAAAAGTTACTGAGATTCGCCTCAACAAATTTTGATAAATCTTTAAAAGTACACATATTACAAGAGCCTGCTACTGGGAACTAACTGAATTCACCAAGAAACAATGTTTCAGTTCGTTAAAACGTTGCTCTATCTTGAATAACAAGCTTATTACTTGCGAATTTCATTGGGAATCTACTGAATTCACCATGAACTTAGATTCCGTTCCTTAAAATGTTGCTCTATATTGAAAAGCACACTCATACAAGCATGTCCCATTAGGAACTCACTGAATTCGCGTAGAAATTTTGATTCCATTCGTGAAAATTTTTCTATATCCCGAACAGTCCACTAATTACTACTGCTGCTTATTGGGATCTAATCTTATTCACAAAGTTACTGAGATTCGGGTTACCAAATTTTCATAAATCTTTAAAAGTTCACATATTACAAGAGCCTGCTACTGGGAACTAACTGAATTCACAAAGAAATAGTGTTTCAGTTCGTTAAAACGTTGCTCTAACTTGAATATCAAGCTTATACATGCGAATCCTATTGGGAACCTACTGAATTCACCATGATACTTAGATTCCGTTCCTTAAATGTTGCTATATATTGAAAATCACACTCATACAAGTTTTTCCCATTGGGAACTCACTGAATTCCCCTAGAAATTTTGATTCCATTCGTGAAAACTTTTCTATATCCCGAAGAGTCCACTTATTGCTACTGAGGCCTATTGGGAACTAACCGAATTCACATAGTTACTGAGATTCGGCTCACAAAATTTTGATAAAACCTTAAAAGTATATATATTTCTAGAACTTCCTACTGGGAACTATGTGAATTAAAAAAGAAACTGTGTTTCAGTTCGTTAAAACGTTGCTCTATCTTGAATAACAAACTTATTATATGCGACTACTATTGGGAAACTACTGAATTCACCCTGATACTTAGATCCGTTCCTTAAAATGTTGCTATATATTGAAAAGCACACTCATACAAGCATGGCCCATTGGGAACTCACTGAATTTACCTAGGAATTTTGATTCAATTCGTGAAACTTATTCTATATCCCGAACAGTCCACTTATTACTACTGAGGCCAATTGGGAATTAACTGAATTCACCAAGTTACTGAGATTGGGCTCACCAATATTGATAAATCTTTATAAGTATACAATTACAAGAGCCTGCTACTAGGAACTGACTGAATTCACAAAGAAACAGTGTTTCAGTTCGTTAAAACTTTGCTCTATCTTGAATAACAAGCTTATTACATGCAAATCCTATTGGGAACCTAATGAATTCACCATGATACTTAAATTCCGTTCCTCAAAATGTTGCTGTATACTGAAAAGCACACTAGTACAAGAATGTCCCTTTTGGAACTCACTGAATTCGCCTAGAAATTTTGATTCCATTCGTAAAAATTTTTCTATATCCTGAACAGTCCACTTATTACTAATGCGGCCTATTGGGAACTAACTGAATTCACCAAGTTACTGAGATTCGGCTCACCAAATTTTGATAAATCTTTAAAAGTACACATATTATAAGAGCCTGCTACTGGAAACTAACTGAATTCACAAAGAAACAGTGTTTCAGTTTGTTAAAACGTTGCTCTACCTTGAATATCAACCTTATACATGCGAATCCTATTGGGAACCTACTGAATTCACCATGATACTTAGATTCCGTTCCTTAAATGTTGCTATATATTGAAAAGCACAGTCATACAAGCATGTCCCGTTGGGAACTCACCGAATTCGCCTAGAAATTTTGTTTCCATTTGTGAAAATTTTTCTATATCCCGAAGAGTCCACGTATTACTACTGCGGCCTATTGGGAACTAACCGAATCCACTAAGTTACTGAGATTCGGCTCACCAAATTTTGATAATTCCTTAAAAGTACACATAGTACAAGAGCCTGCTTCTGGGAACTAACTGAATTCACAAAGAAATAGTGTTTTAGTTCGTTAAAATGTTGCTCTACCTTGAATATCAAGCTTATACATGCGAATCCTAAGGGAACCTACTGAATTCACCATGATACTTAGATTCCGTTCCTTAAATGTTGCTATATATTGAAAATCACACTCATACAAGCATGTCCCATTGGGAACTCACTGAATTCCCCAAGAAATATTGATTCCATTCGTGAAAATTTTTCTATATCCCGAAGAGTCCACTTATTGCTACTGAGGCCTATTGGGAACTAACCGAATTCACTTAGTTACTGAGATTCAGCTCACCAAATTTTGATAAAACTAAAATTATACATATTACTAGAACTTCCTACTGGGAACTAACTGAATTCACAAAGAAACAGTGTTTCAGTTTGTTAAAACGTTGCTCTACCTTGAATATCAAGCTTATGCATGCGAATCCTATTGGGAACCTACTGAATTCACCATGATACTTAGATTCCGTTCCTTAAATGTTGCTATATATTGAAAAGAACACTCATACAAGCATGTCCCATTGGGAACTCAGTGAATTCGCCTAGAAATTTTGTTTCCATTTGTGAAAATTTTTCTATATCCAGAAGAGTCCACGTATTACTACTGCGGCCTATTGGGAACTAAGTGAATTCACAAAGTTACTGAGATTCGGCTCACCAAACTTTAATAAATCTTTAAAATACACATATTACATGAGCCTGCTACTGGGAACTAACTGAATTCACAAAGAAACAGTGTTTCAGTTCGTTAAAACGTTGCTATATCTTGAATAACACGCTTATTACTTGTGAATCCTATTGGGAACCTATTGAATTCACCATGATACTTAGATTCCGTTCCTTAAAATGTACCTATATATATTGAAAAGCACACTCATACAAGCATGTCCCATTGGAAACTCACTGAAATCGATTAGAAATTTTGATTCCATTCTTGAAAATTTTTCTATATTCCGAACAGTCCACTTATTACTACTGCGGCCTATTGGGAATTAACTGAATTCACCATGTTACTCAGATTCGGCTCAGGAAATATTGATCAATCTTTAAAAGTACACATATTTCAAGAGCCTTCTACTGGGAACTAACTGAATTCACAAAGAAACAGTGTTTCAGTTCGTTAAAACGTTGCTCTATCTTGAATAACAAGCTTATTACGTGTGAATCCTATTTTGAACCTACTGTATTCACCATGATACTTAGATTCCGCTCCGTAAAATGTTGCTATATATTGAAAACCACACTCATACAAGCATGTCCCATTGGGAACTACTGAATTCGCCTAGAAATTTTGATTCCATTCATGAAAATTTTTCTATATCCCGAACAGTCCACTTATTTCTACTGCGGCCTGTTGGGAACTAACCGAATTCACCATGTTACTGAGATTCGGCTCACCAAATTTTGATAAATCTTTAAAAGTACACATATTACAAGGGCCTGCTACTGGGAACTAACTGAATTCACAAAGAAATAGTGTTTCAGTTCGTTAGAACGTTGCTCTACCTTGAATAACAAACTTATTATATGCGACTACTATTGGGAAACTACTGAATTCACCATGATACTTAGATTCGTTCCTTAAAATGGTGCTATATATTGAAAAGCACACTCATACAAGCATGTCCCGTTGGGAACTCACCGAATTCGCCTAGAAATTTTGTTTCCATTTGTGAAAATTTTTCTATATCCCGAAGAGTCCACGTATTACTACTGCGGCCTATTGGGAACTAAGTGAATTCACAAAGTTACTGAGATTCGGCTCACCAAATTTTAATAAATCTTTAAAAGTATACATATTAAAAGAGCCTGCTACTGGGAACTAACTGAATTCACAAAGCAACAGTGTTTCAGTTCGTTAAAACGTTGCTGTATCTTGAATAACAAGCTTATTACATGCGAACCCTATTGGGAAGCTACTGAATTCACCATGATACTTAGATTCCGTTCCTTCAAATGTTGCTATATATTGAAAAGCACACTCATACAAGCATGTCCCATTGGGAACTCACTGAATTCGCCTAGAAATTTTGATTCCATTCGTGAAAATTTTTCTATATCCCGGTCAGTCCACTTATTACTACTGAGCCCTATTGGGAATAAACTGAATTCACCAAGTTACTGAGATTCGGCTCAACAAATTTTGATAAATCTTTTAAAGTATACATATTACAAGAGCCTGCTACTGGGAACTAACTGAATTCACAAAGACACAGTGTTTCAGTTCGTTAAAACGTTGCTCTATCTTGAATAACAAGCTTATTTTATGCGAATCCTATTGGGAACCTACTGAATAAACCAAGATACTTCGATTCCGTTACTTAAAATGTTGCTACATATTGACAAGCACAGTCATACAAGCATGTCCCATTGGGAACTCACTGAATTCGCCTAGAAATTTTGATTCCATTCGTGAAAATTTTTCTATATCCCGGTCAGTCCACTTATTACTACTGAGCCCTATTGGGAACTAAGTGAATTCAAAAAGTTACTGAGATTCGCCTCAACAAATTTTGATAAATCTTTAAAAGTACACATATTACAAGAGCCTGCTACTGGGAACTAACTGAATTCACCAAGAAACAATGTTTCAGTTCGTTAAAACGTTGCTCTATCTTGAATAACAAGCTTATTACTTGCGAATTTCATTGGGAATCTACTGAATTCACCATGAACTTAGATTCCGTTCCTTAAAATGTTGCTCTATATTGAAAAGCACACTCATACAAGCATGTCCCATTAGGAACTCACTGAATTCGCGTAGAAATTTTGATTCCATTCGTGAAAATTTTTCTATATCCCGAACAGTCCACTAATTACTACTGCTGCTTATTGGGATCTAATCTTATTCACAAAGTTACTGAGATTCGGGTTACCAAATTTTCATAAATCTTTAAAAGTTCACATATTACAAGAGCCTGCTACTGGGAACTAACTGAATTCACAAAGAAATAGTGTTTCAGTTCGTTAAAACGTTGCTCTAACTTGAATATCAAGCTTATACATGCGAATCCTATTGGGAACCTACTGAATTCACCATGATACTTAGATTCCGTTCCTTAAATGTTGCTATATATTGAAAATCACACTCATACAAGTTTTTCCCATTGGGAACTCACTGAATTCCCCTAGAAATTTTGATTCCATTCGTGAAAACTTTTCTATATCCCGAAGAGTCCACTTATTGCTACTGAGGCCTATTGGGAACTAACCGAATTCACATAGTTACTGAGATTCGGCTCACAAAATTTTGATAAAACCTTAAAAGTATATATATTTCTAGAACTTCCTACTGGGAACTATGTGAATTAAAAAAGAAACTGTGTTTCAGTTCGTTAAAACGTTGCTCTATCTTGAATAACAAACTTATTATATGCGACTACTATTGGGAAACTACTGAATTCACCCTGATACTTAGATCCGTTCCTTAAAATGTTGCTATATATTGAAAAGCACACTCATACAAGCATGGCCCATTGGGAACTCACTGAATTTACCTAGGAATTTTGATTCAATTCGTGAAACTTATTCTATATCCCGAACAGTCCACTTATTACTACTGAGGCCAATTGGGAATTAACTGAATTCACCAAGTTACTGAGATTGGGCTCACCAATATTGATAAATCTTTATAAGTATACAATTACAAGAGCCTGCTACTAGGAACTGACTGAATTCACAAAGAAACAGTGTTTCAGTTCGTTAAAACTTTGCTCTATCTTGAATAACAAGCTTATTACATGCAAATCCTATTGGGAACCTAATGAATTCACCATGATACTTAAATTCCGTTCCTCAAAATGTTGCTGTATACTGAAAAGCACACTAGTACAAGAATGTCCCTTTTGGAACTCACTGAATTCGCCTAGAAATTTTGATTCCATTCGTAAAAATTTTTCTATATCCTGAACAGTCCACTTATTACTAATGCGGCCTATTGGGAACTAACTGAATTCACCAAGTTACTGAGATTCGGCTCACCAAATTTTGATAAATCTTTAAAAGTACACATATTATAAGAGCCTGCTACTGGAAACTAACTGAATTCACAAAGAAACAGTGTTTCAGTTTGTTAAAACGTTGCTCTACCTTGAATATCAACCTTATACATGCGAATCCTATTGGGAACCTACTGAATTCACCATGATACTTAGATTCCGTTCCTTAAATGTTGCTATATATTGAAAAGCACAGTCATACAAGCATGTCCCGTTGGGAACTCACCGAATTCGCCTAGAAATTTTGTTTCCATTTGTGAAAATTTTTCTATATCCCGAAGAGTCCACGTATTACTACTGCGGCCTATTGGGAACTAACCGAATCCACTAAGTTACTGAGATTCGGCTCACCAAATTTTGATAATTCCTTAAAAGTACACATAGTACAAGAGCCTGCTTCTGGGAACTAACTGAATTCACAAAGAAATAGTGTTTTAGTTCGTTAAAATGTTGCTCTACCTTGAATATCAAGCTTATACATGCGAATCCTAAGGGAACCTACTGAATTCACCATGATACTTAGATTCCGTTCCTTAAATGTTGCTATATATTGAAAATCACACTCATACAAGCATGTCCCATTGGGAACTCACTGAATTCCCCAAGAAATATTGATTCCATTCGTGAAAATTTTTCTATATCCCGAAGAGTCCACTTATTGCTACTGAGGCCTATTGGGAACTAACCGAATTCACTTAGTTACTGAGATTCAGCTCACCAAATTTTGATAAAACTAAAATTATACATATTACTAGAACTTCCTACTGGGAACTAACTGAATTCACAAAGAAACAGTGTTTCAGTTTGTTAAAACGTTGCTCTACCTTGAATATCAAGCTTATGCATGCGAATCCTATTGGGAACCTACTGAATTCACCATGATACTTAGATTCCGTTCCTTAAATGTTGCTATATATTGAAAAGAACACTCATACAAGCATGTCCCATTGGGAACTCAGTGAATTCGCCTAGAAATTTTGTTTCCATTTGTGAAAATTTTTCTATATCCAGAAGAGTCCACGTATTACTACTGCGGCCTATTGGGAACTAAGTGAATTCACAAAGTTACTGAGATTCGGCTCACCAAACTTTAATAAATCTTTAAAATACACATATTACATGAGCCTGCTACTGGGAACTAACTGAATTCACAAAGAAACAGTGTTTCAGTTCGTTAAAACGTTGCTATATCTTGAATAACACGCTTATTACTTGTGAATCCTATTGGGAACCTATTGAATTCACCATGATACTTAGATTCCGTTCCTTAAAATGTACCTATATATATTGAAAAGCACACTCATACAAGCATGTCCCATTGGAAACTCACTGAAATCGATTAGAAATTTTGATTCCATTCTTGAAAATTTTTCTATATTCCGAACAGTCCACTTATTACTACTGCGGCCTATTGGGAATTAACTGAATTCACCATGTTACTCAGATTCGGCTCAGGAAATATTGATCAATCTTTAAAAGTACACATATTTCAAGAGCCTTCTACTGGGAACTAACTGAATTCACAAAGAAACAGTGTTTCAGTTCGTTAAAACGTTGCTCTATCTTGAATAACAAGCTTATTACGTGTGAATCCTATTTTGAACCTACTGTATTCACCATGATACTTAGATTCCGCTCCGTAAAATGTTGCTATATATTGAAAACCACACTCATACAAGCATGTCCCATTGGGAACTACTGAATTCGCCTAGAAATTTTGATTCCATTCATGAAAATTTTTCTATATCCCGAACAGTCCACTTATTTCTACTGCGGCCTGTTGGGAACTAACCGAATTCACCATGTTACTGAGATTCGGCTCACCAAATTTTGATAAATCTTTAAAAGTACACATATTACAAGGGCCTGCTACTGGGAACTAACTGAATTCACAAAGAAATAGTGTTTCAGTTCGTTAGAACGTTGCTCTACCTTGAATAACAAACTTATTATATGCGACTACTATTGGGAAACTACTGAATTCACCATGATACTTAGATTCGTTCCTTAAAATGGTGCTATATATTGAAAAGCACACTCATACAAGCATGTCCCGTTGGGAACTCACCGAATTCGCCTAGAAATTTTGTTTCCATTTGTGAAAATTTTTCTATATCCCGAAGAGTCCACGTATTACTACTGCGGCCTATTGGGAACTAAGTGAATTCACAAAGTTACTGAGATTCGGCTCACCAAATTTTAATAAATCTTTAAAAGTATACATATTAAAAGAGCCTGCTACTGGGAACTAACTGAATTCACAAAGCAACAGTGTTTCAGTTCGTTAAAACGTTGCTGTATCTTGAATAACAAGCTTATTACATGCGAACCCTATTGGGAAGCTACTGAATTCACCATGATACTTAGATTCCGTTCCTTCAAATGTTGCTATATATTGAAAAGCACACTCATACAAGCATGTCCCATTGGGAACTCACTGAATTCGCCTAGAAATTTTGATTCCATTCGTGAAAATTTTTCTATATCCCGGTCAGTCCACTTATTACTACTGAGCCCTATTGGGAATAAACTGAATTCACCAAGTTACTGAGATTCGACTCAACAAATTTTGATAAATCTTTTAAAGTATACATATTACAAGAGCCTGCTACTGGGAACTAACTGAATTCACAAAGACACAGTGTTTCAGTTCGTTAAAACGTTGCTCTATCTTGAATAACAAGCTTATTACATGCGAATCCTATTGGGAACCTACTGAATAAACCAAGATACTTCGATTCCGTTACTTAAAATGTTGCTACATATTGACAAGCACACTCATACAAGCATGTCCCATTGGGAACTCACTGAATTCGCCTAGAAATTTTGATTCCATTCGTGAAAATTTTTCTATATCCCGGTCAGTCCACTTATTATTACTGAGCCCTATTGGGAACTAAGTGAATTCAAAAAGTTACTGAGATTCGGCTCATCAAATTTTGATAAATCTTTAAAAGTACACATATTACAAGAGCCTGCTACTGGGAACTAACTGAATTCACAAAGAAACAATGTTTCAGTTCGTTAAAACGTTGCTCTATCTTGAATAACAAGCTTATTACTTGCGAATTTCATTGGGAATCTATTGAATTCACCATGAACTTAGATTCCGTTCCTTAAAATGTTGCTCTATATTGAAAAGCACACTCATACAAGCATGTCCCATTAGGAACTCACTGATTTCCTGTAGAAATTTTGATTCCATTCGTGAAAATTTTTCTATATCCCGAACAGTCCACTAAGTACTACTGCTGCTTATTGGGATCTAATTTTATTCACAAAGTTACTGAGATTCGGGTTACCAAATTTTCATAAATCTTTAAAAGTTCACATATTACAAGAGCCTGCTACTGGGAACTAACTGAATTCACAAAGAAATAGTGTTTCAGTTCGTTTAACGTTGCTCTACCTAGAATATCAAGCTTATACATGCGAATCCTATTGGGAACCTACTGAATTCACCATGATACTTAGATTCCGTTCCTTAAATGTTGCTATACATTGAAAATCACACGCATACAAGTTTTACCCATTGGGAACTCACTGAATTCCCCTAGAAATTTTGATTCCATTCGTGAAAACTTTTCTATATCCCGAAGAGTCCACTTATTGCTACTGAGGCCTATTGGGAACTAACCGAATTCACGTAGTTACTGAGATTCGGCTCACCAAATTTTGATAAAACCTTAAAAGTATACATATTTCTAGAACTTCCTACTGGGAACTACGTGAATTAAAAAAGAAACTGTGTTTCAGTTCGTTAAAACGTTGCTCTTTCTTGAATAACAAACTTATTATATGCGACTTCTATTGGGAAACTACTGAATTCACCTTGATACTTAGATCCGTTCCTTAAAATGTTGCTATATATTGAAAAGCACACTCATACAAGCATGGCCCATTGGGAACTCACTGAATTTGCCTAGGAATTTTGATTCATTTCGTGAAAATTATTCTATATCCCGAACAGTCCACTTATTACTACTGAGGCCAATTGGGAATTAACTGAATTCACCAAGTTACTGAGATTGGGCTCACCAATATTGATAAATCTTTAAAACTATACGATTACAAGAGCCTGCTACTAGGAACTGACTGAATTCACAAAGAAACAGTGTTTCAGTTCCTTAAAACGTTGCTCTATCTTGAATAACAAGCTTATTACATGCAAATCCTATTGGGAACCTACTGAATTCAAAATGGTACTAAAATTCCGTCCCTTAAAATGTTGCTATATATTTAAAAGCACACTCATACCAGCATGTCCCATTGGGAACTCACTGAATTCGCCTAGAAATTTTGATCCATTCGTGAAAATTTTTCTATATCCCGAACAGTCCACTTATTACTACTGCGGCCTTTTAGAACTAAATGAATTCAACAATTTACTGAGATTCAGCTCAACAAATTTTGATAAATCTTTAAAAGTACACATATTACAAGAGCCTGCTACTGGGAACTACCTGAATTCACAAAGAAACAGTGATTCAGTTCGTTAAAACGTTGCTCTATCTTGAATAACAAGCTTATTACGTGTGAATCCTCTTGGGAACCTACTGTATTCACCATGATACTTAGATTTCATTCCGTAAAATGTTGCTATATATTGAAATGCACACTCATACAAGCATGTCCCATTGGGATCTCAATGAATTCGCCTAGAAATTTTGATTCCATTCGTGAAAATTTTTCTATATCCCGAAGAGTCCATTTATTGATACTGAGGCCTATGGGGAACTAACCGAATTCACTTAGTTACTGAGATTAGGCTCAACAAATTTTGATAAAACTTTAAAAGTATACATATTACTAGAACTTCCTACTGGTAACTACCTGAATTCAAAAAGAAACTGTGTTTCAGTTCGTTAAAACGTTGCTCTATCTTGAATAACAAGCTTATTATTTGTGAATCCTATTGGGAAACTACTGAATTCACCATGATACCTAGATTCGTTCCTTAAAATGTTGCTGTATATTGAAAAGCACACTCATACGAGCATGGCCCATTGGGTACTCACTGAATTCGCCTAAAAATTTTGATTCAATTCGTGAAAATTATTCTATATCCCGAACAGTCCACTTATTACTACTGCGGCCTATTGGGAATTAACTGAATTCACCAAGTTACTGAGATTGGGCTCACCAATATTGATAAATCTTTAAAAGTATACAATTACAAGAGCCTGCTACTAGGAACTGACTGAATTCACAAAGAAACAGTGTTTCAGTTCGTTAAAACGTTGCTCTATCTTGAATAACAAGCTTATTACATGCAAATCCCATTGGGAACCTAATGAATTCAAAATGATACTTAAATTCCGTTCCTAAAAATGTTGCTGTATATTGAAAAGCACACTAGTCCAAGCATGTCCCAATAGGAACTCACTGAATTCGCCTAGAAATTTTGATTCTATTCGTGAAAATTTTTCTATATCCCGAACAGTCCACTTATTACTACTGCGGCCTATTGGGAACTAACCGAATTCACCAAGTTACTAAGATTCGGTTGAGCTAATTTAGATAAATCATTAAAAGCACACAATTACAAGAGTCTGCAACTGGGAACTAACTGTATTCACAAGGAAACAGTCTTTCAGTTCGTTAAAACGTTGCTCTTGCTTGAATAACAAGTTATTACATGCGAATCCTAATGGGAACCTACTGATTTTAATATGATACTTAAAATCCGTTCTTTAATGTTGCTATGTATTGAAAAGCACACTCATACAAGCATGTCCCATTGGGAAGTCACTGAATTCTCCTACAAATTTTGATTCCATTCGTGAAAAATTTTCTATATCCCGAACAATCCACTTATTACTACTGCGGCCTATTGGGAACTAAGTGAATTCACAAAGTTACTGAGATTCGGCTCACCAAATTTTGATAAATCTTTAAAAGTACACATATTACAAGAGCCTGCTACTGGGAACTGACTGAATTCACAAAGAAACAGTGTTTCAGTTCGTAAAAACGTTGCTCTATCTTGAATAACAAGCTTATTACTTGTGAATCCTATTGGGAATCTTTGAATTCACCATGATACTTAGATTCCGTTCTTTAAAATGTTGCTATATATTGAAAAGCACACTCATACAAGCATGTCCCATTGGAAACTCACTGAATTCGCTTATAAATTTTGATTCCATTCGTGAAAGTTTTTCTATATTCCGAACAGTCCACTTGTTACTACTGCGGCCTATTGGGAATTAACTGAATTCACCATTTTACTCAGATTTGGCTCAGGAAATATTGATCAATCTGTAAAAGTACACATATTGCAAAGCCCTCTACTGGGAAGTGACTGAATTCACAAAGAAACAGTGTTTCAGTTCGTTAAAACGTTGCTCTATTTTGAATAACAAGCTTATTACATGCAAATCCTATTGGGAACCTACTGAATTCACCATGATACTTAAATTCCGTTCCTTAAAATGTTGCTATATATTGAAAAGCACACTCATACAAGCATGTCCCATTGGGAACTCACTGAATTCGCCTAGAAATTTTGATTCCATTCGTGAAAATTTTTCTATATCCCGAACAGTCCACTTATTACTACTGCGGCCTATTGGAACTAACTGAATTCACAAAGTTACTGAGATTCGGCTAACAAATTTTGATAAATCTTTTAAAGTATACATATTACAAGAGCCTGCTACTGGGAACTAACTGAATTCACAAAGACACAGTGTTTCAGTTCGTTAAAACGTTGCTCTATCTTGAATAACAAGCTTATTACATGCGAATCCTATTGGGAACCTACTGAATAAACCAAGATACTTCGATTCCGTTACTTAAAATGTTGCTACATATTGACAAGCACACTCATACAAGCATGTCCCATTGGGAACTCACTGAATTCGCCTAGAAATTTTGATTCCATTCGTGAAAATTTTTCTATATCCCGGTCAGTCCACTTATTATTACTGAGCCCTATTGGGAACTAAGTGAATTCAAAAAGTTACTGAGATTCGGCTCATCAAATTTTGATAAATCTTTAAAAGTACACATATTACAAGAGCCTGCTACTGGGAACTAATGAATTCACAAAGAAACAATGTCTCAGTTCGTTAAAACGTTGCTCTATCTTGAATAACAAGCTTATTACTTGCGAATTTCATTGGGAATCTATTGAATTCACCATGAACTTAGATTCCGTTCCTTAAAATGTTGCTCTATATTGAAAAGCACACTCATACAAGCATGTCCCATTAGGAACTCACTGATTTCCTGTAGAAATTTTGATTCCATTCGTGAAAATTTTTCTATATCCCGAACAGTCCACTAAGTACTACTGCTGCTTATTGGGATCTAATTTTATTCACAAAGTTACTGAGATTCGGGTTACCAAATTTTCATAAATCTTTAAAAGTTCACATATTACAAGAGCCTGCTACTGGGAACTAACTGAATTCACAAAGAAATAGTGTTTCAGTTCGTTTAACGTTGCTCTACCTAGAATATCAAGCTTATACATGCGAATCCTATTGGGAACCTACTGAATTCACCATGATACTTAGATTCCGTTCCTTAAATGTTGCTATACATTGAAAATCACACGCATACAAGTTTTACCCATTGGGAACTCACTGAATTCCCCTAGAAATTTTGATTCCATTCGTGAAAACTTTTCTATATCCCGAAGAGTCCACTTATTGCTACTGAGGCCTATTGGGAACTAACCGAATTCACGTAGTTACTGAGATTCGGCTCACCAAATTTTGATAAAACCTTAAAAGTATACATATTTCTAGAACTTCCTACTGGGAACTACGTGAATTAAAAAAGAAACTGTGTTTCAGTTCGTTAAAACGTTGCTCTTTCTTGAATAACAAACTTATTATATGCGACTTCTATTGGGAAACTACTGAATTCACCTTGATACTTAGATCCGTTCCTTAAAATGTTGCTATATATTGAAAAGCACACTCATACAAGCATGGCCCATTGGGAACTCACTGAATTTGCCTAGGAATTTTGATTCATTTCGTGAAAATTATTCTATATCCCGAACAGTCCACTTATTACTACTGAGGCCAATTGGGAATTAACTGAATTCACCAAGTTACTGAGATTGGGCTCACCAATATTGATAAATCTTTAAAACTATACGATTACAAGAGCCTGCTACTAGGAACTGACTGAATTCACAAAGAAACAGTGTTTCAGTTCCTTAAAACGTTGCTCTATCTTGAATAACAAGCTTATTACATGCAAATCCTATTGGGAACCTACTGAATTCAAAATGGTACTAAAATTCCGTCCCTTAAAATGTTGCTATATATTTAAAAGCACACTCATACCAGCATGTCCCATTGGGAACTCACTGAATTCGCCTAGAAATTTTGATCCATTCGTGAAAATTTTTCTATATCCCGAACAGTCCACTTATTACTACTGCGGCCTTTTGGAACTAAATGAATTCAACAATTTACTGAGATTCAGCTCACCAAATTTTGATAAATCTTTAAAAGTACACATATTACAAGAGCCTGCTACTGGGAACTACCTGAATTCACAAAGAAACAGTGATTCAGTTCGTTAAAACGTTGCTCTATCTTGAATAACAAGCTTATTACGTGTGAATCCTCTTGGGAACCTACTGTATTCACCATGATACTTAGATTTCATTCCGTAAAATGTTGCTATATATTGAAATGCACACTCATACAAGCATGTCCCATTGGGATCTCAATGAATTCGCCTAGAAATTTTGATTCCATTCGTGAAAATTTTTGTATATCCCGAAGAGTCCATTTATTGATACTGAGGCCTATGGGGAACTAACAGAATTCACTTAGTTACTGAGATTAGGCTCAACAAATTTTGATAAAACTTTAAAAGTATACATATTACTAGAACTTCCTACTGGGAACTACCTGAATTCAAAAAGAAACTGTGTTTCAGTTCGTTAAAACGTTGCTCTATCTTGAATAACAAGCTTATTATTTGTGAATCCTATTGGGAAACTACTGAATTCACCATGATACGTAGATTCGTTCCTTAAAATGTTGCTGTATATTGAAAAGCACACTCATACGAGCATGGCCCATTGGGAACTCACTGAATTCGCCTAAAAATTTTGATTCAATTCGTGAAAATTATTCTATATCCCGAACAGTCCACTTATTACTACTGCGGCCTATTGGGAATTAACTGAATTCACCAAGTTACTGAGATTGGGCTCACCAATATTGATAAATCTTTAAAAGTATACAATTACAAGAGCCTGCTACTAGGAACTGACTGAATTCACAAAGAAACAGTGTTTCAGTTCGTTAAAACGTTGCTCTATCTTGAATAACAAGCTTATTACATGCAAATCCTATTGGGAACCTAATGAATTCAAAATGATACTTAAATTCCGTTCCTAAAAATGTTGCTGTATATTGAAAAGCACACTAGTCCAAGCATGTCCCAATGGGAACTCACTGAATTCGCCTAGAAATTTTGATTCTATTCGTGAAAATTTTTCTATATCCCGAACAGTCCACTTATTACTACTGCGGCCTATTGGGAACTAACCGAATTCACCAAGTTACTAAGATTCGGTTGAGCTAATTTTGATAAATCATTAAAAGCACACAATTACAAGAGTCTGCAACTGGGAACTAACTGTATTCACAAGGAAACAGTCTTTCAGTTCGTTAAAACGTTGCTCTTGCTTGAATAACAAGTTATTACATGCGAATCCTAATGGGAACCTACTGATTTTAATATGATACTTAAAATCCGTTCTTTAATGATGCTATGTATTGAAAAGCACACTCATACAAGCATGTCCCATTGGGAAGTCACTGAATTCTCCTACAAATTTTGATTCCATTCGTGAAAAATTTTCTATATCCCGAACAATCCACTTATTACTACTGCGGCCTATTGGGAACTAAGTGAATTCACAAAGTTACTGAGATTCAGCTCACCAAATTTTGATAAATCTTTAAAAGTACACATATTACAAGAGCCTGCTACTGGGAACTAACTGAATTCACAAAGACACAGTGTTTCAGTTCGTTAAAACGTTGCTCTATCTTGAATAACAAGCTTATTACATGCGAATCCTATTGGGAACCTACTGAATAAACCAAGATACTTCGATTCCGTTACTTAAAATGTTGCTACATATTGACAAGCACACTCATACAAGCATGTCCCATTGGGAACTCACTGAATTCGCCTAGAAATTTTGATTCCATTCGTGAAAATTTTTCTATATCCCGGTCAGTCCACTTATTATTACTGAGCCCTATTGGGAACTAAGTGAATTCAAAAAGTTACTGAGATTCGGCTCATCAAATTTTGATAAATCTTTAAAAGTACACATATTACAAGAGCCTGCTACTGGGAACTAATGAATTCACAAAGAAACAATGTCTCAGTTCGTTAAAACGTTGCTCTATCTTGAATAACAAGCTTATTACTTGCGAATTTCTTTGGGAATCTATTGAATTCACCATGAACTTAGATTCCGTTCCTTAAAATGTTGCTCTATATTGAAAAGCACACTCATACAAGCATGTCCCATTAGGAACTCACTGATTTCCTGTAGAAATTTTGATTCCATTCGTGAAAATTTTTCTATATCCCGAACAGTCCACTAAGTACTACTGCTGCTTATTGGGATCTAATTTTATTCACAAAGTTACTGAGATTCGGGTTACCAAATTTTCATAAATCTTTAAAAGTTCACATATTACAAGAGCCTGCTACTGGGAACTAACTGAATTCACAAAGAAATAGTGTTTCAGTTCGTTTAACGTTGCTCTACCTAGAATATCAAGCTTATACATGCGAATCCTATTGGGAACCTACTGAATTCACCATGATACTTAGATTCCGTTCCTTAAATGTTGCTATACATTGAAAATCACACGCATACAAGTTTTACCCATTGGGAACTCACTGAATTCCCCTAGAAATTTTGATTCCATTCGTGAAAACTTTTCTATATCCCGAAGAGTCCACTTATTGCTACTGAGGCCTATTGGGAACTAACCGAATTCACGTAGTTACTGAGATTCGGCTCACCAAATTTTGATAAAACCTTAAAAGTATACATATTTCTAGAACTTCCTACTGGGAACTACGTGAATTAAAAAAGAAACTGTGTTTCAGTTCGTTAAAACGTTGCTCTTTCTTGAATAACAAACTTATTATATGCGACTTCTATTGGGAAACTACTGAATTCACCTTGATACTTAGATCCGTTCCTTAAAATGTTGCTATATATTGAAAAGCACATTCATACAAGCATGGCCCATTGGGAACTCACTGAATTTGCCTAGGAATTTTGATTCATTTCGTGAAAATTATTCTATATCCCGAACAGTCCACTTATTACTACTGAGGCCAATTGGGAATTAACTGAATTCACCAAGTTACTGAGATTGGGCTCACCAATATTGATAAATCTTTAAAACTATACGATTACAAGAGCCTGCTACTAGGAACTGACTGAATTCACAAAGAAACAGTGTTTCAGTTCCTTAAAACGTTGCTCTATCTTGAATAACAAGCTTATTACATGCAAATCCTATTGGGAACCTACTGAATTCAAAATGGTACTAAAATTCCGTCCCTTAAAATGTTGCTATATATTTAAAAGCACACTCATACCAGCATGTCCCATTGGGAACTCACTGAATTCGCCTAGAAATTTTGATCCATTCGTGAAAATTTTTCTATATCCCGAACAGTCCACTTATTACTACTGCGGCCTTTTGGAACTAAATGAATTCAACAATTTACTGAGATTCAGCTCACCAAATTTTGATAAATCTTTAAAAGTACACATATTACAAGAGCCTGCTACTGGGAACTACCTGAATTCACAAAGAAACAGTGATTCAGTTCGTTAAAACGTTGCTCTATCTTGAATAACAAGCTTATTACGTGTGAATCCTCTTGGGAACCTACTGTATTCACCATGATACTTAGATTTCATTCCGTAAAATGTTGCTATATATTGAAATGCACACTCATACAAGCATGTCCCATTGGGATCTCAATGAATTCGCCTAGAAATTTTGATTCCATTCGTGAAAATTTTTGTATATCCCGAAGAGTCCATTTATTGATACTGAGGCCTATGGGGAACTAACAGAATTCACTTAGTTACTGAGATTAGGCTCAACAAATTTTGATAAAACTTTAAAAGTATACATATTACTAGAACTTCCTACTGGGAACTACCTGAATTCAAAAAGAAACTGTGTTTCAGTTCGTTAAAACGTTGCTCTATCTTGAATAACAAGCTTATTATTTGTGAATCCTATTGGGAAACTACTGAATTCACCATGATACGTAGATTCGTTCCTTAAAATGTTGCTGTATATTGAAAAGCACACTCATACGAGCATGGCCCATTGGGAACTCACTGAATTCGCCTAAAAATTTTGATTCAATTCGTGAAAATTATTCTATATCCCGAACAGTCCACTTATTACTACTGCGGCCTATTGGGAATTAACTGAATTCACCAAGTTACTGAGATTGGGCTCACCAATATTGATAAATCTTTAAAAGTATACAATTACAAGAGCCTGCTACTAGGAACTGACTGAATTCACAAAGAAACAGTGTTTCAGTTCGTTAAAACGTTGCTCTATCTTGAATAACAAGCTTATTACATGCAAATCCTATTGGGAACCTAATGAATTCAAAATGATACTTAAATTCCGTTCCTAAAAATGTTGCTGTATATTGAAAAGCACACTAGTCCAAGCATGTCCCAATGGGAACTCACTGAATTCGCCTAGAAATTTTGATTCTATTCGTGAAAATTTTTCTATATCCCGAACAGTCCACTTATTACTACTGCGGCCTATTGGGAACTAACCGAATTCACCAAGTTACTAAGATTCGGTTGAGCTAATTTTGATAAATCATTAAAAGCACACAATTACAAGAGTCTGCAACTGGGAACTAACTGTATTCACAAGGAAACAGTCTTTCAGTTCGTTAAAACGTTGCTCTTGCTTGAATAACAAGTTATTACATGCGAATCCTAATGGGAACCTACTGATTTTAATATGATACTTAAAATCCGTTCTTTAATGATGCTATGTATTGAAAAGCACACTCATACAAGCATGTCCCATTGGGAAGTCACTGAATTCTCCTACAAATTTTGATTCCATTCGTGAAAAATTTTCTATATCCCGAACAATCCACTTATTACTACTGCGGCCTATTGGGAACTAAGTGAATTCACAAAGTTACTGAGATTCAGCTCACCAAATTTTGATAAATCTTTAAAAGTACACATATTACAAGAGCCTGCTACTGGGAACTGACTGAATTCACAAAGAAACAGTGTTTCAGTTCGTAAAAACGTTGCTCTATCTTGAATAACAAGCTTATTACTTGTGAATCCTATTGGGAATCTTTGAATTCACCATGATACTTAGATTCCGTTCCTTAAAATGTTGCTATATATTGAAAAGCACACTCATACAAGCATGTCCCATTGGAAACTCACTGAATTCGCTTATAAATTTTGATTCCATTCGTGAAAGTTTTTCTATATTCCGAACAGTCCACTTGTTACTACTGCGGCCTATTGGGAATTAACTGAATTCACCATGTTACTCAGATTTGGCTCAGGAAATATTGATCAATCTGTAAAAGTACACATATTGCAAAGCCCTCTACTGGGAAGTGACTGAATTCACAAAGAAACAGTGTTTCAGTTCGTTAAAACGTTGCTCTATTTTGAATAACAAGCTTATTACATGCAAATCCTATTGGGAACCTACTGAATTCACCATGATACTTAAATTCCGTTCCTTAAAATGTTGCTATATATTGAAAAGCACACTCATACAAGCATGTCCCATTGGGAACTCACTGAATTCGCCTAGAAATTTTGATTCCATTCGTGAAAATTTTTCTATATCCCGAACAGTCCACTTATTACTACTGCGGCCTATTGGAACTAACTGAATTCACAAAGTTACTGAGATTCGGCTCACCAAATTTTGATAAATCTTTAAAAGTACACATATTACAAGAGCCTGCTACTGGGAACTAAATGAAATCACAAAGAAACAGTGTTTCAGTTCGTTAAAACGTTGCTCTATCTTGAATAACAAGCTTATTACATGCGAATCCTATTGGGAACCTACTGAATTCACTATGATACTTAGATTCCGTTCCGTAAAATGTTGCTATATATTGAAAAGCACACTCATACAAGCATGTCCCATTGGGAACTCACTGATTTCGCCTAGAAATTTTGATTCCATTCGTGAAAATTTTTCTATATCCCGAAGAGTCCACTAATTACTACTGCCTCTTATTGGGATCTAATTTTATTCACAAAGTTACTGAGATTCTGGTTACCAAATTTTGATAAATCTTTAAAAGTACACATATTACAAGAGCCTGCTACTGGGACCTAACTGAATTCACAAAGAAACAGTGTTTCAGTTCGTTAAAACTTTGCTCTATCTTGAATAACAAGCTTATTACGTGTGAATCCTATTTGGAACCTACTGCATTCCCCATGATACTTAGATTCCGTTCCTTAAATGCTGCTATGTATTGAAAATCACACTCATACAAGCTTTTCCCATTGGGAACTCCCTGAATTCCCCTAGAAATTTTGATTCCATTCGTGAAAATTTTTCTATATCCCGAAGAGTCCACTTATTGCTACTGAGGCCTATTGGGAACTAACCGAATTCACTTAGTTACTGAGTTTCGGCTGAACAAATTTTGATCAATCTTTAAAAGTATACGTATTACTAGAGCTTCCTACTGGGAACTAACTGAATTCACAAAGAAACTGTGTTTCAGTTCGTTAAAACGTTGCTCTATCTTAAATAAGAAGCTTATTGTATGCGAATCCTATTGGGAACCTACTGAATTCACCATGATACTTAGATTCCGTTCCTTAAAATGTTGCTATATATTGAAAAGCACACTCATACAAGCATGTCCCATTGGGAATTCACTGAATTCGCCAAGAAATTTTGATTCAATTCGTGCAAATTTTTCTATTCCTGAACAGTCAACTTATTACTACTTCGGTCTATTGGGAATTAACTGAATTCACCAAGTTATTGAGATTGGGCTCACCAAATTTTGATAAATCTCTAAAAGTACACATATTACAAGAGCCTGCTACTGGGAACTGACTAAATTAACAAAGAAACAGTGTTTCAGTTCGTTAAAACATTGCTCTATTTTGAATAACAAGCTTGTTACAAGCAAATCCTATTGGGAACCTACTGAATTCACCATGATACTTACATTCCGTTCTTTAAAATGTTGCTATATATTGAAAAGCACACTCATACAAGCATGTCCCATTGGGAACTCACTGAATTCGCCTAGAAATTTTGATTCCATTCGTGAAAATTTTTCTATATCCCGAACAGTCCACTTATTACTACTGCGGCCTATTGGAACTAACTGAATTCACCAAGTTACTGAGATTCGGTTCATCAAATTTTGATAACTCTTTAAAAGTACACATATTACAAGAGCGTGCTAATGGAAACTAACTGAATTCACAAAGAAACAGTGTTTCAGTTCGCTAAAACGTTGCTCTTGCTTGAATAACAAGTTATTACATGCGAATCCTAATGGGAACCTACTGATTTTAATATGATACTTAAAATCCGTTCTTTAATGTTGCTATGCATTGAAAAGCACACTCATACAAGCATGTCCCATTGGGAAGTCACTGAATTCTCCTACAAATTTTGATTCCATTCGTGAAAAATTTTCTATATCCCGAACAATCCACTTATTACTACTGCGGCCTATTGGGAACTAAGTGAATTCACAAAGTTACTGAGATTCGGCTCACCAAATTTTGATAAATCTTTAAAAGTACACATATTACAAGAGCCTGCTACTGGGAACTGACTAAATTCACAAAGAAACAGTGTTTCAGTTCATAAAAACGTTGCTCTATCTTGAATAACAAGCTTATTACTTGTGAATCCTATTGGGAATCTTTGAATTCACCATGATACTTAGATTCCGTTCCTTAAAATGTTGCTATATATTGAAAAGCACACTCATACAAGCAGGTCCCATTGGAAACTCACTGAATTCGCTTATAAATTTTGATTCCATTCGTGAAAGTTTTTCTATATTCCGAACAGTCCACTTGTTACTACTGCGGCCTATTGGGAATTAACTGAATTCACCATGTTACTCAGATTTGGCTCAGGAAATATTGATCAATCTTCAAAAGTACACATATTGCAAGAGCCCTCTACTGGGAAGTGACTGAATTCACAAAGAAACAGTGTTTCAGTTCGTTAAAACGTTGCTCTATTTTGAATAACAAGCTTCTTACATGCAAATCCTATTGGGAACCTACTGAATTCACCATGATACTTAAATTCCGTTCCTTAAAATGTTGCTATATATTGAAAAGCACACTCATACAAGCATGTCCCATTGGGAACTCACTGAATTCGCCTAGAAATTTTGATTCCATTCGTGAAAATTTTTCTATATCCCGAACAGTCCACTTATTACTACTGCGGCCTATTGGAACTAACTGAATTCACAAAGTTACTGAGATTCGGCTCACCAAATTTTGATAAATCTTTAAAAGTACACATATTACAAGAGCCTGCTACTGGGAACTAAATGAAATCACAAAGAAACAGTGTTTCAGTTCGTTAAAACGTTGCTCTATCTTGAATAACAAGCTTATTACATGCGAATCCTATTGGGAACCTACTGAATTCACTATGATACTTAGATTCCGTTCCGTAAAATGTTGCTATATATTGAAAAGCACACTCATACAAGCATGTCCCATTGGGAACTCACTGATTTCGCCTAGAAATTTTGATTCCATTCGTGAAAATTTTTCTATATCCCGAAGAGTCCACTAATTACTACTGCCTCTTATTGGGATCTAATTTTATTCACAAAGTTACTGAGATTCTGGTTACCAAATTTTGATAAATCTTTAAAAGTACACATATTACAAGAGCCTGCTACTGGGAACTAACTGAATTCACAAAGAAACAGTGTTTCAGTTCGTTAAAACTTTGCTCTATCTTGAATAACAAGCTTATTACGTGTGAATCCTATTTGGAACCTACTGCATTCCCCATGATACTTAGATTCCGTTCCTTAAATGCTGCTATGTATTGAAAATCACACTCATACAAGCTTTTCCCATTGGGAACTCCCTGAATTCCCCTAGAAATTTTGATTCCATTCGTGAAAATTTTTCTATATCCCGAAGAGTCCACTTATTGCTACTGAGGCCTATTGGGAACTAACCGAAATCACTTAGTTACTGAGTTTCGGCTGAACAAATTTTGATCAATCTTTAAAAGTATACGTATTACTAGAGCTTCCTACTGGGAACTAACTGAATTCACAAAGAAACTGTGTTTCAGTTCGTTAAAACGTTGCTCTATCTTAAATAAGAAGCTTATTGTATGCGAATCCTATTGGGAACCTACTGAATTCACCATGATACTTAGATTCCGTTCCTTAAAATGTTGCTATATATTGAAAAGCACACTCATACAAGCATGTCCCATTGGGAATTCACTGAATTCGCCAAGAAATTTTGATTCAATTCGTGCAAATTTTTCTATTCCTGAACAGTCAACTTATTACTACTTCGGTCTATTGGGAATTAACTGAATTCACCAAGTTATTGAGATTGGGCTCACCAAATTTTGATAAATCTCTAAAAGTACACATATTACAAGAGCCTGCTACTGGGAACTGACTAAATTAACAAAGAAACAGTGTTTCAGTTCGTTAAAACATTGCTCTATTTTGAATAACAAGCTTGTTACAAGCAAATCCTATTGGGAACCTACTGAATTCACCATGATACTTACATTCCGTTCTTTAAAATGTTGCTATATATTGAAAAGCACACTCATACAAGCATGTCCCATTGGGAACTCACTGAATTCGCCTAGAAATTTTGATTCCATTCGTGAAAATTTTTCTATATCCCGAACAGTCCACTTATTACTACTGCGGCCTATTGGAACTAACTGAATTCACCAAGTTACTGAGATTCGGTTCATCAAATTTTGATAACTCTTTAAAAGTACACATATTACAAGAGCGTGCTAATGGAAACTAACTGAATTCACAAAGAAACAGTGTTTCAGTTCGCTAAAACGTTGCTCTTGCTTGAATAACAAGTTATTACATGCGAATCCTAATGGGAACCTACTGATTTTAATATGATACTTAAAATCCGTTCTTTAATGTTGCTATGCATTGAAAAGCACACTCATACAAGCATGTCCCATTGGGAAGTCACTGAATTCTCCTACAAATTTTGATTCCATTCGTGAAAAATTTTCTATATCCCGAACAATCCACTTATTACTACTGCGGCCTATTGGGAACTAAGTGAATTCACAAAGTTACTGAGATTCGGCTCACCAAATTTTGATAAATCTTTAAAAGTACACATATTACAAGAGCCTGCTACTGGGAACTGACTAAATTCACAAAGAAACAGTGTTTCAGTTCATAAAAACGTTGCTCTATCTTGAATAACAAGCTTATTACTTGTGAATCCTATTGGGAATCTTTGAATTCACCATGATACTTAGATTCCGTTCCTTAAAATGTTGCTATATATTGAAAAGCACACTCATACAAGCAGGTCCCATTGGAAACTCACTGAATTCGCTTATAAATTTTGATTCCATTCGTGAAAGTTTTTCTATATTCCGAACAGTCCACTTGTTACTACTGCGGCCTATTGGGAATTAACTGAATTCACCATGTTACTCAGATTTGGCTCAGGAAATATTGATCAATCTGTAAAAGTACACATATTGCAAAGCCCTCTACTGGGAAGTGACTGAATTCACAAAGAAACAGTGTTTCAGTTCGTTAAAACGTTGCTCTATTTTGAATAACAAGCTTATTACATGCAAATCCTATTGGGAACCTACTGAATTCACCATGATACTTAAATTCCGTTCCTTAAAATGTTGCTATATATTGAAAAGCACACTCATACAAGCATGTCCCATTGGGAACTCACTGAATTCGCCTAGAAATTTTGATTCCATTCGTGAAAATTTTTCTATATCCCGAACAGTCCACTTATTACTACTGCGGCCTATTGGAACTAACTGAATTCACAAAGTTACTGAGATTCGGCTCACCAAATTTTGATAAATCTTTAAAAGTACACATATTACAAGAGCCTGCTACTGGGAACTAAATGAAATCACAAAGAAACAGTGTTTCAGTTCGTTAAAACGTTGCTCTATCTTGAATAACAAGCTTATTACATGCGAATCCTATTGGGAACCTACTGAATTCACTATGATACTTAGATTCCGTTCCGTAAAATGTTGCTATATATTGAAAAGCACACTCATACAAGCATGTCCCATTGGGAACTCACTGATTTCGCCTAGAAATTTTGATTCCATTCGTGAAAATTTTTCTATATCCCGAAGAGTCCACTAATTACTACTGCCTCTTATTGGGATCTAATTTTATTCACAAAGTTACTGAGATTCTGGTTACCAAATTTTGATAAATCTTTAAAAGTACACATATTACAAGAGCCTGCTACTGGGACCTAACTGAATTCACAAAGAAACAGTGTTTCAGTTCGTTAAAACTTTGCTCTATCTTGAATAACAAGCTTATTACGTGTGAATCCTATTTGGAACCTACTGCATTCCCCATGATACTTAGATTCCGTTCCTTAAATGCTGCTATGTATTGAAAATCACACTCATACAAGCTTTTCCCATTGGGAACTCCCTGAATTCCCCTAGAAATTTTGATTCCATTCGTGAAAATTTTTCTATATCCCGAAGAGTCCACTTATTGCTACTGAGGCCTATTGGGAACTAACCGAATTCACTTAGTTACTGAGTTTCGGCTGAACAAATTTTGATCAATCTTTAAAAGTATACGTATTACTAGAGCTTCCTACTGGGAACTAACTGAATTCACAAAGAAACTGTGTTTCAGTTCGTTAAAACGTTGCTCTATCTTAAATAAGAAGCTTATTGTATGCGAATCCTATTGGGAACCTACTGAATTCACCATGATACTTAGATTCCGTTCCTTAAAATGTTGCTATATATTGAAAAGCACACTCATACAAGCATGTCCCATTGGGAATTCACTGAATTCGCCAAGAAATTTTGATTCAATTCGTGCAAATTTTTCTATTCCTGAACAGTCAACTTATTACTACTTCGGTCTATTGGGAATTAACTGAATTCACCAAGTTATTGAGATTGGGCTCACCAAATTTTGATAAATCTCTAAAAGTACACATATTACAAGAGCCTGCTACTGGGAACTGACTAAATTAACAAAGAAACAGTGTTTCAGTTCGTTAAAACATTGCTCTATTTTGAATAACAAGCTTGTTACAAGCAAATCCTATTGGGAACCTACTGAATTCACCATGATACTTACATTCCGTTCTTTAAAATGTTGCTATATATTGAAAAGCACACTCATACAAGCATGTCCCATTGGGAACTCACTGAATTCGCCTAGAAATTTTGATTCCATTCGTGAAAATTTTTCTATATCCCGAACAGTCCACTTATTACTACTGCGGCCTATTGGAACTAACTGAATTCACCAAGTTACTGAGATTCGGTTCATCAAATTTTGATAACTCTTTAAAAGTACACATATTACAAGAGCGTGCTAATGGAAACTAACTGAATTCACAAAGAAACAGTGTTTCAGTTCGCTAAAACGTTGCTCTTGCTTGAATAACAAGTTATTACATGCGAATCCTAATGGGAACCTACTGATTTTAATATGATACTTAAAATCCGTTCTTTAATGTTGCTATGCATTGAAAAGCACACTCATACAAGCATGTCCCATTGGGAAGTCACTGAATTCTCCTACAAATTTTGATTCCATTCGTGAAAAATTTTCTATATCCCGAACAATCCACTTATTACTACTGCGGCCTATTGGGAACTAAGTGAATTCACAAAGTTACTGAGATTCGGCTCACCAAATTTTGATAAATCTTTAAAAGTACACATATTACAAGAGCCTGCTACTGGGAACTGACTAAATTCACAAAGAAACAGTGTTTCAGTTCATAAAAACGTTGCTCTATCTTGAATAACAAGCTTATTACTTGTGAATCCTATTGGGAATCTTTGAATTCACCATGATACTTAGATTCCGTTCCTTAAAATGTTGCTATATATTGAAAAGCACACTCATACAAGCAGGTCCCATTGGAAACTCACTGAATTCGCTTATAAATTTTGATTCCATTCGTGAAAGTTTTTCTATATTCCGAACAGTCCACTTGTTACTACTGCGGCCTATTGGGAATTAACTGAATTCACCATGTTACTCAGATTTGGCTCAGGAAATATTGATCAATCTTCAAAAGTACACATATTGCAAGAGCCCTCTACTGGGAAGTGACTGAATTCACAAAGAAACAGTGTTTCAGTTCGTTAAAACGTTGCTCTATTTTGAATAACAAGCTTCTTACATGCAAATCCTATTGGGAACCTACTGAATTCACCATGATACTTAAATTCCGTTCCTTAAAATGTTGCTATATATTGAAAAGCACACTCATACAAGCATGTCCCATTGGGAACTCACTGAATTCGCCTAGAAATTTTGATTCCATTCGTGAAAATTTTTCTATATCCCGAACAGTCCACTTATTACTACTGCGGCCTATTGGAACTAACTGAATTCACAAAGTTACTGAGATTCGGCTCACCAAATTTTGATAAATCTTTAAAAGTACACATATTACAAGAGCCTGCTACTGGGAACTAAATGAAATCACAAAGAAACAGTGTTTCAGTTCGTTAAAACGTTGCTCTATCTTGAATAACAAGCTTATTACATGCGAATCCTATTGGGAACCTACTGAATTCACTATGATACTTAGATTCCGTTCCGTAAAATGTTGCTATATATTGAAAAGCACACTCATACAAGCATGTCCCATTGGGAACTCACTGATTTCGCCTAGAAATTTTGATTCCATTCGTGAAAATTTTTCTATATCCCGAAGAGTCCACTAATTACTACTGCCTCTTATTGGGATCTAATTTTATTCACAAAGTTACTGAGATTCTGGTTACCAAATTTTGATAAATCTTTAAAAGTACACATATTACAAGAGCCTGCTACTGGGAACTAACTGAATTCACAAAGAAACAGTGTTTCAGTTCGTTAAAACTTTGCTCTATCTTGAATAACAAGCTTATTACGTGTGAATCCTATTTGGAACCTACTGCATTCCCCATGATACTTAGATTCCGTTCCTTAAATGCTGCTATGTATTGAAAATCACACTCATACAAGCTTTTCCCATTGGGAACTCCCTGAATTCCCCTAGAAATTTTGATTCCATTCGTGAAAATTTTTCTATATCCCGAAGAGTCCACTTATTGCTACTGAGGCCTATTGGGAACTAACCGAAATCACTTAGTTACTGAGTTTCGGCTGAACAAATTTTGATCAATCTTTAAAAGTATACGTATTACTAGAGCTTCCTACTGGGAACTAACTGAATTCACAAAGAAACTGTGTTTCAGTTCGTTAAAACGTTGCTCTATCTTAAATAAGAAGCTTATTGTATGCGAATCCTATTGGGAACCTACTGAATTCACCATGATACTTAGATTCCGTTCCTTAAAATGTTGCTATATATTGAAAAGCACACTCATACAAGCATGTCCCATTGGGAATTCACTGAATTCGCCAAGAAATTTTGATTCAATTCGTGCAAATTTTTCTATTCCTGAACAGTCAACTTATTACTACTTCGGTCTATTGGGAATTAACTGAATTCACCAAGTTATTGAGATTGGGCTCACCAAATTTTGATAAATCTCTAAAAGTACACATATTACAAGAGCCTGCTACTGGGAACTGACTAAATTAACAAAGAAACAGTGTTTCAGTTCGTTAAAACATTGCTCTATTTTGAATAACAAGCTTGTTACAAGCAAATCCTATTGGGAACCTACTGAATTCACCATGATACTTACATTCCGTTCTTTAAAATGTTGCTATATATTGAAAAGCACACTCATACAAGCATGTCCCATTGGGAACTCACTGAATTCGCCTAGAAATTTTGATTCCATTCGTGAAAATTTTTCTATATCCCGAACAGTCCACTTATTACTACTGCGGCCTATTGGAACTAACTGAATTCACCAAGTTACTGAGATTCGGTTCATCAAATTTTGATAACTCTTTAAAAGTACACATATTACAAGAGCGTGCTAATGGAAACTAACTGAATTCACAAAGAAACAGTGTTTCAGTTCGCTAAAACGTTGCTCTTGCTTGAATAACAAGTTATTACATGCGAATCCTAATGGGAACCTACTGATTTTAATATGATACTTAAAATCCGTTCTTTAATGTTGCTATGCATTGAAAAGCACACTCATACAAGCATGTCCCATTGGGAAGTCACTGAATTCTCCTACAAATTTTGATTCCATTCGTGAAAAATTTTCTATATCCCGAACAATCCACTTATTACTACTGCGGCCTATTGGGAACTAAGTGAATTCACAAAGTTACTGAGATTCGGCTCACCAAATTTTGATAAATCTTTAAAAGTACACATATTACAAGAGCCTGCTACTGGGAACTGACTAAATTCACAAAGAAACAGTGTTTCAGTTCATAAAAACGTTGCTCTATCTTGAATAACAAGCTTATTACTTGTGAATCCTATTGGGAATCTTTGAATTCACCATGATACTTAGATTCCGTTCCTTAAAATGTTGCTATATATTGAAAAGCACACTCATACAAGCAGGTCCCATTGGAAACTCACTGAATTCGCTTATAAATTTTGATTCCATTCGTGAAAGTTTTTCTATATTCCGAACAGTCCACTTGTTACTACTGCGGCCTATTGGGAATTAACTGAATTCACCATGTTACTCAGATTTGGCTCAGGAAATATTGATCAATCTGTAAAAGTACACATATTGCAAAGCCCTCTACTGGGAAGTGACTGAATTCACAAAGAAACAGTGTTTCAGTTCGTTAAAACGTTGCTCTATTTTGAATAACAAGCTTATTACATGCAAATCCTATTGGGAACCTACTGAATTCACCATGATACTTAAATTCCGTTCCTTAAAATGTTGCTATATATTGAAAAGCACACTCATACAAGCATGTCCCATTGGGAACTCACTGAATTCGCCTAGAAATTTTGATTCCATTCGTGAAAATTTTTCTATATCCCGAACAGTCCACTTATTACTACTGCGGCCTATTGGAACTAACTGAATTCACAAAGTTACTGAGATTCGGCTCACCAAATTTTGATAAATCTTTAAAAGTACACATATTACAAGAGCCTGCTACTGGGAACTAAATGAAATCACAAAGAAACAGTGTTTCAGTTCGTTAAAACGTTGCTCTATCTTGAATAACAAGCTTATTACATGCGAATCCTATTGGGAACCTACTGAATTCACTATGATACTTAGATTCCGTTCCGTAAAATGTTGCTATATATTGAAAAGCACACTCATACAAGCATGTCCCATTGGGAACTCACTGATTTCGCCTAGAAATTTTGATTCCATTCGTGAAAATTTTTCTATATCCCGAAGAGTCCACTAATTACTACTGCCTCTTATTGGGATCTAATTTTATTCACAAAGTTACTGAGATTCTGGTTACCAAATTTTGATAAATCTTTAAAAGTACACATATTACAAGAGCCTGCTACTGGGAACTAACTGAATTCACAAAGAAACAGTGTTTCAGTTCGTTAAAACTTTGCTCTATCTTGAATAACAAGCTTATTACGTGTGAATCCTATTTGGAACCTACTGCATTCCCCATGATACTTAGATTCCGTTCCTTAAATGCTGCTATGTATTGAAAATCACACTCATACAAGCTTTTCCCATTGGGAACTCCCTGAATTCCCCTAGAAATTTTGATTCCATTCGTGAAAATTTTTCTATATCCCGAAGAGTCCACTTATTGCTACTGAGGCCTATTGGGAACTAACCGAATTCACTTAGTTACTGAGTTTCGGCTGAACAAATTTTGATCAATCTTTAAAAGTATACGTATTACTAGAGCTTCCTACTGGGAACTAACTGAATTCACAAAGAAACTGTGTTTCAGTTCGTTAAAACGTTGCTCTATCTTAAATAAGAAGCTTATTGTATGCGAATCCTATTGGGAACCTACTGAATTCACCATGATACTTAGATTCCGTTCCTTAAAATGTTGCTATATATTGAAAAGCACACTCATACAAGCATGTCCCATTGGGAATTCACTGAATTCGCCAAGAAATTTTGATTCAATTCGTGCAAATTTTTCTATTCCTGAACAGTCAACTTATTACTACTTCGGTCTATTGGGAATTAACTGAATTCACCAAGTTATTGAGATTGGGCTCACCAAATTTTGATAAATCTCTAAAAGTACACATATTACAAGAGCCTGCTACTGGGAACTGACTAAATTAACAAAGAAACAGTGTTTCAGTTCGTTAAAACATTGCTCTATTTTGAATAACAAGCTTGTTACAAGCAAATCCTATTGGGAACCTACTGAATTCACCATGATACTTACATTCCGTTCTTTAAAATGTTGCTATATATTGAAAAGCACACTCATACAAGCATGTCCCATTGGGAACTCACTGAATTCGCCTAGAAATTTTGATTCCATTCGTGAAAATTTTTCTATATCCCGAACAGTCCACTTATTACTACTGCGGCCTATTGGAACTAACTGAATTCACCAAGTTACTGAGATTCGGTTCATCAAATTTTGATAACTCTTTAAAAGTACACATATTACAAGAGCGTGCTAATGGAAACTAACTGAATTCACAAAGAAACAGTGTTTCAGTTCGCTAAAACGTTGCTCTTGCTTGAATAACAAGTTATTACATGCGAATCCTAATGGGAACCTACTGATTTTAATATGATACTTAAAATCCGTTCTTTAATGTTGCTATGCATTGAAAAGCACACTCATACAAGCATGTCCCATTGGGAAGTCACTGAATTCTCCTACAAATTTTGATTCCATTCGTGAAAAATTTTCTATATCCCGAACAATCCACTTATTACTACTGCGGCCTATTGGGAACTAAGTGAATTCACAAAGTTACTGAGATTCGGCTCACCAAATTTTGATAAATCTTTAAAAGTACACATATTACAAGAGCCTGCTACTGGGAACTGACTGAATTCACAAAGAAACAGTGTTTCAGTTCGTAAAAACGTTGCTCTATCTTGAATAACAAGCTTATTACTTGTGAATCCTATTGGGAATCTTTGAATTCACCATGATACTTAGATTCCGTTCCTTAAAATGTTGCTATATATTGAAAAGCACACTCATACAAGCATGTCCCATTGGAAACTCACTGAATTCGCTTATAAATTTTGATTCCATTCGTGAAAGTTTTTCTATATTCCGAACAGTCCACTTGTTACTACTGCGGCCTATTGGGAATTAACTGAATTCACCATGTTACTCAGATTTGGCTCAGGAAATATTGATCAATCTGTAAAAGTACACATATTGCAAAGCCCTCTACTGGGAAGTGACTGAATTCACAAAGAAACAGTGTTTCAGTTCGTTAAAACGTTGCTCTATTTTGAATAACAAGCTTATTACATGCAAATCCTATTGGGAACCTACTGAATTCACCATGATACTTAAATTCCGTTCCTTAAAATGTTGCTATATATTGAAAAGCACACTCATACAAGCATGTCCCATTGGGAACTCACTGAATTCGCCTAGAAATTTTGATTCCATTCGTGAAAATTTTTCTATATCCCGAACAGTCCACTTATTACTACTGCGGCCTATTGGAACTAACTGAATTCACAAAGTTACTGAGATTCGGCTCACCAAATTTTGATAAATCTTTAAAAGTACACATATTACAAGAGCCTGCTACTGGGAACTAAATGAAATCACAAAGAAACAGTGTTTCAGTTCGTTAAAACGTTGCTCTATCTTGAATAACAAGCTTATTACATGCGAATCCTATTGGGAACCTACTGAATTCACTATGATACTTAGATTCCGTTCCGTAAAATGTTGCTATATATTGAAAAGCACACTCGTACAAGCATGTCCCATTGGGAACTCACTGATTTCGCCTAGAAATTTTGATTCCATTCGTGAAAATTTTTCTATATCCCGAAGAGTCCACTAATTACTACTGCCTCTTATTGGGATCTAATTTTATTCACAAAGTTACTGAGATTCTGGTTACCAAATTTTGATAAATCTTTAAAAGTACACATATTACAAGAGCCTGCTACTGGGAACTGACTAAATTCACAAAGAAACAGTGTTTCAGTTCATAAAAACGTTGCTCTATCTTGAATAACAAGCTTATTACTTGTGAATCCTATTGGGAATCTTTGAATTCACCATGATACTTAGATTCCGTTCCTTAAAATGTTGCTATATATTGAAAAGCACACTCATACAAGCATGTCCCATTGGAAACTCACTGAATTCGCTTATAAATTTTGATTCCATTCGTGAAAGTTTTCTATATTCCGAACAGTCCACTTGTTACTACTGCGGCCTATTGGGAATTAACTGAATTCACCATGTTACTCAGATTTGGCTCAGGAAATATTGATCAATCTTCAAAAGTACACATATTGCAAGAGCCCTCTACTGGGAAGTGACTGAATTCACAAAGAAACAGTGTTTCAGTTCGTTAAAACGTTGCTCTATTTTGAATAACAAGCTTCTTACATGCAAATCCTATTGGGAACCTACTGAATTCACCATGATACTTAAATTCCGTTCCTTAAAATGTTGCTATATATTGAAAAGCACACTCATACAAGCATGTCCCATTGGGAACTCACTGAATTCGCCTAGAAATTTTGATTCCATTCGTGAAAATTTTCCTATATCCCGAACAGTCCACTTATTACTACTGCGGCCTATTGGAACTAACTGAATTCACCAAGTTACTGAGATTCGGCTCACCAAATTTTGATAAATCTTTAAAAGTACACATATTACAAGAGCCTGCTACTGGGAACTAAATGAAATCACAAAGAAACAGTGTTTCAGTTCGTTAAAATGTTGCTCTATCTTGAATAACAAGCTTATTACATGCGAATCCTATTGGGAACCTACTGAATTCACTATGATACTTAGATTCCGTTCCGTAAAATGTTGCTATATATTGAAAAGCACACTCATACAAGCATGTCCAATTGGGAACTCACTGATTACGCCTAGAAATTTTGATTCCATTCGTGAAAATTTTTCTATATCCCGAAGAGTCCACTAATTACTAGTGCGGCTTATTGGGATCTAATTTTATTCACAAACTTACTGAGATTCTGGTTACCAAATTTTGATAAATCTTTAAATGTACACATATTACAAGAGCCTGCTACTGGGAACTAACTGAATTCACAAAGAAACAGTGTTTCAGTTCGTTAAAACTTTGCTCTATCTTGAATAACAAGCTTATTACGTGTGAATCCTATTTGGAACCTACTGCATTCCCCATGATACTTAGATTCCGTTCCTTAAATGTTGCTATGTATTGAAAATCACACTCATACAAGCTTTTCCCATTGGGAACTCCCTGAATTCCCCTAGAAATTTTGATTCCATTCGTGAAAATTTTTCTATATCCCGAAGAGTCCACTTATTGCTACTGAGGCCTATTGGGAACTAACCGAATTCACTTAGTTACTGAGTTTCGGCTGAACAAATTTTGATCAATCTTTAAAAGTATACGTATTACTAGAGCTTCCTACTGGGAACTAACTGAATTCACAAAGAAACTGTGTTTCAGTTCGTTAAAACGTTGCTCTATCTTAAATAACAAGCTTATTGTATGCGAATCCTATTGGGAACCTACTGAATTCACCATGATACTTAGATTCCGTTCCTTAAAATGTTGCTATATATTGAAAAGCACACTCATACAAGCATGTCCCATTGGGAATTCACTGAATTCGCCAAGAAATTTTGATTCAATTCGTGCAAATTTTTCTATTCCTGAACAGTCAACTTATTACTACTTCGGTCTATTGGGAATTAACTGAATTCACCAAGTTATTGAGATTGGGCTCACCAAATTTTGATAAATCTTTAAAAGTACACATATTACAAGAGCCTGCTACTGGGAACTGACTAAATTCACAAAGAAACAGTGTTTCAGTTCGTTAAAACATTGCTCTATTTTGAATAACAAGCTTGTTACATGCAAATCCTATTGGGAACCTACTGAATTCACCATGATACTTACATTCCGTTCTTTAAAATGTTGCTATATATTGAAAAGCACACTCATACAAGCATGTCCCATTGGGAACTCATTGAATTCGCCTAGAAATTTTGATTCTATTCGTGAAAATTTTTCTATATCCCGAACAGTCCACTTATTACTACTGCGGCCTATTGGGAACTAACCGAATTCACCAAGTTACTAAGATTCGGTTGAGCTAATTTTGATAAATCATTAAAAGCACACAATTACAAGAGTCTGCAACTGGGAACTAACTGTATTCACAAGGAAACAGTCTTTCAGTTCGTTAAAACGTTGCTCTTGCTTGAATAACAAGTTATTACATGCGAATCCTAATGGGAACCTACTGATTTTAATATGATACTTAAAATCCGTTCTTTAATGTTGCTATGTATTGAAAAGCACACTCATACAAGCATGTCCCATTGGGAAGTCACTGAATTCTCCTACAAATTTTGATTCCATTCGTGAAAAATTTTCTATATCCCGAACAATCCACTTATTACTACTGCGGCCTATTGGGAACTAAGTGAATTCACAAAGTTACTGAGATTCAGCTCACCAAATTTTGATAAATCTTTAAAAGTACACATATTACAAGAGCCTGCTACTGGGAACTGACTGAATTCACAAAGAAACAGTGTTTCAGTTCGTAAAAACGTTGCTCTATCTTGAATAACAAGCTTATTACTTGTGAATCCTATAGGGAATCTTTGAATTCACCATGATACTTAGATTCCGTTCCTTAAAATGTTGCTATATATTGAAAAGCACACTCATACAAGCATGTCCCATTGGAAACTCACTGAATTCGCTTATAAATTTTGATTCCATTCGTGAAAGTTTTTCTATATTCCGAACAGTCCACTTGTTACTACTGCGGCCTATTGGGAATTAACTGAATTCACCATGTTACTCAGATTTGGCTCAGGAAATATTGATCAATCTGTAAAAGTACACATATTGCAAAGCCCTCTACTGGGAAGTGACTGAATTCACAAAGAAACAGTGTTTCAGTTCGTTAAAACGTTGCTCTATTTTGAATAACAAGCTTATTACATGCAAATCCTATTGGGAACCTACTGAATTCACCATGATACTTAAATTCCGTTCCTTAAAATGTTGCTATATATTGAAAAGCACACTCATACAAGCATGTCCCATTGGGAACTCACTGAATTCGCCTAGAAATTTTGATTCCATTCGTGAAAATTTTTCTATATCCCGAACAGTCCACTTATTACTACTGCGGCCTATTGGAACTAACTGAATTCACAAAGTTACTGAGATTCGGCTCACCAAATTTTGATAAATCTTTAAAAGTACACATATTACAAGAGCCTGCTACTGGGAACTAAATGAAATCACAAAGAAACAGTGTTTCAGTTCGTTAAAACGTTGCTCTATCTTGAATAACAAGCTTATTACATGCGAATCCTATTGGGAACCTACTGAATTCACTATGATACTTAGATTCCGTTCCGTAAAATGTTGCTATATATTGAAAAGCACACTCATACAAGCATGTCCCATTGGGAACTCACTGATTTCGCCTAGAAATTTTGATTCCATTCGTGAAAATTTTTCTATATCCCGAAGAGTCCACTAATTACTACTGCCTCTTATTGGGATCTAATTTTATTCACAAAGTTACTGAGATTCTGGTTACCAAATTTTGATAAATCTTTAAAAGTACACATATTACAAGAGCCTGCTACTGGGAACTAACTGAATTCACAAAGAAACAGTGTTTCAGTTCGTTAAAACTTTGCTCTATCTTGAATAACAAGCTTATTACGTGTGAATCCTATTTGGAACCTACTGCATTCCCCATTATACTTAGATTCCGTTCCTTAAATGCTGCTATGTATTGAAAATCACACTCATACAAGCTTTTCCCATTGGGAACTCCCTGAATTCCCCTAGAAATTTTGATTCCATTCGTGAAAATTTTTCTATATCCCGAAGAGTCCACTTATTGCTACTGAGGCCTATTGGGAACTAACCGAATTCACTTAGTTACTGAGTTTCGGCTGAACAAATTTTGATCAATCTTTAAAAGTATACGTATTACTAGAGCTTCCTACTGGGAACTAACTGAATTCACAAAGAAACTGTGTTTCAGTTCGTTAAAACGTTGCTCTATCTTAAATAAGAAGCTTATTGTATGCGAATCCTATTGGGAACCTACTGAATTCACCATGATACTTAGATTCCGTTCCTTAAAATGTTGCTATATATTGAAAAGCACACTCATACAAGCATGTCCCATTGGGGATTCACTGAATTCGCCAAGAAATTTTGATTCAATTCGTGCAAATTTTTCTATTCCTGAACAGTCAACTTATTACTACTTCGGTCTATTGGGAATTAACTGAATTCACCAAGTTATTGAGATTGGGCTCACCAAATTTTGATAAATCTCTAAAAGTACACATATTACAAGAGCCTGCTACTGGGAACTGACTAAATTAACAAAGAAACAGTGTTTCAGTTCGTTAAAACATTGCTCTATTTTGAATAACAAGCTTGTTACAAGCAAATCCTATTGGGAACCTACTGAATTCACCATGATACTTACATTCCGTTCTTTAAAATGTTGCTATATATTGAAAAGCACACTCATACAAGCATGTCCCATTGGGAACTCATTGAATTCGCCTAGAAATTTTGATTCCATTCGTGAAAATTTTTCTATATCCCGAACAGTCCACTTATTACTACTGCGGCCTATTGGAACTAACTGAATTCACCAAGTTACTGAGATTCGGTTGAGCTAATTTTGATAAATCATTAAAAGTACACATATTACAAGAGCGTGCTAATGGAAACTAACTGAATTCACAAAGAAACAGTGTTTCAGTTCGCTAAAACGTTGCTCTTGCTTGAATAACAAGTTATTACATGCGAATCCTAATGGGAACCTACTGATTTTAATATGATACTTAAAATCCGTTCTTTAATGTTGCTATATATTGAAAAGCACACTCATACAAGCATGTCCCATTGGGAACTCATTGAATTCGCCTAGAAATTTTGATTCCATTCGTGAAAAATTTTCTATATCCCGAACAATCCACTTATTACTACTGCGGCCTATTGGGAACTAAGTGAATTCACAAAGTTACTGAGATTCGGCTCACCAAATTTTGATAAATCTTTAAAAGTACACATATTACAAGAGCCTGCTACTGGGAACTGACTAAATTCACAAAGAAACAGTGTTTCAGTTCATAAAAACGTTGCTCTATCTTGAATAACAAGCTTATTACTTGTGAATCCTATTGGGAATCTTTGAATTCACCATGATACTTAGATTCCGTTCCTTAAAATGTTGCTATATATTGAAAAGCACACTCATACAAGCAGGTCCCATTGGAAACTCACTGAATTCGCTTATAAATTTTGATTCCATTCGTGAAAGTTTTTCTATATTCCGAACAGTCCACTTGTTACTACTGCGGCCTATTGGGAATTAACTGAATTCACCATGTTACTCAGATTTGGCTCAGGAAATATTGATCAATCTTCAAAAGTACACATATTGCAAGAGCCCTCTACTGGGAAGTGACTGAATTCACAAAGAAACAGTGTTTCAGTTCGTTAAAACGTTGCTCTATTTTGAATAACAAGCTTCTTACATGCAAATCCTATTGGGAACCTACTGAATTCACCATGATACTTAAATTCCGTTCCTTAAAATGTTGCTATATATTGAAAAGCACACTCATACAAGCATGTCCCATTGGGAACTCACTGAATTCGCCTAGAAATTTTGATTCCATTCGTGAAAATTTTCCTATATCCCGAACAGTCCACTTATTACTACTGCGGCCTATTGGAACTAACTGAATTCACCAAGTTACTGAGATTCGGCTCACCAAATTTTGATAAATCTTTAAAAGTACACATATTACAAGAGCCTGCTACTGGGAACTAAATGAAATCACAAAGAAACAGTGTTTCAGTTCGTTAAAACGTTGCTCTATCTTGAATAACAAGCTTATTACATGCGAATCCTATTGGGAACCTACTGAATTCACTATGATACTTAGATTCCGTTCCGTAAAATGTTGCTATATATTGAAAAGCACACTCATACAAGCATGTCCAATTGGGAACTCACTGATTACGCCTAGAAATTTAGATTCCATTCGTGAAAATTTTTCTATATCCCGAAGAGTCCACTAATTACTAGTGCGGCTTATTGGGATCTAATTTTATTCACAAACTTACTGAGATTCTGGTTACCAAATTTTGATAAATCTTTAAATGTACACATATTACAAGAGCCTGCTACTGGGAACTAACTGAATTCACAAAGAAACAGTGTTTCAGTTCGTTAAAACTTTGCTCTATCTTGAATAACAAGCTTATTACGTGTGAATCCTATTTGGAACCTACTGCATTCCCCATGATACTTAGATTCCGTTCCTTAAATGTTGCTATGTATTGAAAATCACACTCATACAAGCTTTTCCCATTGGGAACTCCCTGAATTCCCCTAGAAATTTTGATTCCATTCGTGAAAATTTTTCTATATCCCGAAGAGTCCAATTATTGCTACTGAGGCCTATTGGGAACTAACCGAATTCACTTAGTTACTGAATTTCGGCTGAACAAATTTTGATCAATCTTTAAAAGTATACGTATTACTAGAGCTTCCTACTGGGAACTAACTGAATTCACAAAGAAACTGTGTTTCAGTTCGTTAAAACGTTGCTCTATCTTAAATAACAAGCTTATTGTATGCGAATCCTATTGGGAACCTACTGAATTCACCATGATACTTAGATTCCGTTCCTTAAAATGTTGCTATATATTGAAAAGCACACTCATACAAGCATGTCCCATTGGGAATTCACTGAATTCGCCAAGAAATTTTGATTCAATTCGTGCAAATTTTTCTATTCCTGAACAGTCAACTTATTACTACTTCGGTCTATTGGGAATTAACTGAATTCACCAAGTTATTGAGATTGGGCTCACCAAATTTTGATAAATCTTTAAAAGTACACATATTACAAGAGCCTGCTACTGGGAACTGACTAAATTCACAAAGAAACAGTGTTTCAGTTCGTTAAAACATTGCTCTATTTTGAATAACAAGCTTGTTACATGCAAATCCTATTGGGAACCTACTGAATTCACCATGATACTTACATTCCGTTCTTTAAAATGTTGCTATATATTGAAAAGCACACTCATACAAGCATGTCCCATTGGGAACTCATTGAATTCGCCTAGAAATTTTGATTCTATTCGTGAAAATTTTTCTATATCCCGAACAGTCCACTTATTACTACTGCGGCCTATTGGGAACTAACCGAATTCACCAAGTTGCTAAGATTCGGTTGAGCTAATTTTGATAAATCATTAAAAGCACACAATTACAAGAGTCTGCAACTGGGAACTAACTGTATTCACAAGGAAACAGTCTTTCAGTTCGTTAAAACGTTGCTCTTGCTTGAATAACAAGTTATTACATGCGAATCCTAATGGGAACCTACTGATTTTAATATGATACTTAAAATCCGTTCTTTAATGTTGCTATGTATTGAAAAGCACACTCATACAAGCATGTCCCATTGGGAAGTCACTGAATTCTCCTACAAATTTTGATTCCATTCGTGAAAAATTTTCTATATCCCGAACAATCCACTTATTACTACTGCGGCCTATTGGGAACTAAGTGAATTCACAAAGTTACTGAGATTCAGCTCACCAAATTTTGATAAATCTTTAAAAGTACACATATTACAAGACCCTGCTACTGGGAACTGACTGAATTCACAAAGAAACAGTGTTTCAGTTCGTAAAAACGTTGCTCTATCTTGAATAACAAGCTTATTACTTGTGAATCCTATAGGGAATCTTTGAATTCACCATGATACTTAGATTCCGTTCCTTAAAATGTTGCTATATATTGAAAAGCACACTCATACAAGCATGTCCCATTGGAAACTCACTGAATTCGCTTATAAATTTTGATTCCATTCGTGAAAGTTTTTCTATATTCCGAACAGTCCACTTGTTACTACTGCGGCCTATTGGGAATTAACTGAATTCACCATGTTACTCAGATTTGGCTCAGGAAATATTGATCAATCTGTAAAAGTACACATATTGCAAAGCCCTCTACTGGGAAGTGACTGAATTCACAAAGAAACAGTGTTTCAGTTCGTTAAAACGTTGCTCTATTTTGAATAACAAGCTTATTACATGCAAATCCTATTGGGAACCTACTGAATTCACCATGATACTTAAATTCCGTTCCTTAAAATGTTGCTATATATTGAAAAGCACACTCATACAAGCATGTCCCATTGGGAACTCACTGAATTCGCCTAGAAATTTTGATTCCATTCGTGAAAATTTTTCTATATCCCGAACAGTCCACTTATTACTACTGCGGCCTATTGGAACTAACTGAATTCACAAAGTTACTGAGATTCGGCTCACCAAATTTTGATAAATCTTTAAAAGTACACATATTACAAGAGCCTGCTACTGGGAACTAAATGAAATCACAAAGAAACAGTGTTTCAGTTCGTTAAAACGTTGCTCTATCTTGAATAACAAGCTTATTACATGCGAATCCTATTGGGAACCTACTGAATTCACCATGATACTTAGATTCCGTTCCTTAAAATGTTGCTCTATATTGAAAAGCAAACTCATACAAGCATGTCCCATTGGGACCTCACTGAATTCGCCTAAAAATTTTGATTCCTTTCGTGAAATTTTTTCTATATCCCGAACAGTCCATTTATTACCACTGCGGCCTATTGGGAACTAACCGAATTCACCAAGTTCCTGAGATTCGGCTCACCAAATTTTGATAAATCTTTAAAAGTACACATATTACAAGAGCCTGCTACTGGGAACTAACTGAATTCACAAAGAAACAGTGTTTCAGTTCGTTAAAACTTTGCTCTATCTTAAATAACAAGCTTATTGTATGCGAATCCTATTGGGAACCTACTGAATTCACCATGATACTTAGATTCCGTTCCTTAAAATGTTGCTATATATTGAAAAGCACACTCATACAAGCATGTCCCATTGGGAATTCACTGAATTCGCCAAGAAATTTTGATTCAATTCGTGCAAATTTTTCTATTCCTGAACAGTCAACTTATTACTACTTCGGTCTATTGGGAATTAACTGAATTCACCAAGTTATTGAGATTGGGCTCACCAAATTTTGATAAATCTTTAAAAGTACACATATTACAAGAGCCTGCTACTGGGAACTGACTAAATTCACAAAGAAACAGTGTTTCAGTTCGTTAAAACATTGCTCTATTTTGAATAACAAGCTTGTTACATGCAAATCCTATTGGGAACCTACTGAATTCACCATGATACTTACATTCCGTTCTTTAAAATGTTGCTATATATTGAAAAGCACACTCATACAAGCATGTCCCATTGGGAACTCATTGAATTCGCCTAGAAATTTTGATTCTATTCGTGAAAATTTTTCTATATCCCGAACAGTCCACTTATTACTACTGCGGCCTATTGGGAACTAACCGAATTCACCAAGTTACTAAGATTCGGTTGAGCTAATTTTGATAAATCATTAAAAGCACACAATTACAAGAGTCTGCAACTGGGAACTAACTGTATTCACAAGGAAACAGTCTTTCAGTTCGTTAAAACGTTGCTCTTGCTTGAATAACAAGTTATTACATGCGAATCCTAATGGGAACCTACTGATTTTAATATGATACTTAAAATCCGTTCTTTAATGTTGCTATGTATTGAAAAGCACACTCATACAAGCATGTCCCATTGGGAAGTCACTGAATTCTCCTACAAACTTTGATTCCATTCGTGAAAAATTTTCTATATCCCGAACAATCCACTTATTACTACTGCGGCCTATTGGGAACTAAGTGAATTCACAAAGTTACTGAGATTCAGCTCACCAAATTTTGATAAATCTTTAAAAGTACACATATTACAAGAGCCTGCTACTGGGAACTGACTGAATTCACAAAGAAACAGTGTTTCAGTTCGTAAAAACGTTGCTCTATCTTGAATAACAAGCTTATTACTTGTGAATCCTATAGGGAATCTTTGAATTCACCATGATACTTAGATTCCGTTCCTTAAAATGTTGCTATATATTGAAAAGCACACTCATACAAGCATGTCCCATTGGAAACTCACTGAATTCGCTTATAAATTTTGATTCCATTCGTGAAAGTTTTTCTATATTCCGAACAGTCCACTTGTTACTACTGCGGCCTATTGGGAATTAACTGAATTCACCATGTTACTCAGATTTGGCTCAGGAAATATTGATCAATCTGTAAAAGTACACATATTGCAAAGCCCTCTACTGGGAAGTGACTGAATTCACAAAGAAACAGTGTTTCAGTTCGTTAAAACGTTGCTCTATTTTGAATAACAAGCTTATTACATGCAAATCCTATTGGGAACCTACTGAATTCACCATGATACTTAAATTCCGTTCCTTAAAATGTTGCTATATATTGAAAAGCACACTCATACAAGCATGTCCCATTGGGAACTCACTGAATTCGCCTAGAAATTTTGATTCCATTCGTGAAAATTTTTCTATATCCCGAACAGTCCACTTATTACTACTGCGGCCTATTGGAACTAACTGAATTCACAAAGTTACTGAGATTCGGCTCACCAAATTTTGATAAATCTTTAAAAGTACACATATTACAAGAGCCTGCTACTGGGAACTAAATGAAATCACAAAGAAACAGTGTTTCAGTTCGTTAAAACGTTGCTCTATCTTGAATAACAAGCTTATTACATGCGAATCCTATTGTGAACCTACTGAATTCACCATGATACTTAGATTCCGTTCCTTAAAATGTTGCTCTATATTGAAAAGCAAACTCATACAAGCATGTCCCATTGGGACCTCACTGAATTCGCCTAAAAATTTTGATTCCTTTCGTGAAATTTTTTCTATATCCCGAACAGTCCATTTATTACCACTGCGGCCTATTGGGAACTAACCGAATTCACCAAGTTCCTGAGATTCGGCTCACCAAATTTTGATAAATCTTTAAAAGTACACATATTACAAGAGCCTGCTACTGGGAACTAACTGAATTCACAAAGAAACAGTGTTTCAGTTCGTTAAAACTTTGCTCTATCTTGAATAACAAGCTTATTACGTGTGAATCCTATTTGGAACCTACTGCATTCCCCATGATACTTAGATTCCGTTCCTTAAATGCTGCTATGTATTGAAAATCACACTCATACAAGCTTTTCCCATTGGGAACTCCCTGAATTCTCCTAGAAATTTTGATTCCATTCGTGAAAATTTTTCTATATCCCGAAGAGTCCACTTATTGCTACTGAGGCCTATTGGGAACTAACCGAATTCACTTAGTTACTGAGTTTCGGCTGAACAAATTTTGATCAATCTTTAAAAGTATACGTATTACTAGAGCTTCCTACTGGGAACTAACTGAATTCACAAAGAAACTGTGTTTCAGTTCGTTAAAACGTTGCTCTATCTTAAATAAGAAGCTTATTGTATGCGAATCCTATTGGGAACCTACTGAATTCACCATGATACTTAGATTCCGTTCCTTAAAATGTTGCTATATATTGAAAAGCACACTCATACAAGCATGTCCCATTGGGAATTCACTGAATTCGCCAAGAAATTTTGATTCAATTCGTGCAAATTTTTCTATTCCTGAACAGTCAACTTATTACTACTTCGGTCTATTGGGAATTAACTGAATTCACCAAGTTATTGAGATTGGGCTCACCAAATTTTGATAAATCTCTAAAAGTACACATATTACAAGAGCCTGCTACTGGGAACTGACTAAATTAACAAAGAAACAGTGTTTCAGTTCGTTAAAACATTGCTCTATTTTGAATAACAAGCTTGTTACATGCAAATCCTATTGGGAACCTACTGAATTCACCATGATACTTACATTCCGTTCTTTAAAATGTTGCTATATATTGAAAAGCACACTCATACAAGCATGTCCCATTGGGAACTCACTGAATTCGCCTAGAAATTTTGATTCCATTCGTGAAAATTTTTCTATATCCCGAACAGTCCACTTATTACTACTGCGGCCTATTGGAACTAACTGAATTCACCAAGTTACTGAGATTCGGTTCATCAAATTATGATAAATCTTTAAAAGTACACATATTACAAGAGCGTGCTAATGGAAACTAACTGAATTCACAAAGAAACAGTGTTTCAGTTCGCTAAAACGTTGCTCTATCTTGAATAATAAGCTTATTACATGCGAATTCCATTGGGAACCTACTGAATTCACTATGATACTTAGATTATGTTCCTTAAAATGCTGCTATATATTGAAAAGCACACTCTTACAAGCATGTCCCATTAGGAACTCACTGAATTCGCATAGAAATTTTGATTCCATTCCTGAAAATTTTTCTATATCCCGAACAGTCCACTTATTACTACTGCGGCCTATTGGAACTAACTGAATTCACAAAGTTACTGTTATTCGGCTCACCAAATTTTGATAAATCTTTAAAAGTACACATATTACAAGAGCCTGCTACTGGGAACTAAATGAAATCACAAAGAAACAGTGTTTCAGTTCGTTTAAACGTTGCTCTATCTTGAATAACAAGCTTATTACATGCGAATTCTATTGGGAACCTACTGAATTCACTATGATACTTAGATTCCGTTCCGTAAAATGTTGCTATATATTGAAAAGCACACTCATACAAGCATGTCCCATTGGTACTCACTGATTTCGCCTAGAAATTTTGATTCCATTCGTGAAAATTTTTCTATATCCCGAAGAGTCCACTAATTACTACTGCGGCTTATTGGGATTTAATTTTATTCACAAAGTTACTGAGATTCTGGTTACCAAATTTTGATAAATCTTTAAAAGTACACATATTACAAGAGCCTGCTACTGGGAACTAACTGAATTCACAAAGAAACAGTGTTTCAGTTCGTTAAAACGTTGCTCTATCTTGAATAACAAGCTTATTACGTGTGAATCCTATTTGGAACCTACTGCATTCCCCATGATACTTAGATTCCGTTCCTTAAATGTTGCTATGTATTGAAAATCACACTCATACAAGCTTTTCTCATTGGGAACTCCCTGAATTCCCCTAGAAATTTTGTTTCCATTCGTGAAAATTTTTCTATATCCCGAAGAGTCCACTTATTGCTACTGAGGCCTATTGGGAACTAACCGAATTCACTTAGTTACTGAGTTTCGGCTGAACAAATTTGATCAATCTTTAAAATTATACGTATTACTAGAGCTTCCTACTGGGAACTAACTGAATTCTCAAAGAAACTGTGTTTCAGTTCGTTAAAACGTTGCTCTATCTTGAATAACAAGCTTATTACATGCAAATCCTATTGGGAACCTTCTGAAATCACCACGATACTTAAATTCCGTTCCTTAAAATGTCTCTATATATTGAAATCAGACTCATACAAGCATGTCCCATTGGGAAATCACTAAATTCGCCTAAATTTTGGTTTCATTTTTGAAAATTTTTCTATATCCCGAACACTCCACGTATTACTACTGCGGCCTATTTGGAACTAACTGAATTCACAAAGATACTGAGATTCGATTTACAAAATTTTGAGAAATCCATAAAAGTACACATATTACAAGAGCCTGCTACTGTGAACTCGCTGAATTCACAAAGAAACAGTGTTTCAGTTCGTTAAAACGTTGCTCTGTCTTGAATAACAAGCTTATTATATGCGAATCCTAATGGGAACCTACTGAATTCATCATGATACTTAGATTCCGATCCTTAATATGTTGCTATATATTGAAAAGCACACTCATACAAGCATTTCCCATTGGGAACTCATTGAATTCGCCTAGAAATTTTGTATCCATTCGTGAAAATTTTTCTATATCCCGAACAGTCCACTAATTACTACTGCGGCTTATTGGGATGTAATTGCATTCACAAAGTTACTGGGATTCGGGGCACCAAATTTTGATAAATCTTTAAAAGTACACATATTACAAGAGCCTGCTACTGTGAACTAGCTGAATTCACAAAGAAACAGTGTTTCAGTTCGTAAAAATGTTGCTCTATCTTGAATAACAAGCTTATTACATGCGAATCCTATTGGGAACCTACTGAATTCACCATGATATTTAGATTCCGTTACCTAAAATGTTGCTATATATTGAAAAGCACACTCATACAAGCATGGCCCATTGGGAACGCACTGAATTCGCCTAGAAATTTTGATTTCATTCATGAAAATTTTTCTATATCCCATAGAGTCAACTAATTACTACTGTGGCCTATTGCGAACTAAGTGAATTCACCGAGTTCCTGAGATTGGGCTCACCAAATTTTGATAAATCTTTATAAATACACATATTACAAGAGCCTGCTACTGGGAACTAACTGAATTCACAAAGAAACAGTGTTTCAGTAAGTTAGAACGTTGCTCTATCTTGAATAACAAGCTTACTATATGCGAATCCTATTGGGAACCTCCTGAATTCACAATGATACTTAGATTCCGTTCCTTAAAATGTTGCTATATATTGAAAATCACACTCATACAAGCATGTCCCATTGGGAATTCACTGAAATCGCCAAGAAATTTTGATTCCATTCGTGAAAATTTTTCTATTCCTGAACAGTCAACTTATTACTACTTCGGTCTATTGGGAATTAACTGAATTCACCAAGTTATTGAGATTGGGCTCACCAAATTTTGATAAATCTTTAAAGTACACATATTACAAGGGCCTGCTACTGGGAACTGACTAAATTCACAAAGAAACAGTGTTTCAGTTCGTAAAAACATTGCTCTATTTTGAATAACAAGCTTGTTACATGCAAATCCTATTGGGAACCTACTGAATTCACCATGATACTTACATTCCGTTCTTTAAAATGTTGCTATATATTGAAAAGCACACTCATACAAGCATGTCCCATTGGGAACTCACTGAATTCGCCTAGAAATTTTGATTCCATTCGTGAAAATTTTTCTATATCCCGAACAGTCCACTTATTACACTGCGGCCTATTGGAACTAACAGAATTCACCAAGTTACTGAGATTCGGTTCATCAAATTATGATAAATCTTTAAAAGTACACATATTACAAGAGCGTGCTAATGGAAACTAACTGAATTCACAAAGAAACAGTGTTTCAGTTAGCTAAAACGTTGCTCTATCTTGAATAATAAGCATATTACATGCGAATTCCATTGGGAACCTACTGAATTCACTATGATACTTAGATTCTGTTCCTTAAAATGTTGCTATATATTGAAAAGCACACTCTTACAAGCATGTCCCATTGGGAACTCACTGAATTCGCCTAGAAATTTTGATTCCATTCGTGAAAATTTTTCTATATCCCGAACAGTCCACTAATTACTACTGCGTCTTATTGGGATCTAATTGCATTCACAAAGTTACTGAGATACGGGTTACCAAATTTTGATAAATCTTTAAAAGTACACATATTATAAGAGCCTGCTACTGGGAACTAACTGAATTCACAAAGAAACAGTGTTTCAGTTCCTTAAAACGTTGCTCAATCTTGAATAACAAGATTAGTACATGCGAATCCTATTGGGAACCTACTGAAATCACCATGATACTTAGATTCCGTTCCATAAAATATTGCTATATATTGAAAAGCATACTCTTACAAGCATGTCCCATTGGGAACTCACTGAATTCGCATAGAAATTTTGATTCCATTCCTGAAAATTTTTCTATATCCCGAACAGTCCACTTATTACTTTGCGGCCTATTGGGAACTAACAGAATTCACCAAGTTACTGAGATTCGGCTCACCAAATTTTGATAAATCTTTAAAAGTACACATATTACAAGAGCCTGCTACTGGGAACTAAATGAAATCACAAAGAAACAGTGTTTCAGTTCGTTAAAACGTTGCTCTATCTTGAATAACAAGCTTATTACATGCGAATCCTATAGGGAACCTACTGAACTCACTATGATACTTAGATTCCGTTCCGTAAAATGTTGCTATATATTGAAAAGCACACTCATACAAGCATGTCCCATTGGGAACTCACTGATTATGCCTAGAAATTTTGATTCCATTCGTGAAAATTATTCTATATCCCGAAGAGTCCACTAATTACTAGTGCGGCTTATTGGGATCTAATTTTATTCACAAAGTTACTGAGATTCTGGTTACCAAATTTTGATAAATCTTTAAAAGTACACATAGTACAAGAGCCTGCTACTGGGAACTAACTGAATTCACAAAGAAACAGTGTTTCAGTTCGTTAAAACTTTGCTCTATCTTGAATAACAAGCTTATTACGTGTGAATCCTATTTGGAACCTACTGCATTCCCCATGATACTTAGATTCCGTTCCTTAAATGTTGCTATGTATTGAAAATCACACTCATACAAGCTTTTCCCATTGGGAACTCCCTGAATTCCCCTAGAAATTTTGATTCCATTCGTGAAAATTTTTCTATATCCCGAAGAGTCCACTTATTGCTACTGAGGCCTATTGGGAACTAACCGAATTCACTTAGTTACTGAGTTTCGGCTGAACAAATTTTGATCAATCTTTAAAAGTATACGTATTACTAGAGCTTCCTACTGGGAACTAACTGAATTCACAAAGAAACTGTGTTTCAGTTCGTTAAAACTTTGCTCTATCTTAAATAACAAGCTTATTGTATGCGAATCCTATTGGGAACCTACTGAATTCACCATGATACTTAGATTCCGTTCCTTAAAATGTTGCTATATATTGAAAAGCACACTCATACAAGCATGTCCCATTGGGAATTCACTGAATTCGCCAAGAAATTTTGATTCAATTCGTGCAAATTTTTCTATTCCTGAACAGTCAACTTATTACTACTTCGGTCTATTGGGAATTAACTGAATTCACCAAGTTATTGAGATTGGGCCCACCAAATTTTGATAATTCTTTAAAAGTACACATATTACAGGGGGCTGCTACTGGGAACTGACTAAATTCACAAAGAAACAGTGTTTCAGTTCGTTAAAACATTGCTCTATTTTGAATAACAAGCTTGTTACATGCAAATCCTATTGGGAACCTACTGAATTCACCATGATACTTACATACCGTTCTTTAAAATGTTGCTATATATTGAAAAGCACACTCATACAAGCATGTCCCATTGGGAACTCACTGAATTCGCCTAGAAATTTTGATTCCATTCGTGAAAATTTTTCTATATCCCGAACAGTCCACTTATTACACTGCGGCCTATTGGAACTAACTGAATTCACCAAGTTACTGAGATTCGGTTCATCAAATTATGATAAATCTTTAAAAGTACACATATTACAAGAGCGTGCTAATGGAAACTAACTGAATTCACAAAGAAACAGTGTTTCAGTTAGCTAAAACGTTGCTCTATCTTGAATAATAAGCATATTATGCGAATTCCATTGGGAACCTACTGAATTCACTATGATACTTAGATTCTGTTCCTTAAAATGTTGCTATATATTGAAAAGCACACTCTTACAAGCATGTCCCATTGGGAACTCACTGAATTCGCCTAGAAATTTTGATTCCATTCGTGAAAATTTTTCTATATCCCGAACAGTCCACTAATTACTACTGCGTCTTATTGGGATCTAATTGCATTCACAAAGTTACTGATACGGGTTACCAAATTTTGATAAATCTTTAAAAGTACACATATTATAAGAGCCTGCTACTGGGAACTAACTGAATTCACAAAGAAACAGTGTTTCAGTTCCTTAAAACGTTGCTCCATCTTGAATAACAAGATTATTACATGCGAATCCTATTGGGAACCTACTGAAATCACCATGATACTTAGATTCCGTTCCATAAAATATTGCTATATATTGAAAAGCATACTCTTATAAGCATGTCCCATTGGGAACTCACTGAATTCGCATAGAAATTTTGATTCCATTCGTGAAAATTTTTCTATATCCCGAACAGTCCACTTATTACTACTGCGGCCTATTGGAACTAACTGAATTCACCAAGTTACTGAGATTCGGCTCACCAATATTGATAAATCTTTAAAAGTACACATATTACAAGAGCCTGCTACTGGGAACTAACTGAATTCACAAAGATACAGTGTTTTAGTTCGTTAGAACGTTGCTCTATCTTGAATAACAAGCTTATTACATGCGAATCCTATTGGGAACCTACTGATTTCACCATGTTACTTAGATTCCGTTCCGTAAAATGTTGCTATATATTGAAAAGCACACTCAAACACGCATGTCCCATTGGGAACTAACTGAATTCGCCTAGAAATTTTGATTCGATTCGTGAAAATATTTCTATATCCCGAACAGTCCACTAATTACTACTGTGGCTTATTGGGATCTAATTGTATTCACAAAGTTACTGAGATTCGGGTTACCAAATTTTGATAAATCTTTAAAAGCACACAATTACAAGAGCCTGCTACTGGGAAGTGACTGAATTCACAAAGAAACAGTGTTTCAGTTCGTTAAAACGTTGCTCTATCTTGAATAACAAGCTTATTACATGCAAATCCTATTGGGCACCTAAAGAATTCACTATGATACTTAAATTCGGTTCCTTAAAATGTCGGTATATATGGAAAAGCACACTAGTACCACCATGTCCCATGGGGACCTCACTGAGTTCGCCTACAAATTTTGATTCCATTCGTGAAAATTTTTCTATATCCCGAACAGTCCACTTATTACTACTGCGGCCTATTGGGAACTAACTGAATTCAGCAAGTTACTTAGATTCAGCTCACCAAATTTTGATAAATCTTTAAAAGTACACATATTAGAAGAGCCTGCTACTGAAACTAAGTGAATTCAAAAATATACAGTGTTTCAGTTCGTTAGAACGTTGCTCTATCTTGAATAACAAGCTTATTACATGCGAATCCTATTGGGAACCTACTGAATTCACCATGATACTTAGATTCCGTTCCTTAAAATGTTGCTATATATTGAAAAGCACACTCAAACACGCATGTCCCATTGGGAACTCACTGAATTCGCCTAGAAATTTTGATTCCATTCGTGAAAATTTTTCTATATCCCGAACAGTCCACTAATTACTACTGCGGCTTATTGGGATCTAATTGTATTCACAAAGTTACTGAGATTTGGGTTACCAAATTTTGATAAATCTGTAAAAGTACACATATTATAAGAGCCTGCTACTGGGAACTAACTGAATTCACAAAGAAACAGTGTTTCAGTTCCTTAAAACGTTGCTCCATCTTGAATAACAAGCTTATTACATGCGAATCCTATTGGGAACCTACTGAATTCACCATGATACTTAGATTCCGTTCCTTAAAATGTTGCTATATATATTGAAAAGCACACTCATACAAGCATGTACCATAGGGAACTCACTGAAGTCGCCTAGAAATTTTGATTCCATTCGTGAAAATTTTTCTATATCCCGAACTGTCCACTTATTACTAATGAGGCCTATTGGGAACTAACTGAATTAACCAAGTTACTGAGATTCGGCTCACCAAATTTTTATAAATCCTTAAAAGTACACATATTACAAGAGCCTGCTAATGGGAACTAAATGAATTAACAAAGAAATAGTGTTTCAGTTCCTTAAAACGTTGCTCTACCTTGAATATCAAGCTTATACATGCGAATCCTATTGGGAATCTACTTAATTCAATATGATACTTAGATTCCGTTTCTTAAATGTTGCTATATATTGAAAATCACACTAATAAAAGCATTTCCCATTGGGAACTCACTGAATTCGCCTAGAAATTTTGATTCCATTGGTGAAAATTTTTCTATATCCCGAACAGTCCACTTATTACTATTGAGGCCTATTGGGAACTATCCGAATTCACTTAGTTACTGAGATTTGGCTCACCAAATTTTGATAAACTTTAAAAGTATACATATTACTAGAACTTCCAAATGGGAACTAACTGAATTCACAAAGAAACTGTGTTTCAGTTCGTCAAATCGATGCTCTATCTTGAATAACAAGCTTATTATATGCGAATCCTATTGGGAACCAACTGAATTCACCATGATACTTAGATTCCATTCCTTAAAATGTGGCTATATATTGAAAACCACACTCATACAAGCATGGCCAATTGGGAACACACTGAATTCGCTTAGAAATTTTCATTCAATTCGTGAAAATTTTTCTATATCCCGAACAGTCAACTTATTACTACTGCGGCCTATTGGGAATTAACTGAATTCACTAAGTTACTGAGATTGGTCTCATCAAATTTTGATAAATATTTAAAAGTATACATAATACAAGAGCTGCTACTGGGAACTACCTGAATTCACAAAGAAACAGTGTTTCAGTTCGTGAAAACGAAGCTCTATCTTGAATAACAAGCTTATTACATGCGAATCCTATTGGGAACCTACTGATATCAACATGAAACTTAGATTCCGTTACTTTAAATGTTGCTATATATTGAAAAGCACACTCATACAAGCATGTCCGATTGGAAACTCACTGAATTCGCCTAGAAATTTTGATTCCATTCGTGAAAATTTTTCTATATCCCGAACAGTCCACTAATTACTACTGCGGCTTATTGGGATGTAATTTCATTCACAAAGTTACTGGGATTCGGGTCACCAAATTTTGATAAATCTTTAAAAGTTTACATATTACTAGAGCGTTCTCCTGGGAACTAACTGAATTCACAAAGAAACAGTGTTTCAGTTTGTTTAAACGTTGCTCTATCTTGAATAACAAGCTTATTACATGCGAATCCTATTGGGAACCTCCGGAATTCACCATGACACTTAGATTCCTTTCCTTAAAATGTTGCTATATTTTGAAAAGCACACTCATACAACCAGTCCCATTGGGAACTCACTGAATTCGCCTAGAAATTTTGATTCAATTCGTGAAAATTTTTCTATATCCCGAAGAGTCCACTTATTACCTCTGCGGCCGATTGGGAATTAACTGAATTCACCAGGTTACTGAGATTAGGCTCACCAAATTTTGATAAATCATTAAAAGTACACATATTACAAGAGCCTACTACTGGGAACTGACTAAATTCACAAAGAAACAGTGTTTCAGTTCGTGAAAACTTTGCTCTATCTTGAATAACAAGCTTATTACATGCAAATCCTATTAGGAACCTACTGAATTCACCATGATACTTAAATTCTGTTCCTTAAAATGTTGCTATATATTGAAAAGCACACTAGTACAAGCATGTCCCATTGGGAACTCACTGAGTTCGCCTAGAAATTTTGTTTCCATTCGTGAAAATTTTTCTATATCCCGAACAGTCCACTTATTACTACTGCGGACTATTGTGAACTAACTGAATTCACCAAGTTACTGAGATTCGGCTCACCAAATTTTGATAAATCTTTAAAAGTACACATATTACAAGAGCCTGCTACTGGGAGCTAACTGAATTCACAAAGAAGTAGTATTTCAGTTCGTAAAAACGTTGCTCTATCTTGAATAACAAGCTTATTACATGCGAATCCTATTGGGAACCTACTGAATTCACCATGATACTTAGAATCCGTTCCTTAAAATGTTGCTATATATATTGAAAAGCACACTCATACAAGCATGTCCCATTGGGAACTAACTGAATTCGCCTAGAAATTTTGATTCCATTCTAGAAAATTTTTCTATATCTAGAACAATCCACTTATTACCTCTGTGGCCTATTGGGAATTAACTGAATTCACCAAGTTACTGAGATTGGGCTCACCAAATTTTAATAAAACTTTAAAAGTACACATATTACAAGAGCCTGCTACTGGGAACTAACCGAATTCATAAAGAAACAGTGTTTCAGTTCGTTAAAACGTTGCTCTATCTTGAATAACAAGCTTATTACATGCAAATCCTATTGGGAACCTACTGAAATCACCACGATACTTAAATTCCGTTCCTTAAAATGTCTCTATATATTGAAATCAGACTCATACAAGCATGTCCCATTGGGAACTCATTGAATTCGCCTAGAAATTTTGTATCCATTCGTGAAAATTTTTCTATATCCCGAACAGTCCACTAATTACTACTGCGGCTTATTGGGATCTAATTGTATTCACAAAGTTACTGAGATTCGATTTACAAAATTTTGAGAAATCCATAAAAGTACACATATTACAAGAGCCTGCTACTGTGAACTCGCTGAATTCACAAAGAAACAGTGTTTCAGTTCGTTAAAACGTTGCTGTGTCTTGAATAAGAAGCTTATTATATGCGAATCCTAATGGGAACCTACTGAATTCATCATGATACTTAGATTCCGTTCCTTAATATGTTGCTATATATTGAAAAGCACACTCACACAAGCATTTCCCATTGGGAACTCATTGAATTCGCCTAGAAATTTTGTATCCATTCGTGAAAATTTTTCTATATCCCGAACAGTCCACTAATTACTACTGCGGCTTATTGGGATCTAATTGTATTCACAAAGTTACTGAGATTTGGGTTACCAAATTTTGATAAATCTGTAAAAGTACACATATTATAAGAGCCTGCTACTGGGAACTAACTGAATTCACAAAGAAACAGTGTTTCAGTTCCTTAAAACGTTGCTCCATCTTGAATAACAAGCTTATTACATGCGAATCCTATTGGGAAACTACTGAATTCACCATGATATTTAGATTCCGTTACCTAAAATGTTGCTATATATTGAAAAGCACACTCATACAAGCATGGCCCATTGGGAACGCACTGAATTCGCCTAGAAATTTTGATTTCATTCATGAAAATTTTTCTATATCCCAAAGAGTCAACTAATTACTACTGTGGCCTATTGCGAACTAAGTGAATTCACCAAGTTCCTGAGATTGGGCTCACCAAATTTTGATAAATCTTTATAAATACACATATTACAAGAGCCTGCTACTGGGAACTAACTGAATTCACAAAGAAACAGTGTTTCAGTAAGTTAGAACGTTGCTCTATCTTGAATAACAAGCTTACTATATGCGAATCCTATTGGGAACCTCCTGAATTCACCATGATACTTAGATTCCGTTCCTTAAATTCTTGCTATATATTGAAAAGCACACTCATACAAGCAAGTCCCATTGGGAACGCACTGAATTCGCCTAGAAATTTTGATTCAATTCGTGAAAATTTTTCTATATTCCTAACAGTCCACTTATTACTACTGTGGCCTATTGGGAATTAACTGAATTCACCAATTACTGAGATTGGGCTCACCAAATTTTGATAAATCTTTAAAAGTACACATATTACAAGAGCCTGCTACTTGGAAGTGACCGAATTCACAAAGAAACAGTCTTTCAGTTCGTTAAAACGTTGCTCTATCTTGAATAACAAGCTTATTACATGCAAATCCTATTGGGAACCTACTGAATTCACCATGATACTTAAATTCCGTTCCTTAAATTGTCTCTATATATTGAAAAGCACACTCATACAATCATGTCCCATTGGGAACTCACTAAATTCGCCTAGAAAATTGATTCCATTTGTGAAAATTTTTCTATATACAGAACAGTCCACTTATTACTAATGTGGCCTATTGGGAACTAACTGAATTCACCAAGTTACTGAGATTCGGCTCACCAAATTTTAATAAATCATTAAAAATACACATATTACAAGAGCCTGCTACTGGGATCTAACTGAATTCACGAAGAAACAGTTTTTCATTTCATTAAAACGTTGCTCGCACTTGAATATCAAGCTTATACATGCGAATCCTATTGGGAACCTACTGAATTCACCATGATACTTTGATTCTGTTCCTTAAATGTTGCTATATATTGAAAATCACACTCATAGAAGCATGTCCCTTTGGGAACTCACTGAATTCGCCTAGAAATTTTGATACCATTCGTGAAAATTTTTCTATATCCAGAACAGTCCGCTTATTACTAATGAGGCCTATTGGGAACTAACTGAATTCATCAAGTTACTGAGATTCAGCTCACCAAATTTTAATAATCATTAAAAGTACACATATTACTAGAGCCTGCTACTAGGAACTAACTGAATTCATGAAGAAACAGTGTTTCAGTTCGTGAAAACGTTGTTCTATAATGAATAACAAACTTATTACATACAAATCCTATTAGGAACCTCCTGAATTCACCATGTTACTTAAATTCCGTTCCTTAAAATGTTGCTATATATTGAAAAGCACACTCATACAATCATGGACCTTTGGGAACGCACCTAATTCGCCTAGACATTTTGATTCTATTCGTGAAAATTTTTCTATATCCCGAAGAGTCCACTTATTGCTACTGAGGCCTATTGGGAACTAACCGAATTCACTTAGTTACTGAGTTTCGGCTGAACAAATTTGATCAATCTTTAAAATTATACGTATTACTAGAGCTTCCTACTGGGAACTAACTGAATTCTCAAAGAAACTGTGTTTCAGTTCGTTAAAACGTTGCTCTATCTTGAATAACAAGCTTATTACATGCAAATCCTATTGGGAACCTTCTGAAATCACCACGATACTTAAATTCCGTTCCTTAAAATGTCTCTATATATTGAAATCAGACTCATACAAGCATGTCCCATTGGGAACTCACTAAATTCGCCTAGAAATTTTGGTTTCATTTTTGAAAATTTTTCTATATCCCGAACACTCCACGTATTACTACTGCGGCCTATTTGGAACTAACTGAATTCACAAAGATACTGAGATTCGATTTACAAAATTTTGAGAAATCCATAAAAGTACACATATTACAAGAGCCTGCTACTGTGAACTCGCTGAATTCACAAAGAAACAGTGTTTCAGTTCGTTAAAACGTTGCTCTGTCTTGAATAACAAGCTTATTATATGCGAATCCTAATGGGAACCTACTGAATTCATCATGATACTTAGATTCCGATCCTTAATATGTTGCTATATATTGAAAAGCACACTCATACAAGCATTTCCCATTGGGAACTCATTGAATTCGCCTAGAAATTTTGTATCCATTCGTGAAAATTTTTCTATATCCCGAAAAGTCCACTAATTACTACTGCGGCTTATTGGGATGTAATTGCATTCACAAAGTTACTGGGATTCGGGGCACCAAATTTTGATAAATCTTTAAAAGTACACATATTACAAGAGCCTGCTACTGTGAACTAGCTGAATTCACAAAGAAACAGTGTTTCAGTTCGTAAAAATGTTGCTCTATCTTGAATAACAAGTTTATTACATGCGAATCCTATTGGGAACCTACTGAATTCACCATGATATTTAGATTCCGTTACCTAAAATGTTGCTATATATTGAAAAGCACACTCATACAAGCATGGCCCATTGGGAACGCACTGAATTCGCCTAGAAATTTTGATTTCATTCATGAAAATTTTTCTATATCCCAAAGAGTCAACTAATTACTACTGTGGCCTATTGCGAACTAAGTGAATTCACCGAGTTCCTGAGATTGGGCTCACCAAATTTTGATAAATCTTTATAAATACACATATTACAAGAGCCTGCTACTGGGAACTAACTGAATTCACAAAGAAACAGTGTTTCAGTAAGTTAGAACGTTGCTCTATCTTGAATAACAAGCTTACTATATGCGAATCCTATTGGGAACCTCCTGAATTCACCATGATACTTAGATTCCGTTCCTTAAAATGTTGCTATATATTGAAAATCACACTCATACAAGCATGTCCCATTGGGAATTCACTGAAATCGCCAAGAAATTTTGATTCCATTCGTGAAAATTTTTCTATTCCTGAACAGTCAACTTATTACTACTTCGGTCTATTGGGAATTAACTGAATTCACCAAGTTATTGAGATTGGGCTCACCAAATTTTGATAAATCTTTAAAAGTACACATATTACAAGGGCCTGCTACTGGGAACTGACTAAATTCACAAAGAAACAGTGTTTCAGTTCGTTAAAACATTGCTCTATTTTGAATAACAAGCTTGTTACATGCAAATCCTATTGGGAACCTACTGAATTCACCATGATACTTACATTCCGTTCTTTAAAATGTTGCTATATATTGAAAAGCACACTCATACAAGCATGTCCCATTGGGAACTCACTGAATTCGCCTAGAAATTTTGATTCCATTCGTGAAAATTTTTCTATATCCCGAACAGTCCACTTATTACACTGCGGCCTATTGGAACTAACTGAATTCACCAAGTTACTGAGATTCGGTTCATCAAATTATGATAAATCTTTAAAAGTACACATATTACAAGAGCGTGCTAATGGAAACTAACTGAATTCACAAAGAAACAGTGTTTCAGTTAGCTAAAACGTTGCTCTATCTTGAATAATAAGCATATTACATGCGAATTCCATTGGGAACCTACTGAATTCACTATGATACTTAGATTCTGTTCCTTAAAATGTTGCTATATATTGAAAAGCACACTCTTACAAGCATGTCCCATTGGGAACTCACTGAATTCGCCTAGAAATTTTGATTCCATTCGTGAAAATTTTTCTATATCCCGAACAGTCCACTAATTACTACTGCGTCTTATTGGGATCTAATTGCATTCACAAAGTTACTGAGATACGGGTTACCAAATTTTGATAAATCTTTAAAAGTACACATATTATAAGAGCCTGCTACTGGGAACTAACTGAATTCACAAAGAAACAGTGTTTCAGTTCCTTAAAACGTTGCTCCATCTTGAATAACAAGATTATTACATGCGAATCCTATTGGGAACCTACTGAAATCACCATGATACTTAGATTCCGTTCCATAAAATATTGCTATATATTGAAAAGCATACTCTTACAAGCATGTCCCATTGGGAACTCACTGAATTCGCATAGAAATTTTGATTCCATTCGTGAAAATTTTTCTATATCCCGAACAGTCCACTTATTACTTTGCGGCCTATTGGGAACTAACAGAATTCACCAAGTTACTGAGATTCGGCTCACCAAATTTTGATAAATCTTTAAAAGTACACATATTACAAGAGCCTGCTACTGGGAACTAAATGAAATCACAAAGAAACAGTGTTTCAGTTCGTTAAAACGTTGCTCTATCTTGAATAACAAGCTTATTACATGCGAATCCTATTGGGAACCTACTGAATTCACTATGATACTTAGATTCCGTTCCGTAAAATGTTGCTATATATTGAAAAGCACACTCATACAAGCATGTCCCATTGGGAACTCACTGATTACGCCTAGAAATTTTGATTCCATTCGTGAAAATTTTTCTATATCCCGAAGAGTCCACTAATTACTAGTGCGGCTTATTGGGATCTAATTTTATTCACAAAGTTACTGAGATTCTGGTTACCAAATTTTGATAAATCTTTAAAAGTACACATATTACAAGAGCCTGCTACTGGGAACTAACTGAATTCACAAAGAAACAGTGTTTCAGTTCGTTAAAACTTTGCTCTATCTTGAATAACAAGCTTATTACGTGTGAATCCTATTTGGAACCTACTGCATTCCCCATGATACTTAGATTCCGTTCCTTAAATGTTGCTATGTATTGAAAATCACACTCATACAAGCTTTTCCCATTGGGAACTCCCTGAATTCCCCTAGAAATTTTGATTCCATTCGTGAAAATTTTTCTATATCCCGAAGAGTCCACTTATTGCTACTGAGGCCTATTGGGAACTAACCGAATTCACTTAGTTACTGAGTTTCGGCTGAACAAATTTTGATCAATCTTTAAAAGTATACGTATTACTAGAGCTTCCTACTGGGAACTAACTGAATTCACAAAGAAACTGTGTTTCAGTTCGTTAAAACGTTGCTCTATCTTAAATAAGAAGCTTATTGTATGCGAATCCTATTGGGAACCTACTGAATTCACCATGATACTTAGATTCCGTTCCTTAAAATGTTGCTATATATTGAAAAGCACACTCATACAAGCATGTCCCATTGGGAATTCACTGAATTCGCCAAGAAATTTTGATTCAATTCGTGCAAATTTTTCTATTCCTGAACAGTCAACTTATTACTACTTCGGTCTATTGGGAATTAACTGAATTCACCAAGTTATTGAGATTGGGCCCACCAAATTTTGATAATTCTTTAAAAGTACACATATTACAGGGGGCTGCTACTGGGAACTGACTAAATTCACAAAGAAACAGTGTTTCAGTTCGTTAAAACATTGCTCTATTTTGAATAACAAGCTTGTTACATGCAAATCCTATTGGGAACCTACTGAATTCACCATGATACTTACATTCCGTTCTTTAAAATGTTGCTATATATTGAAAAGCACACTCATACAAGCATGTCCCATTGGGAACTCACTGAATTCGCCTAGAAATTTTGATTCCATTCGTGAAAATTTTTCTATATCCCGAACAGTCCACTTATTACACTGCGGCCTATTGGAACTAACTGAATTCACCAAGTTACTGAGATTCGGTTCATCAAATTATGATAAATCTTTAAAAGTACACATATTACAAGAGCGTGCTAATGGAAACTAACTGAATTCACAAAGAAACAGTGTTTCAGTTAGCTAAAACGTTGCTCTATCTTGAATAATAAGCATATTACATGCGAATTCCATTGGGAACCTACTGAATTCACTATGATACTTAGATTCTGTTCCTTAAAATGTTGCTATATATTGAAAAGCACACTCTTACAAGCATGTCCCATTGGGAACTCACTGAATTCGCCTAGAAATTTTGATTCCATTCGTGAAAATTTTTCTATATCCCGAACAGTCCACTAATTACTACTGCGTCTTATTGGGATCTAATTGCATTCACAAAGTTACTGAGATACGGGTTACCAAATTTTGATAAATCTTTAAAAGTACACATATTATAAGAGCCTGCTACTGGGAACTAACTGAATTCACAAAGAAACAGTGTTTCAGTTCCTTAAAACGTTGCTCCATCTTGAATAACAAGATTATTACATGCGAATCCTATTGGGAACCTACTGAAATCACCATGATACTTAGATTCCGTTCCATAAAATATTGCTATATATTGAAAAGCATACTCTTACAAGCATGTCCCATTGGGAACTCACTGAATTCGCATAGAAATTTTGATTCCATTCGTGAAAATTTTTCTATATCCCGAACAGTCCACTTATTACTTTGCGGCCTATTGGGAACTAACAGAATTCACCAAGTTACTGAGATTCGGCTCACCAAATTTTGATAAATCTTTAAAAGTACACATATTACAAGAGCCTGCTACTGGGAACTAAATGAAATCACAAAGAAACAGTGTTTCAGTTCGTTAAAACGTTGCTCTATCTTGAATAACAAGCTTATTACATGCGAATCCTATTGGGAACCTACTGAATTCACTATGATACTTAGATTCCGTTCCGTAAAATGTTGCTATATATTGAAAAGCACACTCATACAAGCATGTCCCATTGGGAACTCACTGATTACGCCTAGAAATTTTGATTCCATTCGTGAAAATTTTTCTATATCCCGAAGAGTCCACTAATTACTAGTGCGGCTTATTGGGATCTAATTTTATTCACAAAGTTACTGAGATTCTGGTTACCAAATTTTGATAAATCTTTAAAAGTACACATATTACAAGAGCCTGCTACTGGGAACTAACTGAATTCACAAAGAAACAGTGTTTCAGTTCGTTAAAACTTTGCTCTATCTTGAATAACAAGCTTATTACGTGTGAATCCTATTTGGAACCTACTGCATTCCCCATGATACTTAGATTCCGTTCCTTAAATGTTGCTATGTATTGAAAATCACACTCATACAAGCTTTTCCCATTGGGAACTCCCTGAATTCCCCTAGAAATTTTGATTCCATTCGTGAAAATTTTTCTATATCCCGAAGAGTCCACTTATTGCTACTGAGGCCTATTGGGAACTAACCGAATTCACTTAGTTACTGAGTTTCGGCTGAACAAATTTTGATCAATCTTTAAAAGTATACGTATTACTAGAGCTTCCTACTGGGAACTAACTGAATTCACAAAGAAACTGTGTTTCAGTTCGTTAAAACGTTGCTCTATCTTAAATAAGAAGCTTATTGTATGCGAATCCTATTGGGAACCTACTGAATTCACCATGATACTTAGATTCCGTTCCTTAAAATGTTGCTATATATTGAAAAGCACACTCATACAAGCATGTCCCATTGGGAATTCACTGAATTCGCCAAGAAATTTTGATTCAATTCGTGCAAATTTTTCTATTCCTGAACAGTCAACTTATTACTACTTCGGTCTATTGGGAATTAACTGAATTCACCAAGTTATTGAGATTGGGCCCACCAAATTTTGATAATTCTTTAAAAGTACACATATTACAGGGGGCTGCTACTGGGAACTGACTAAATTCACAAAGAAACAGTGTTTCAGTTCGTTAAAACATTGCTCTATTTTGAATAACAAGCTTGTTACATGCAAATCCTATTGGGAACCTACTGAATTCACCATGATACTTACATTCCGTTCTTTAAAATGTTGCTATATATTGAAAAGCACACTCATACAAGCATGTCCCATTGGGAACTCACTGAATTCGCCTAGAAATTTTGATTCCATTCGTGAAAATTTTTCTATATCCCGAACAGTCCACTTATTACACTGCGGCCTATTGGAACTAACTGAATTCACCAAGTTACTGAGATTCGGTTCATCAAATTATGATAAATCTTTAAAAGTACACATATTACAAGAGCGTGCTAATGGAAACTAACTGAATTCACAAAGAAACAGTGTTTCAGTTAGCTAAAACGTTGCTCTATCTTGAATAATAAGCATATTACATGCGAATTCCATTGGGAACCTACTGAATTCACTATGATACTTAGATTCTGTTCCTTAAAATGTTGCTATATATTGAAAAGCACACTCTTACAAGCATGTCCCATTGGGAACTCACTGAATTCGCCTAGAAATTTTGATTCCATTCGTGAAAATTTTTCTATATCCCGAACAGTCCACTAATTACTACTGCGTCTTATTGGGATCTAATTGCATTCACAAAGTTACTGAGATACGGGTTACCAAATTTTGATAAATCTTTAAAAGTACACATATTATAAGAGCCTGCTACTGGGAACTAACTGAATTCACAAAGAAACAGTGTTTCAGTTCCTTAAAACGTTGCTCCATCTTGAATAACAAGATTATTACATGCGAATCCTATTGGGAACCTACTGAAATCACCATGATACTTAGATTCCGTTCCATAAAATATTGCTATATATTGAAAAGCATACTCTTACAAGCATGTCCCATTGGGAACTCACTGAATTCGCATAGAAATTTTGATTCCATTCGTGAAAATTTTTCTATATCCCGAACAGTCCACTTATTACTTTGCGGCCTATTGGGAACTAACAGAATTCACCAAGTTACTGAGATTCGGCTCACCAATATTGATAAATCTTTAAAAGTACACATATTACAAGAGCCTGCTACTGGGAACTAACTGAATTCACAAAGATACAGTGTTTTAGTTCGTTAGAACGTTGCTCTATCTTGAATAACAAGTTTATTACATGCGAATCCTATTGGGAACCTACTGAATTCACTATGATACTTAGATTCCGTTCCGTAAAATGTTGCTATATATTGAAAAGCACACTCATACAAGCATGTCCCATTGGGAACTCACTGATTACGCCTAGAAATTTTGATTCGATTCGTGAAAATATTTCTATATCCCGAACAGTCCACTAATTACTACTGTGGCTTATTGGGATCTAATTGTATTCACAAAGTTACTGAGATTCGGGTTACCAAATTTTGATAAATCTTTAAAAGCACACAATTACAAGAGCCTGCTACTGGGAAGTGACTGAATTCACAAAGAAACAGTGTTTCAGTTCGTTAAAACGTTGCTCTATCTTGAATAACAAGCTTATTACGTGTGAATCCTATTTGGAACCTACTGCATTCCCCTTTGATACTTAGATTCCGTTCCTTAAATGTTGCTATGTATTGAAAATCACACTCATACAAGCTTTTCCCATTGGGAACTCCCTGAATTCCCCTAGAAATTTTGATTCCATTCGTGAAATTTTTTCTATATCCCGAAGAGTCCACTTATTGCTACTGAGGCCTATTGGGAACTAACCGAATTCACTTAGTTACTGAGTTTCGGCTGAACAAATTTTGATCAATCTTTAAAAGTATACGTATTACTAGAGCTTCCTACTGGGAACTAACTGAATTCACAAAGAAACTGTGTTTCAGTTCGTTAAAACGTTGCTCTATCTTAAATAACAAGCTTATTGTATGCGAATCCTATTGGGAACCTACTGAATTCACCATGATACTTAGATTCCGTTCCTTAAAATGTTGCTATATATTGAAAAGCACACTCATACAAGCATGTCCCATTGGGAATTCACTGAATTCGCCAAGAAATTTTGATTCAATTCGTGCAAATTTTTCTATTCCTGAACAGTCAACTTATTACTACTTCGGTCTATTGGGAATTAACTGAATTCACCAAGTTATTGAGATTGGGCCCACCAAATTTTGATAATTCTTTAAAAGTACACATATTACAGGGGGCTGCTACTGGGAACTGACTAAATTCACAAAGAAACAGTGTTTCAGTTCGTTAAAACATTGCTCTATTTTGAATAACAAGCTTGTTACATGCAAATCCTATTGGGAACCTACTGAATTCACCATGATACTTACATTCCGTTCTTTAAAATGTTGCTATATATTGAAAAGCACACTCATACAAGCATGTCCCATTGGGAACTCACTGAATTCGCCTAGAAATTTTGATTCCATTCGTGAAAATTTTTCTATATCCCGAACAGTCCACTTATTACACTGCGGCCTATTGGAACTAACTGAATTCACCAAGTTACTGAGATTCGGTTCATCAAATTATGATAAATCTTTAAAAGTACACATATTACAAGAGCGTGCTAATGGAAACTAACTGAATTCACAAAGAAACAGTGTTTCAGTTAGCTAAAACGTTGCTCTATCTTGAATAATAAGCATATTACATGCGAATTCCATTGGGAACCTACTGAATTCACTATGATACTTAGATTCTGTTCCTTAAAATGTTGCTATATATTGAAAAGCACACTCTTACAAGCATGTCCCATTGGGAACTCACTGAATTCGCCTAGAAATTTTGATTCCATTCGTGAAAATTTTTCTATATCCCGAACAGTCCACTAATTACTACTGCGTCTTATTGGGATCTAATTGCATTCACAAAGTTACTGAGATACGGGTTACCAAATTTTGATAAATCTTTAAAAGTACACATATTATAAGAGCCTGCTACTGGGAACTAACTGAATTCACAAAGAAACAGTGTTTCAGTTCCTTAAAACGTTGCTCCATCTTGAATAACAAGATTATTACATGCGAATCCTATTGGGAACCTACTGAAATCACCATGATACTTAGATTCCGTTCCATAAAATATTGCTATATATTGAAAAGCATACTCTTACAAGCATGTCCCATTGGGAACTCACTGAATTCGCATAGAAATTTTGATTCCATTCGTGAAAATTTTTCTATATCCCGAACAGTCCACTTATTACTTTGCGGCCTATTGGGAACTAACAGAATTCACCAAGTTACTGAGATTCGGCTCACCAAATTTTGATAAATCTTTAAAAGTACACATATTACAAGAGCCTGCTACTGGGAACTAAATGAAATCACAAAGAAACAGTGTTTCAGTTCGTTAAAACGTTGCTCTATCTTGAATAACAAGCTTATTACATGCGAATCCTATTGGGAACCTACTGAATTCACTATGATACTTAGATTCCGTTCCGTAAAATGTTGCTATATATTGAAAAGCACACTCATACAAGCATGTCCCATTGGGAACTCACTGATTACGCCTAGAAATTTTGATTCCATTCGTGAAAATTTTTCTATATCCCGAAGAGTCCACTAATTACTAGTGCGGCTTATTGGGATCTAATTTTATTCACAAAGTTACTGAGATTCTGGTTACCAAATTTTGATAAATCTTTAAAAGTACACATATTACAAGAGCCTGCTACTGGGAACTAACTGAATTCACAAAGAAACAGTGTTTCAGTTCGTTAAAACTTTGCTCTATCTTGAATAACAAGCTTATTACGTGTGAATCCTATTTGGAACCTACTGCATTCCCCATGATACTTAGATTCCGTTCCTTAAATGTTGCTATGTATTGAAAATCACACTCATACAAGCTTTTCCCATTGGGAACTCCCTGAATTCCCCTAGAAATTTTGATTCCATTCGTGAAAATTTTTCTATATCCCGAAGAGTCCACTTATTGCTACTGAGGCCTATTGGGAACTAACCGAATTCACTTAGTTACTGAGTTTCGGCTGAACAAATTTTGATCAATCTTTAAAAGTATACGTATTACTAGAGCTTCCTACTGGGAACTAACTGAATTCACAAAGAAACTGTGTTTCAGTTCGTTAAAACGTTGCTCTATCTTAAATAACAAGCTTATTGTATGCGAATCCTATTGGGAACCTACTGAATTCACCATGATACTTAGATTCCGTTCCTTAAAATGTTGCTATATATTGAAAAGCACACTCATACAAGCATGTCCCATTGGGAATTCACTGAATTCGCCAAGAAATTTTGATTCAATTCGTGCAAATTTTTCTATTCCTGAACAGTCAACTTATTACTACTTCGGTCTATTGGGAATTAACTGAATTCACCAAGTTATTGAGATTGGGCCCACCAAATTTTGATAATTCTTTAAAAGTACACATATTACAGGGGGCTGCTACTGGGAACTGACTAAATTCACAAAGAAACAGTGTTTCAGTTCGTTAAAACATTGCTCTATTTTGAATAACAAGCTTGTTACATGCAAATCCTATTGGGAACCTACTGAATTCACCATGATACTTACATTCCGTTCTTTAAAATGTTGCTATATATTGAAAAGCACACTCATACAAGCATGTCCCATTGGGAACTCACTGAATTCGCCTAGAAATTTTGATTCCATTCGTGAAAATTTTTCTATATCCCGAACAGTCCACTTATTACACTGCGGCCTATTGGAACTAACTGAATTCACCAAGTTACTGAGATTCGGTTCATCAAATTATGATAAATCTTTAAAAGTACACATATTACAAGAGCGTGCTAATGGAAACTAACTGAATTCACAAAGAAACAGTGTTTCAGTTAGCTAAAACGTTGCTCTATCTTGAATAATAAGCATATTATGCGAATTACATTGGGAACCTACTGAATTCACTATGATACTTAGATTCTGTTCCTTAAAATGTTGCTATATATTGAAAAGCACACTCTTACAAGCATGTCCCATTGGGAACTCACTGAATTCGCCTAGAAATTTTGATTCCATTCGTGAAAATTTTTCTATATCCCGAACAGTCCACTAATTACTACTGCGTCTTATTGGGATCTAATTGCATTCACAAAGTTACTGAGATACGGGTTACCAAATTTTGATAAATCTTTAAAAGTACACATATTATAAGAGCCTGCTACTGGGAACTAACTGAATTCACAAAGAAACAGTGTTTCAGTTCCTTAAAACGTTGCTCCATCTTGAATAACAAGATTATTACATGCGAATCCTATTGGGAACCTACTGAAATCACCATGATACTTAGATTCCGTTCCATAAAATATTGCTATATATTGAAAAGCATACTCTTACAAGCATGTCCCATTGGGAACTCACTGAATTCGCATAGAAATTTTGATTCCATTCGTGAAAATTTTTCTATATCCCGAACAGTCCACTTATTACTTTGCGGCCTATTGGGAACTAACAGAATTCACCAAGTTACTGAGATTCGGCTCACCAATATTGATAAATCTTTAAAAGTACACATATTACAAGAGCCTGCTACTGGGAACTAACTGAATTCACAAAGATACAGTGTTTTAGTTCGTTAGAACGTTGCTCTATCTTGAATAACAAGCTTATTACATGCGAATCCTATTGGGAACCTACTGAATTCACTATGATACTTAGATTCCGTTCCGTAAAATGTTGCTATATATTGAAAAGCACACTCATACAAGCATGTCCCATTGGGAACTCACTGATTACGCCTAGAAATTTTGATTCGATTCGTGAAAATATTTCTATATCCCGAACAGTCCACTAATTACTACTGTGGCTTATTGGGATCTAATTGTATTCACAAAGTTACTGAGATTCGGGTTACCAAATTTTGATAAATCTTTAAAAGCACACAATTACAAGAGCCTGCTACTGGGAAGTGACTGAATTCACAAAGAAACAGTGTTTCAGTTCGTTAAAACGTTGCTCTATCTTGAATAACAAGCTTATTACGTGTGAATCCTATTTGGAACCTACTGCATTCCCCTTTGATACTTAGATTCCGTTCCTTAAATGTTGCTATGTATTGAAAATCACACTCATACAAGCTTTTCCCATTGGGAACTCCCTGAATTCCCCTAGAAATTTTGATTCCATTCGTGAAAATTTTTCTATATCCCGAAGAGTCCACTTATTGCTACTGAGGCCTATTGGGAACTAACCGAATTCACTTAGTTACTGAGTTTCGGCTGAACAAATTTTGATCAATCTTTAAAAGTATACGTATTACTAGAGCTTCCTACTGGGAACTAACTGAATTCACAAAGAAACTGTGTTTCAGTTCGTTAAAACGTTGCTCTATCTTAAATAACAAGCTTATTGTATGCGAATCCTATTGGGAACCTACTGAATTCACCATGATACTTAGATTCCGTTCCTTAAAATGTTGCTATATATTGAAAAGCACACTCATACAAGCATGTCCCATTGGGAATTCACTGAATTCGCCAAGAAATTTTGATTCAATTCGTGCAAATTTTTCTATTCCTGAACAGTCAACTTATTACTACTTCGGTCTATTGGGAATTAACTGAATTCACCAAGTTATTGAGATTGGGCCCACCAAATTTTGATAATTCTTTAAAAGTACACATATTACAGGGGGCTGCTACTGGGAACTGACTAAATTCACAAAGAAACAGTGTTTCAGTTCGTTAAAACATTGCTCTATTTTGAATAACAAGCTTGTTACATGCAAATCCTATTGGGAACCTACTGAATTCACCATGATACTTACATTCCGTTCTTTAAAATGTTGCTATATATTGAAAAGCACACTCATACAAGCATGTCCCATTGGGAACTCACTGAATTCGCCTAGAAATTTTGATTCCATTCGTGAAAATTTTTCTATATCCCGAACAGTCCACTTATTACACTGCGGCCTATTGGAACTAACTGAATTCACCAAGTTACTGAGATTCGGTTCATCAAATTATGATAAATCTTTAAAAGTACACATATTACAAGAGCGTGCTAATGGAAACTAACTGAATTCACAAAGAAACAGTGTTTCAGTTAGCTAAAACGTTGCTCTATCTTGAATAATAAGCATATTATGCGAATTCCATTGGGAACCTACTGAATTCACTATGATACTTAGATTCTGTTCCTTAAAATGTTGCTATATATTGAAAAGCACACTCTTACAAGCATGTCCCATTGGGAACTCACTGAATTCGCCTAGAAATTTTGATTCCATTCGTGAAAATTTTTCTATATCCCGAACAGTCCACTAATTACTACTGCGTCTTATTGGGATCTAATTGCATTCACAAAGTTACTGAGATACGGGTTACCAAATTTTGATAAATCTTTAAAAGTACACATATTATAAGAGCCTGCTACTGGGAACTAACTGAATTCACAAAGAAACAGTGTTTCAGTTCCTTAAAACGTTGCTCCATCTTGAATAACAAGATTATTACATGCGAATCCTATTGGGAACCTACTGAAATCACCATGATACTTAGATTCCGTTCCATAAAATATTGCTATATATTGAAAAGCATACTCTTACAAGCATGTCCCATTGGGAACTCACTGAATTCGCATAGAAATTTTGATTCCATTCGTGAAAATTTTTCTATATCCCGAACAGTCCACTTATTACTTTGCGGCCTATTGGGAACTAACAGAATTCACCAAGTTACTGAGATTCGGCTCACCAATATTGATAAATCTTTAAAAGTACACATATTACAAGAGCCTGCTACTGGGAACTTACTGAATTCACAAAGATACAGTGTTTTAGTTCGTTAGAACGTTGCTCTATCTTGAATAACAAGCTTATTACATGCGAATCCTATTGGGAACCTACTGATTTCACCATGTTACTTAGATTCCGTTCCGTAAAATGTTGCTATATATTGAAAAGCACACTCAAACACGCATGTCCCATTGGGAACTAACTGAATTCGCCTAGAAATTTTGATTCGATTCGTGAAAATATTTCTATATCCCGAACAGTCCACTAATTACTACTGTGGCTTATTGGGATCTAATTGTATTCACAAAGTTACTGAGATTCGGGTTACCAAATTTTGATAAATCTTTAAAAGCACACAATTACAAGAGCCTGCTACTGGGAAGTGACTGAATTCACAAAGAAACAGTGTTTCAGTTCGTTAAAACGTTGCTCTATCTTGAATAACAAGCTTATTACATGCAAATCCTATTGGGCACCTAAAGAATTCACCATGATACTTAAATTCGGTTCCTTAAAATGTCGGTATATATGGAAAGGCACACTAGTACCACCATGTCCCATGGGGACCTCACTGAGTTCGCCTACAAATTTTGATTCCATTCGTGAAAATTTTTCTATATCCCGAACAGTCCACTTATTACTACTGCGGCCTATTGGGAACTAACTGAATTCAGCAAGTTACTTAGATTCAGCTCACCAAATTTTGATAAATCTTTAAAAGTACACATATTAGAAGAGCCTGCTACTGAAACTAAGTGAATTCAAAAATATACAGTGTTTCAGTTCGTTAGAACGTTGCTCTATCTTGAATAACAAGCTTATTACATGCGAATCCTATTGGGAACCTACTGAATTCACCATGATACTTAGATTCCGTTCCTTAAAATGTTGCTATATATTGAAAAGCACACTCAAACACGCATGTCCCATTGGGAACTCACTGAATTCGCCTAGAAATTTTGATTCCATTCGTGAAAATTTTTCTATATCCCGAACAGTCCACTAATTACTACTGCGGCTTATTGGGATCTAATTGTATTCACAAAGTTACTGAGATTTGGGTTACCAAATTTTGATAAATCTGTAAAAGTACACATATTATAAGAGCCTGCTACTGGGAACTAACTGAATTCACAAAGAAACAGTGTTTCAGTTCCTTAAAACGTTGCTCCATCTTGAATAACAAGCTTATTACATGCGAATCCTATTGGGAACCTACTGAATTCACCATGATACTTAGATTCCGTTCCTTAAAATGTTGCTATATATATTGAAAAGCACACTCATACAAGCATGTACCATAGGGAACTCACTGAAGTCGCCTAGAAATTTTGATTCCATTCGTGAAAATTTTTCTATATCCCGAACTGTCCACTTATTACTAATGAGGCCTATTGGGAACTAACTGAATTAACCAAGTTACTGAGATTCGGCTCACCAAATTTTTATAAATCCTTAAAAGTACACATATTACAAGAGCCTGCTAATGGGAACTAAATGAATTAACAAAGAAATAGTGTTTCAGTTCCTTAAAACGTTGCTCTACCTTGAATATCAAGCTTATACATGCGAATCCTATTGGGAATCTACTTAATTCAATATGATACTTAGATTCCGTTTCTTAAATGTTGCTATATATTGAAAATCACACTAATAAAAGCATTTCCCATTGGGAACTCACTGAATTCGCCTAGAAATTTGATTCCATTGGTGAAAATTTTTCTATATCCCGAACAGTCCACTTATTACTATTGAGGCCTATTGGGAACTATCCGAATTCACTTAGTTACTGAGATTTGGCTCACCAAATTTTGATAAACTTTAAAAGTATACATATTACTAGAACTTCCAAATGGGAACTAACTGAATTCACAAAGAAACTGTGTTTCAGTTCGTCAAATCGATGCTCTATCTTGAATAACAAGCTTATTATATGCGAATCCTATTGGGAACCAACTGAATTCACCATGATACTTAGATTCCATTCCTTAAAATGTGGCTATATATTGAAAACCACACTCATACAAGCATGGCCAATTGGGAACACACTGAATTCGCTTAGAAATTTTCATTCAATTCGTGAAAATTTTTCTATATCCCGAACAGTCAACTTATTACTACTGCGGCCTATTGGGAATTAACTGAATTCACTAAGTTACTGAGATTGGTCTCATCAAATTTTGATAAATATTTAAAAGTATACATAATACAAGAGCTGCTACTGGGAACTACCTGAATTCACAAAGAAACAGTGTTTCAGTTCGTGAAAACGAAGCTCTATCTTGAATAACAAGCTTATTACATGCGAATCCTATTGGGAACCTACTGATATCAACATGAAACTTAGATTCCGTTACTTTAAATGTTGCTATATATTGAAAAGCACACTCATACAAGCATGTCCGATTGGAAACTCACTGAATTCGCCTAGAAATTTTGATTCCATTCGTGAAAATTTTTCTATATCCCGAACAGTCCACTAATTACTACTGCGGCTTATTGGGATGTAATTTCATTCACAAAGTTACTGGGATTCGGGTCACCAAATTTTGATAAATCTTTAAAAGTTTACATATTACTAGAGCGTTCTCCTGGGAACTAACTGAATTCACAAAGAAACAGTGTTTCAGTTTGTTTAAACGTTGCTCTATCTTGAATAACAAGCTTATTACATGCGAAACCTATTGGGAACCTCCGGAATTCACCATGACACTTAGATTCCTTTCCTTAAAATGTTGCTATATTTTGAAAAGCACACTCATACAACCAGTCCCATTGGGAACTCACTGAATTCGCCTAGAAATTTTGATTCAATTCGTGAAAATTTTTCTATATCCCGAAGAGTCCACTTATTACCTCTGCGGCCGATTGGGAATTAACTGAATTCACCAGGTTACTGAGATTAGGCTACCAAATTTTGATAAATCATTAAAAGTACACATATTACAAGAGCCTACTACTGGGAACTGACTGAATTCACAAAGAAACAGTGTTTCAGTTCGTGAAAACTTTGCTCTATCTTGAATAACAAGCTTATTACATGCAAATCCTATTAGGAACCTACTGAATTCACCATGATACTTAAATTCTGTTCCTTAAAATGTTGCTATATATTGAAAAGCACACTAGTACAAGCATGTCCCATTGGGAACTCACTGAGTTCGCCTAGAAATTTTGTTTCCATTCGTGAAAATTTTTCTATATCCCGAACAGTCCACTTATTACTACTGCGGACTATTGTGAACTAACTGAATTCACCAAGTTACTGAGATTCGGCTCACCAAATTTTGATAAATCTTTAAAAGTACACATATTACAAGAGCCTGCTACTGGGAGCTAACTGAATTCACAAAGAAGTAGTATTTCAGTTCGTAAAAACGTTGCTCTATCTTGAATAACAAGCTTATTACATGCGAATCCTATTGGGAACCTACTGAATTCACCATGATACTTAGAATCCGTTCCTTAAAATGTTGCTATATATATTGAAAAGCACACTCATACATGCATGTCCCATTGGGAACTAACTGAATTCGCCTAGAAATTTTGATTCCATTCTAGAAAATTTTTCTATATCTAGAACAATCCACTTATTACCTCTGTGGCCTATTGGGAATTAACTGAATTCACCAAGTTACTGAGATTGGGCTCACCAAATTTTAATAAAACTTTAAAAGTACACATATTACAAGAGCCTGCTACTGGGAACTAACCGAATTCATAAAGAAACAGTGTTTCAGTTCGTTAAAACGTTGCTCTATCTTGAATAACAAGCTTATTACATGCAAATCCTATTGGGAACCTACTGAAATCACCACGATACTTAAATTCCGTTCCTTAAAATGTCTCTATATATTGAAATCAGACTCATACAAGCATGTCCCATTGGGAACTCACTAAATTCGCCTAGAAATTTTGTTTTCATTTTTGAAAATTTTTCTATATCCCGAACACTCCACGTATTACTACTGCGGCCTATTTGGAACTAACTGAATTCACAAAGATACTGAGATTCGATTTACAAAATTTTGAGAAATCCATAAAAGTACACATATTACAAGAGCCTGCTACTGTGAACTCGCTGAATTCACAAAGAAACAGTGTTTCAGTTCGTTAAAACGTTGCTCTGTCTTGAATAACAAGCTTATTATATGCGAATCCTAATGGGAACCTACTGAATTCATCATGATACTTAGATTCCGTTCCTTAATATGTTGCTATATATTGAAAAGCACACTCACACAAGCAGTTCCCATTGGGAACTCATTGAATTCGCCTAGAAATTTTGTATCCATTCGTGAAAATTTTTCTATATCCCGAACAGTCCACAAATTACTACTGCGGCTTATTGGGAAGTAATTGCATTCACAAAGTTACTGGGATTCGGGGCACCAAATTTTGATAAATCATTAAAAGTACACATATTACAAGAGCCTGCTACTGTGAACTAGCTGAATTCACAAAGAAACAGTGTTTCAGTTCGTTAAAATGTTGCTCTATCTTGAATAACAAGCTTATTACATGCGAATCCTATTGGGAACCTACTGAATTCACCATGATATTTAGATTCCGTTACCTAAAATGTTGCTATATATTGAAAAGCACACTCATACAAGCATGGCCCATTGGGAACGCACTGAATTCGCCTAGAAATTTTGATTCCATTCGTGAAAATTTTTCTATATCCCGAAGAGTACACTAATTACTACTGCGGCTTATTGGGATGTAATTGCATTCACAAAGTTACTGGGATTCGGGGCACCAAATTTTGATAAATCATTAAAAGTACACATATTACAAGAGCCTGCTACTGAGAACAAATGGAATTCACAAAGAAACTGTGTTTCAGTTCGTTAAAACGTTGCTCTATCTTGAATAACAAGCTTATTATATGCGAATCCTACTGAGAACCTACTGAATTCACCATGATACTTAGATTCCGTTCCATATAATGTTGCTATATATTGAAAAGCACACTCATACAAGCATGTCCCAGTGGGAACTCACTGAACTCGCCTAGAAATTTTGATTCCATTCGTGAAAATTTTTCTATATCCCGAACAGTCCACTTATTACTATTGCGGCCAATTGGGAATTAACTGAAATTACCAAGTTACTGAGATTCGACTCTCCAAAATTTGATAAATCTTTAAAAGTACACATATTACAAGAGCCTGCTACTGGGAACTAACTGAATTCACAAAGAAACAGTGTTTCAGTTCGTTAGAACTTTGCTCTATCTTGAATAACAAGCTTATTACATGCGAATCCTATTGGGAACCTACTGAATTCACCATGATACTTAGATGCCGTTCCTTAAAATTTTGCTATATATTGGAAAGCACACTCATACATTCATGTCCCATTGGAAACTTACTGAATTCTCCTAGAAATTTTGATTCCATTCGTGAAAATTTTACTATATCCCGAATAGTCCACTAATTAGTACTGCGGCTTATTGGGATGTAATTGCATTCACAAAGTTACTGAGATTCGGGGCACCAAATTTTGATAAACATTTAAAAGTACACATATTATAAGGGCCTGCTAATGGACAGTAACTGAATTAACAAAGAAACTGTGTTTCAGTTCCTTAAAACGTTGCTCTATCTTGAATAACAAGCTTATTATATGCGAATCCTATTGGGAAACTACTGAATTCCCCATGATACTGAGATTTTGTTCCTTAAATTTTTGCTATATATTGAAAAGCACACTCATACAAGCATGTCCCATTGGGAACTCACTGAATTCGCCTAGAAATTTTGATTCCATTCGTGTAAATTTTTATATATCCCGAACACAGCACTTATTACTACCGAGGCCTATTCAGAACTAACTGAAATTACCAAGTTACTGAGATTCGACTCTCCAAAATTTGATAAATCTTTAAAAGTACACATATTACAAGAGCCTGCTACTGGGAACTAACTGTATTCACAAAGAAACAGTGTTTCAGTTCATTAAAACTTTGCTCTATCTTTAATAACAAGCTTATTACATGCGACTCCTATTGGGAACCTACTGAATTCATCATGATACTGAGGATTCCGTTCCTTAAAATGTTGCTATATATTGAAAAGCACACTGATACAAGCCTGTCCCATTGGGATCTCATTGAATTGGCCTAGAAATTTTGATTCCATTCGTGAAATTATTCTTATCCCCAACAGTCCACTTATTACTACTGGGCCCTTTGGGAAATAACTGAATTCACCAAGTTACTGATATTCGGCTCACCAAATTTTGATAAATCTTTAAAAGTACACATATTACAAGAGCCTGCTACTGGGAAGTAACTGAATTCACAAAGAAATGGTGTTTCAGTTCGTTAAAACGTTGCTCTTTCTTGAATAACAAGCTTATTACATGCGAATCCTATTGGGAACCTACTGTATTCACCATGTTACTTAAATTCCGTTCCTTAAAATGTTGCTATATATTGAAAAGCACACTCATACATTCATGTCCCTTTGGAAACTCACCGAATTCGCCTAGAAATTTAGATTCCACTCGTGAAAATTTTTCTATATCCCGAACAGGCCACTAATTTGTACTGCGGCTTATTGGGATGTAATTGCATTCACAAAATTACTGAGATTCGGGGCACAAAATTTTGATAAATCTTTAAAAATACACATATTATAAGAGCCTGCTAATGGGAACTAACTGAATTAACAAAGAAACAGTGTTTCAGTTCCTTAAAACGTTGCTCCATCTTGAATAACAAGCTTATTATATGCGAATCCTATTTGGAAATTACTGAATTCCCCATGATACTGAGATTCTGTTCCTTAAATTTTTGCTATGTATTGAAAAGCAGACTCATACAAGCTTGTCCCATTGGGAACTCCCAGAATTCGCCTAGAAATTTTGATTCCATTCGTGAAAATTTTTCTATATCCCAAAGAGTCCACTTATTACTACTGCGGCCTATTGCGAACTAAGTGAATTCACCAAGTTCCTGAGATTCGGGGCCCAAATTTTGATAAATTTTTAAAACTACACAATTACAAGAGCCTGCTATTGGGAACTAACTGAATTCACAAAGAAACAGTGTTTCAGTTCGTTAAAACGTTGCTCTATCTTGAATAACAAGCTTATTACATTCGAATCCTATTGGGAACCTACTGAATTCACCATGATACTGAGATTCCGTTCCTTAAAATGTTGCTATATATATTGAAAAGCACACTCATACAAGCATGTCCCTTTGGAAACTCACTGAATTCGCCTGGAAATTTTGTTTCCATTTTTGAAAATTTTTCTATATCCCGAACAGTCCACTTATTACTACTGCGGCCTATTGGGAACTTATTGAATTCACCAAGTTACTGATATTCGGCTTATCAAATTTTGATAAATCTTTAAAAGTACACATATTACAAGACCCTGCTACTGTGAACTAGCTGAATTCACAAAGAAACAGTGTTTTAGTTCGTTAAAACGTTGCTCTATCTTGAATAACAAGCTTATTACATGCGAATCCTATTGGGAACCTATTGAATTCACCATGATACTTAGATTCCGTTCATTAAAATGTTGCTATATATTGAAAAGCACACTCATACAAGCATGTCCCATTGGGATCTCACGGAATTCACCTAAAAATTTTGATTCCATTGATGAAAATTTTTCTATATACCGAACAGTCCACCTATTACTACTGGGGCCCTTTGGGAACTAAATGAATTCACCAAGGTACTGAGATTCAGCTTACCAAATTTTGATACATCTTTAAAAGTACACATATTACAAGAGCCTGCTACTGTGAACTCGCTGAATTCACAAAGAAACAGTGTTTCAGTTCTTTTAACGTTGCTCTATCTTGAATAACAAGCTTATTACATGCAAATCTTATTAGGAACCTACTGAATTCACCATGATACTTAAATTCCGTTCCTTAAAATGTCTCTATATATTGAAAAGCACACTCATACAAGCATGTCCCATTAGGAACTCACTGAATTCGCATAGAAACATTGATTCCATTCATGAAAATTTTTCTATATCTCGAACAGTCCACTTATTACTACTGCGGCCTACTGGGAACTAACCGAATTAACCAAGTTACTGAGAATCGGCGCACCAAATTTTGATAAATCTTTAAAAATACAAATATTACAAGAGCCTGCTACTGGCAACTAACTGAATTAACAAAGAAACAGTGTTTCAGTCCCTTAAACGTTGCTCTATCTTGAATAACAAACTTATTACATGCGAATCCTATTGGGAACCTACTGAATTCACCATGATACTTAGATTCTGTTCCTTAAAATTTTGCTATATATTGAAAAGCACACTCATACAAGCATGTCCCATTGGGAACTCACTGAATTCGCCTAGAAATTTTGATTCCATTCGTGAAAATTTTTCTATATCCCGAACAGTCCACTTATTACTACTGCGTCCTGTTGGGAACTAACTAAATTCACCAAGTATCTGAGATTGGGCTCACCAAATTTTGATAAATATTTAAAAGTATACATATTACAAGAGCTTGCTACTGGGAACTAACTGAAGTCACAAAGAAACAGTGTTTCAGTTCGTGAAAACTTTGCTCTATCTTGAATAACAAGCGTATTACATGTGAATCCTATTGGGAACCTACTGAATTCACCATGATACTTAGCATCCGTTCCTTAAAATGTTGCTATATATTGAAAAGCACACTCATACAAGCATGTCCCATTGGGTACTCACTGAATTCGCCTTGAAATTTTGATTCCATTCGTGAAAATTTTTCTATATCCCGAACACTCCACTAATTACTAAAGCGGCTTATAGGGATGTAATTGCATTCACAAATTTACTGGGATTCGGGGCACCAAATTTTGATAATCTTTAAAAATACACATATAATAAGAGCCTGCTACTGGGATCTAACTGAATTCACAAAGAATCAGTGTTTCAGTTCCTTAAAACTTTGCTCCATCTTGAATAACAAGCTTATTACATGCGAATCCTATTGGGTACCTAACGAATTCACCATGATACTTACATTCCGTTCCTTAAAATGTTGCTATATATATTGAAAAGCACACTCATACAAGCATCTCCCATTGGGAACTCACTGAATTCGCCTAGAAATTTTGATTCCATTCTAGTAAATTTTTCTATATCCAGAACAGTCCACAAATTACTAATGAGGCTTATTGGGAACTAACTGAATTCACCAAGTTACTGAGATTCGGTTCAACCAATTTTGATAAATCCTTAAAAGTACACACATTACAAGAGCCTGCTACTGGGAACTAACTGAATTCACAAAGAAACAGTTTTTCAGTTCGTTAAAACGTTGTTCTACCTTGAATATCAAGCTTATACATGTGAATCCTATTTTGTAACTACTGAATTCACCATGATACTTAGATTCCGTTCTTAAAATGTTGCTATATATTGAAAAGCACACTCATACAAGCATGTCCCATTGGGAACTCACGGAATTCGCCTAGAAATTTTGATTCCATTCGTGAACATTTTCCTATATCCCGAACACTCCACTTATTACTACCGATGCCTATTGGGAACTATCTGAAATTACCCAGTTACTGAGATTCGACTCTCCAAAATTAGATAAATCTTTAAAAGTACACATATTACAAGAGCCTGCTACTGGGAACTAACTGAATTCACAAAGAAACAGTGTTTCAGTTTGTTAGAACTTTGCTCTATCTTGAATAACAAGCTTATTACATGCGAATCCTATTGGGAACCTACTTAATTCACCATGATACTTTGATTCCGTTCCTTATAATGTTGCTATATATTGAAAAGCACACTCATACAAGCATGTCCCATTGGGAACTCACTGAATTCGCCTAGAAATTTTGATTCCATTCGTGAAAATTTTTCTATATCCCGAACAGTCCACTTATTACTACTGCGTCCTGTTGGGAACTAACTGAATTCACCAAGTATCTGAGATTGGGCTCACCAAATTTTGATAAATATTTAAAAGTATACATATTACAAGAGCCTGCTACTGGGAACTATCTGAAGTCACAAAGAAACAGTGTTTCAGTTCGTGAAAACGTTGCTCTATCTTGAATAACAAGCGTATTACATGTGAATCCTATTGGGAACCTACTGAATTCACCATGATACTTAGAATCCGTTCCTTAATATGTTGCTATATATTGAAAAGCACACTCATACAAGCATGTCCCATTGGGAACTCGCTGAATTCGCCTTGAAATTTTGATTCCATTCGTGAAAATTTTTCTATATCCCGAACACTCCACTAATTACTAAAGCGGATTATTGGGATGTAATTGCATTCACAAATTTACTGGGATTCGGCGCACCAAATTTTGATAATCTTTAAAAGTACACATATTATAAGAGCCTGCTACTGGGGTCTAACTGAATTCACAAAGAAACAGTGTTTCACTTCCTTAAAACTTTGCTCCATCTTGAATAACAAGCTTATTACATGCGAATCCTATTGGGTACCTAACGAATTCACCAGGATTCTTAGATTCCGTTCCTTAAAATGTTGCTATATATATGGAAAAGCACACTCATACAAGCATCTCCCATTGGGAACTCACTGAATTCTCCTAGAAATTTTGATTCCATTCTAGTAAATTTTTCTATATCCAGAACAGTCCACAAATTACTAATGAGGCATATTGGGAACTAACAGAATTCACCAAGTTACTGAGATTCGGTTCAACCAATTTTGATAAATCCTTAAAAGTACACATATTACAAGAGCCTGCTACTGGGAACTAACTGAATTCACAAAGAAACAGTGTTTCAGTTCGTTAGGACGTTGCTCTATCTTGAATAACAAGCTTACTACACGTGAATCCTAATGGGAACCTACTGAATTCACCATGATACTTAGATTCCGTTCCTTAAAATTTTGCTATACATTGAAAAGCACTCTCTTACAAGCATGTCCCATTGGTAACTCACTGAATTCGCCTAGAAATTTTGATTCCATTCGTGAAAATTTTTCTATATCCCGAACAGTCCACTAATTACTACTGCGGCTTATTGGGATGTAATTGCATTCACAAAGTTACTGGGATTCGGGGCACCAAATTTTGATAAATCATTAAAAGTACACATATTACAAGAGCCTGCTACTGAGAACTAACTGAATTCACAAAGAAACTGTGTTTCAGTTCGTTAAAACGTTGCTCTATCTGAATAACAAGCTTATTATATGCGAATCCTATTGGGAACCTACTTAATTCACCATGATACTTAGATTCCGTTCCTTAAAATGTTGCTATATATTGAAAAGCACACTCATACAGGCATGGCCCATTGGGAACGCACTGAATTCGCCTAGAAATTTTGATTCCATTCATGAAAATTTTTCTATATCCCGAACAGTCCACTTATTACTACTGTGGCCTATTGGGAATTAACTGAATTCACCAAGTTACTGAGATTGGGCTCTCCAAAATTTGATAAATCTTTAAAAGTACACATATTACAAGAGCCTGCTACTTGGAACTGACCGAATTCAAAAAGAAACAGTCTTTCAGTTCGTTAAAACGTCGCTCTATCTTGAATAACAAACTTATTACATGCAAATCCTACTGAGAACCTACTGAATTCACAATGATACTTAAATTCCGTTCCTTAAAATGTTGCTCTGTATTGAAAAGCACCCTCATACAAGCATGTCCCATTGGCAACTCACTAAATTCGACTAGAAATTTTGATTCCATTTGTGAAAATTTTTCTATATCCAGATCAGTCCACTTATTACTACTGAGGCCTATTGGGAACTAACCGAATTCACTTAGTTACTGAGTTTCGTCTCAACAAATTTTGATAACTCTTTAAAAGTATACATATTACTAGAGCTTCCTACTGGGAACTAACTGAATTCACAAAGAAACTGTGTTTCAGTTCGTTAAAACGTTGCTCTATCTTGAATAACAAGCTTATTATATGCGAATCCTATTGGGAACCTCCTGAATTCACCATGATACTTAGATTCCGTTCCTTAAAATGTTGCTATATATTGAAAAGCACACTCATACAAGCAAGTCCCATTGGGAACTCACTGAACTCGCCTAGAAATTTTGATTCAATTCGTGAAAATTTTTCTATATCCCGAAGAGTCCTTTATTACCTCTGTGGCCTATTGGGAATTAACTGAATTCACCATGTTACTGAGATTGGGCTCACCAAATTTTGATAAATCTTTAAAAGTACACATATTACTAGAGCCTGCTACTGGGAACTGACTGAATTCACAAAGAAACAGTTTTTCAGTTCGTGAAAACCTTGCTATATCTTGAATAACAAGCTTATTACATGCAAATCCTATTAGGAACCTACTGAATTCACCATGTTACTTAAATTCCGTTCCATATATGTTGCTATATATCGAAAAGCACACTCATACAAGCATGTCCCGTTGGGAACGCACTGAATTCGCCTAGACATTTTGATTCAATTCGTGATAATTTTTCTATATCCCGAACAGTCCACTTATTACTACTGCGGCCTATTGGCAATTAACAGAATTCACCAATTTACTGAGACTGGGCTCACCAAATTTTGATAAAACTTTAAAAGTACACATATTACAAGAGCCTGCTACTTGGAACTGACCGAATTCATGAAGAAATATGGTTTCAGTTCGTTAAAACGTTGCTCTATCTTGAATAACAAGCTTATTACATCCAAATCCTATTGGAAACCTCCTGAAATCACCATGAAACTTTAATTCCGTTCCTTAAAATGTCTCTATATATTGAAAAGCAGACTCATACAAGCATGTCCCATTGGGAACTCACTAAATTCGCCTAGAAATTTTGATTCCATTTGTGAAAATGTTATATATCCAGAACAGTCCACTTATTACTGATGAGGCCTATTGGGAACTAACTGAATTCACCAAGTTACTGAGATTCGCATCACCAAATTTTGATAAATCATTAAAAGTACACATATTACAAGAGCCTGCTACTGGGAACTAACTGAATTCACGAAGAACCAGTGTTTAAGTTCGTTAAAACGTTGCTCTATCTTGAATAACAAGCTTATTACATGCGAATCCTATTGGGAAACGACTGAATTCACCATGGTACTTAGATTCTGTTCCTTAAAATGTTGCTATATATTGAAAAGCACACTCATACTAGCATGTCCCATTGGGAACTCACTGAATTCACCTCGAAATTTTGTTTCCATTTTTGAAAATTTTTCTATATCCCGAACAGTCCACTTATTACTATTGCGGCCTATTGGGAATTAACTGAATTTACAAAGTTACTGTTATTGGGCTCACCAAATTTTGATAAATCTTTAAAAGTACACATATTACAAGAGCCTGCTACTTGGAACTTACCAAATTCACAAAGAAACAGTGTTTCAGTTCGTTAAATCGTTGCTCTATCTTGATAACAAGCTTATTACATGCAAATCCTATTGGGAACCTACTGAATTCACCATGATACTTAAATTCCGTTCCTTAAAATGTCACTATATATTGAAAAGCACACTCATACAAGCATGTCCCATTGGGAACTCACTAAATTCGCCTAGAAATTTTGATTCCATTTGTGAAAATTTTTCTATATCCAGAACAGTCCACTTATTACTAATGAGGCCTATTGGGAACTAACTGAATTCACCAATTTACTGAGATTCGGCTCATGAAATTTTGATAAATCATTAAAAGTACACATATTACAAGAGCCTGCTACTGGGAACTAACTGAATTCACAAAGAAACAGTGTTTCAGTTCGTTAAAACGTTGTTCTACCTTGAATAACAAGCTTATACATGCGAATCCTATTGGGAAACTACTGAATTCACCATGATACTTAGATTCCGTTCTTAAAATGTTGCTATATATTGAAAAGCACACTCATACAAGCATGTCCCATTGGGAAGTCACGGAATTCGCCTAGAAATTTTGATTCCATTCGTGAACATTTTTCTATATCCCGAGCACTCCACTTATTACTACCGAGGCCTATTGGGAACTAACTGAAATTACCAAGTTACTGAGATTCGACTCTCCAAAATTTGATAAATCTTTAAATGTACACATATTACAAGAGCCTGCTACTGGGAACTAACTGAATTCACAAAGAAACAGTGTTTCAGTTCGTTGGAACTTTGCTCTATCTTGAATAACAAGCTTATTACATGCGAATCCTATTGGGAACCTACTGAATTCACCATGATACTTAGATGCCGTTCCTTAAAATTTTGCTATATATTGGAAAGCACACTCATACATTCATGTCCCATTGGAAACTTACTGAATTCTCCTAGAAATTTTGATTCCATTCGTGAAAATTTTTCTATATCCCGAATAGTCCAGTAATTAGTACTGCGGCTTATTGGGATGTAATTGCATTCACAAAGTTACTGAGATTCGGGGCACAAAATTTTGATAAATCTTTAAAAGTACACATAGTATAAGGGCCTGCTAATGGACACTAACTGAATTAACAAAGAAACTGTGTTTCATTCCTTAAAACTTTGCTCCATCTTGAATAACAAGCTTATTATATGCGAATCCTATTGGGAAACTACTGAATTCCCCGTGATACTGAGATTCTGTTCCTTAAATTTTTGTTATATATTGAAAAGCTCACTCATACAAGCATGTCCCATTGGGAACTCACTGAATTCGCCTAGAAATTTTGATTCCATTCGTGTAAATTTTTATATATCCAGAACACAGCACTTATTACTACCGAGGCCTATTCAGAACTAACGGAAATTACCAAGTTACTGAGATTCGACTCTCCAAAATTTGATAAATCTTTAAAAGTACACATATTACAAGATCCTGCTACTGGGAACTAACTCAATTCACAAAGAAATAGTGTTTCAGTTCGTTAAAACGTTGCTCTATCTTGAATAACAAGCTTATTACATGCAAATCTTATTGGGAACCTACTGAATTCACCATGATACTTAAATTCCGTTCCTTAAAATGTCTCTATATATTGAAAAGCACACTCATACAAGCATGTCCCATTGGGAACTCACTGAATTCGCATAGAAACATTGATTCCATTCATGAAAATTTTTCTATATCTCTAACAGTCCACTTATTACTACTGCGGCCTATTGGGAACTAACAGAATTAACCAAGTTACTGAGAATCGGCGCACCAAATTTTGATAAATCTTTAATAATACAAATATTACAAGAGCCTGCTACTGGCAACTAACTGAATTCACAAAGAAACAGTGTATCAGTTCCTTAAAACGTTGCTCTATCTTGAATAACAAACTTATTACATGCGAATCCTATTGGGAACCTACTGAATTCACCATGATACTTAGTTTCCGTTCCTTAAAATGTTGCTCTATATTGAAAAGCACACTCATACAAGCATGTCCCATTGGGAACTCACTGAATTCGCCTAGAAATTTTGATTCCATTCGTGAAAATTTTTCTATATCCCAAAGAGTCCACTTATTACTACTGCGGCCTATTGCGAACTAAGTGAATTCACCATGTTCCTGAGATTCGGGGCCCAAATTTTGATAAATTTTTAAAAGTACACAATCACAAGAGCCTGCTATTGGGAACTAACTGAATTCACAAAGAAACAGTGTTTCAGTTCGTTAAAACGTTGCTCTATCTTGAATAACAAGCTTATTACATTCGAATCCTATTGGGAACCTACTGAATTCACCATGATACTTAGATTCCGTTCCTTAAAATGTTGCTATATATTGAAAAGCACACTCATACAAGCATGTCCCTTTGGAAACTCACTGAATTCGCCTGGAAATTTTGTTTCCATTTTTGAAAATTTTTCTATATCCCGAACAGTCCACTTATTAGTACTGCGGCCTATTGGGAACTTATTGAATTCACCACGTTACTGATATTCGGCTTATCAAATTTTGATAAATCTTTAAAAGTACACATATTACAAGAGCCTGCTACTGTGAACTAGCTGAATTCACTAAGAAACAGTGTTTTAGTTCGTTAAAACATTGCTCTATCTTGAATATCAAGCTTATTACATGCGAATCCTATTGGGAACCTATTGAATTCACCATGATACTTAGATTCCGTTCATTAAAATGTTGCTATATATTGAAAAGCACACTCATACAAGCATGTCCCATTGGGAACTCACGGAATTCACCTAAAAATTTTGATTCCATTGATGAAAATTTTTCTATATAGCGAACAGTCCACTTATTACTACTGCGGCCTATTGGGAACTAATCGAATTCACCAAGTTACTGAGAATCGGCGCACTAAATTTTGATAAATCTTTAAAAGTAACCATATTACAAGAGCGTGCTACAGGGAACTAACTGAATTCACAAAGAAACAGTGTTACAGATCTTTAAAACGTTGCTCTATGTTGAATAACATGCTTATTACATGCGAATCCTATTGGGAACCTACTGAATTCACCATGATACTTAGATTCCGTTCCTTAAAATGTTGCTATATATTGAAAAGCACACTCATACAAGCATGTCCCATTGGGAACTCACTGAATTAGCCTAGAAATTTTGTTTCCATTTTTGAAAATTTTTCTATATCCCGAACAGTCCACCTATTACTACTGAGGCCCTTTGGGAACTAAATGAATTCACCAAGGTACTGAGATTCAGCTTACCAAATTTTGATAAATCTTTAAAAGTACACATATTACAAGAGCCTGCTACTGTGAACTCGCTGAATTCACAAAGAAACAGGGTTTCAGTTCGTTAAAACGTTGCTCTATCTTGAATAACAAGCTTATTACATGCAAATCTTATTGGGAACCTACTGAATTCACCATGATACTTAAATTCCGTTCCTTAAAATGTCTCTATATATTGAAAAGCACACTCATACAAGCATGTCCCATTGGGATCTCCCTGAATTCGCATAGAAACATTGATTCCATTCATGAAAATTTTTCTATATCTCGAACAGTCCACTTATTACTACTGCGGCCTATTGGGAACTAACCGAATTAACCAAGTTACTGAGAATCGGCGCACCAAATTTTGATAAATCTTTAATAATACAAATATTACAAGAGCCTGCTACTGGCAACTAACTGAATTCACAAAGAAACAGTGTATCAGTTCCTTAAAACGTTGCTCTATCTTGAATAACAAACTTATTACATGCGAATCCTACTGGGAACCTACTGAATTCACCATGATACTTAGTTTCCGTTCCTTAAAATGTTGCTCTATATTGAAAAGCACACTCATACAAGCATGTCCCATTGGGAACTCACTGAATTCGCCTAGAAATTTTGTTTCCATTTTTGAAAATTTTTCTATATCCCGAACAGTCCACTTATTACTACTGCAGCCTATTGGGAACTAACTGATTTCACCAAGTTACTGAGATTCAGCCTACCAAATTTTGATGAATCTTTAAAAGTACACATTTACAAGAGCCTGCTACTGGGAACTAACTGAATTCACAAAGAAACAGTGTTTCAGTTCGTTAAAACGTTGCTCTATCTTGAATAACAAGCTTATTATATGCGAATCCTATTGGGAACCTACTTAATTCACCATGATACTTAGATTCCGTTTCGTATAATGTTGCTATATGTTGAAAAGCACACTCATACAAGCATGTCCCATTGGGAACTCACTGAATTCGCCTAGAAATTTTGATTCCATTCGTGAAAATTTTTCTATATCCCGAACACTCCACTTATTACTACTGCGTCCTGTTGGGAACTAACTGAATTCACCAAGTATCTGAGATTGGGCTCACCAAATTTTTATAAATATTTAAAAGTATTCATATTACAAGAGCCTGCTATTGGGAACTAACTGAAGTCACAAAGAAACAGTGTTTCAGTTCGTGAAAACGTTGCTCTATCTTGAATAACAAGCTTATTACATGTGAATCCTATTGGGAACCTACTGAATTCACCATGATACTTAGAATCCGTTCCTTAAAATGTTGCTATATATTGAAAAGCACACTCATACAAGCATGTCCCATTGGGAACTCACTGAATTCGCCTTGAAATTTTGATTCCATTTGTGAAAATTTTTCTATATCCCGAACACTCCACTAATTACTAAAGCGGCTTATTGGGATGTAATTGCATTCACAAATTTACTGGGATTCGGGGCACCAAATTTTGATAATATTTAAAAGTACACATATTATAAGAGCCTGCTACTGGGGTCTAACTGAATTCACAAAGAAACAGTGTTTCAGTTCCTTAAAACTTTGCTCCATCTTGAATAACAAGCTTATTACATGCGAATCCTATTGGGTACCTAACGAATTCACCATGATACTTAGATTCCGTTCCTTAAAATGTTGCTATATATATTGAAGAGCACACTCATACAAGCATCTCCCATTGGGAACTCACTGAGTTCTCCTAGAAATTTTGATTCCATTCTAGTAAATTTTTCTATATCCAGAACAGTCCACAAATTACTAATGAGGCATATTGGGAACTAACAGAATTCACCAAGTTACTGAGATTCGGTTCAACCAATTTTGATAAATCCTTAAAAGTACACATATTACAAGAGCCTGCTACTGGGAACTAACTGAATTCACAAAGAAACAGTGTTTCAGTTCGTTAGAACGTTGCTCTATCTTGAATAACAAGCTTATTACACGTGAATCCTAATGGGAACCTACTGAATTCACCAAGATACTTAGATTCCGTTCCTTAAAATGTTGCTATATGGGGCTGGGGATTTAATTCAGTGGTAGAGCGCTTACCGAGGAAGCGCAAGCCCCTGGGTTCGGTCCCCAGCTCCGAAAAAAAGAATCAAAAAAAATGTTGCTATATATTGAAAAGCACAATCATACAAGCATGGCCCATTGGGAACGCACTGAATTCGCCTAGAAATTTTGATTCCATTCATGAAAATTTTTCTATATCCCGTACAGTCCACTTATTACTACTGTGGCCTATTGGGAATTAACTGAATTCACCAAGTTACTGAGATTGGGCTCTCCAAATTTTGATAAATCTTTAAAAGTACACATATTACAAGAGCCTGCTACTTGGAACTGTCCGAATTCACAAAAAAACAGTCTTTCAGTTCGTTAAAACGTCGCTCTATCTTGAATAACAAACTTATTACATGCAAATCCTACTGAGATCCTACTGAATTCACCATGATACTTAAATTCCGTTCCTTAAAATGTTGCTCTATATTGAAAAGCACCCTCATACAAGCATGTCCCATTGGGAACTCACTAAATTCGCCTAGAAATTTTGATTCCATTTGTGAAAATTTTTCTATATCCAGATCAGTCCACTTATTACTACTGAGGCCTATTGGGAACTAACCGAATTCACTTAGTTACTGAGATTCGTCACAACAAATTTTGATAAATCTTTAAAAGTATACATATTACTAGAGCTTCCTACTGGGAACTAACTGAATTCACAAAGAAACTGTGTTTCAGTTCGTTAAAACGTTGCTCTATCTTGAATAACAAGCTTATTATATGCGAATCCTATTGTGAACCTCCTGAATTCACCATGATACTTAGATTCCGTTCCTTAAAATGTTGCTATATATTGAAAAGGACACTCATACAAGCAAGTCCCATTGGGAACTCACTGAACTCGCCTAGAAATTTTGATTCAATTCGTGAAAATTTTTCTATATCCCGAAGAGTCCACTTATTACCTCTGTGGCCTATTGGGAATTAACTGAATTCACCATGTTACTGAGATTGGGCTCACCAAATTTTGATAAATCTTTAAAAGTACATATATTACTAGAGCCTGCTACTGGGAACTGACTGAATTCACAAAGAAACAGGTTTTCAGTTCGTGAAAACCTTGCTCTATCTTGAATAACAAGCTTATTACATCCAAATCCTATTGGGAACCTACTGAAATCACCATGATACTTAAATTCCGTTCCTTAAAATGTCTCTATATATTGAAAAGCACACTCATACAAGCATGTCCCATTGGGAACTCACTAAATTCGCCTAGAAATTTTGATTCCATTTGTGAAAATGTTATATATCCAGAACAGTCCACTTATTACTGATGAGGCCTATTGGGAATTAACTGAATTCAGCAATTTACTGAGATTCGCATCACCAAATTTTGATAAATCATTAAAAGTACACATATTACAAGAGCATGCTACTGGGAACTAACTGAATTCACAGAGAAACAGTGTTTCAGTTCGTTAAAACGTTGCTCTATCTTGAATAACAAGCTTATTACATGCGAATCCAATTGGGAAACAACTGAATTCACCATGGTACTTAGATTCTGTTCCTTCAAATGTTGCTATATATTGAAAAGCACACTCATACAAGCATGTCCCATTGGGAACTCACTGAATTCACCTAGAAATTTTGTTTCCATTTTTGAAAATTTTTCTATATCCCGAACACTCCACGTATTACTACTGCGGCCTATTTGGAACTAACTGAATTCACCAAGTTACTGAGATTCGACTTACCAAATTTTGATAAATCTTTAAAAGTACACATATTACAAAAGCCTGCTACTGTGAACTCGCTGAATTCACAAAGAAACAGTGTTTCAGTTCGTGAAAACGTTGCTCTATCTTGAATAACAAGCTAATATATGCGAATCCTAATGGGAACCTACTGAATTCACCATGATACTTAGATTCCGTTCCTTAATATGTTGCTATATATTGAAAATCACACTCACACAAGCATGTTCCATTGGGAACTCATTGAATTCGCCTAGAAATTTTGATCCCATTCGTGAAAATTTTTCTATATCCCGAACAGTCCACTAATTAGTACTGCGGCTTATTGGGATGTAATTGCATTCACAAAGTTACTGGGATTCGGGGCACCAAATTTTGATAAATCTTTAAAAGTGCACATATTACAAGAGCCTGCTACTGGGAACTAACTGAATTCACAAAGAAACACTGTTTCAGTTCGTTAAAACGTTGCTCTATCTTGAATAACAAGCTTATTATATCCGAATCCTATTGGGAACCTAATTATTTCACCATGATACTTAGAATCCGTTCCTTAAAATGTTGCTATATATTGAAAAACACACTCATACAAGCATGGCCCATTGGGAACGCACTGAATTCGTCTAGAAATTTTGATTCATTCGTGAAATTTTTTTTATATCCCGAACAGTCCACTTATTACTATTGCGGCCTATTGGGAATTAACTGAATTTACAAAGTTACTGTTATTGGGCTAACCAAATTTTGATAAATATTTAAAAGTACACATATTACAAGAGCCTGCTACTTGGAACTTACCGAATTCACAAAGAAACAGTGTTTCAGTTCGTTAAAAAGTTGCTCTATCTTGATAACAACCTTATTACATGCAAATCCTATTGGGAACCTACTGAATTCACCATGATACTTAAATTCCGTTCCTTAAAATGTCTCTATATATTGAAAGCACACTCATACAAGCATGTCCCATTGGGAACTCACTAAAATCGCCTAGAAATTTTGATTCCATTTGTGAAAATATTTCTATATCCAGAACAGTCCACTTATTACTAATGAGGCCTATTGGGAACTAACTGAATTCACCAATTTACTGAGATTCGGCTCATGAAATTTTGATAAATCATTAAAAGTACACATATTACAAGAGCCTGCTACTGGGAACTAACTGAATTCACAAAGAAACAGTGTTTCAGTTCGTTAGAACGTTGCTCTATCTTGAATAACAAGCTTATTACATGCGAATCCTATTGGGAACCTACCGAATTCACCATGATACTTAGATTCCGTTCCTTAAAATTTTGCTATATATTGGAAAGCACACTCATACATTCATGTCCCATTGGAAACTTACTGAATTCTCCTAGAAATTTTGATTCCATTCGTGAAAATTTTTCTATACCCGAATAGTCCACTAATTAGTACTGGGGCTTATTGAGATGTAATTGCATTCACAAAGTTACTGAGATTCGGGGCACCAAATTTTGATAAACATTTAAAAGTACACATATTATAAGGGCCTGTTAATGGACACTAACTGAATTAACAAAGAAACTGTGTTTCAGTTCCTTAAAACGTTGCTCCATCTTGAATAACAAGCTTATTATATGCGAATCCTATTGGGAAACTACTGAATTCCCCATGATACTGAGATTCTGTTCCTTAAATTTTTGCTATATATTGAAAAGCACACTCATACAAGCATGTCCCATTGGGAACTCCCTGAAATCGCCTAGAAATTTTGATTCCATTTTTGAAAACTTTTCTATATCCCGAACAGTCCACTTATTACTACTGCGGCCTATTGGGAACTTATTGAATTCACCAAGTTACTGAGATTCGGCTTACCAAATTTTGATAAATCTTTAAAAGTACACATATTACAAGAGCCTGCTACTGTGAACTAGCTGAATTCACAAAGAAACAGTGTTTTAGTTCGTTAAAACGTTGCTCTATCTTGAATAACAAGCTTATTACATGCGAATCCTATTGGGAACCTATTGAATTCACCATGATACTTAGATTCCGTTCCTTAAAATGTTGCTCTATATTGAAAAGCACACTCATACAAGCATGTCCCATTGGGAACTCACGGAATTCGCCTAGAAATTTTGATTCCATTGATGAAAATTTTTCTATATACCGAACAGTCCACTTATTACTACTGCGGCCTATTGGGAACTAACCGAATTACCAAGTTACTGAGAATCTGCGAACTAAATTTGATAAATCTTTAAAAGTAAACATATTACAAGAGCGTGCTACAGGGAACTAACTGAATTCACAAAGAAACAGTGTTTCAGTTCGTTAAAACGTTGCTCTATCTTGAATAACAAGCTTATTACATGCGAATCCTATTGGGAATCTACTGAATTCACCATGATACTTAGATTCCGTTCCTTAAAATGTTGCTATATATTGAAAAGCACACTCATACAAGCATGTCATATTGGGAACTCAATGAATTCGCCTAGAAATTTTGTTTCCATTTTTGAAAATTTTTCTATATCCCGAACAGTCCACTTATTACTAATGAGGCCCTTTGGGAACTAAATGAATTCACCAAGGTACAGAGTCAGCTTACCAAATTTTGATAAATCTTTAAAAGTACACAATTACAAGAGCCTGCTACGGTGAACTCGCTGAATTCACAAAGAAACAGTGTTTCAGTTCGTTAAAACGTTGCTCTATCTTGAATAACAAGCTTGTTACATTCGAATCCTATTGGGAACCTACTGAATTCACCATGATACTTAGATTCCGTTCCTTAAAATGTTGCTATATATTGAAAAGCACACTCATACAAGCATGTCCCATTGGGAACTCCCTGAATTCGCCTAGAAATTTTGATTCCATTCGTGAAAATGTTCTGTATCCCGAACAGTCCACTTATCACTACTGCGGCCTATTGGGAACTAACTGAATTCACCAGGTTACTGAGATTTGGCTCACCAAATTTTGATAAATCTTTAAAAGTACACATATAACAAGAGCCTGCTACTGGGAACTGACCGAATTCACAAAGACACAGTGTTTCAGTTCGTTAAAACGTTGCTCTATCTGGAATAACAAGCTTATTACATGCAAATCCTATTGGGAACCTACTGAATTCACCATGATACTTAAATTCCGTTCCTTAAAATGTTGCTCTGTATTGAAAAGCAAACTCATACAAGCATGTCCCATTGGGAACTCACTGAATTCGCCTAGAAATTTTGATTCCATTTGTCAAAATTTTTCTATATCCCGAACAGTCCACTTATTACTACTGAGGCCCTTTGGGAACTAAATGAATTCACCAAGGTACTGAGATTCAGCTTACCAAAATTCGATAAATCTTTAAAAGTACACATATTACAAGCCCTGCTACTGTGAACTCGCTGAATTCAAAAGAAACAGTGTTTCAGTTCGTTAAAACTTTGCTCTATCTTGAATAACAAGCTTATTACATGCTAATCCTATTGGGAACATACTGAATTCACCATGATACTTAGATTCCGTTCCTTAAAATGTTGCTCTATATTGAAAAGCACACTCATACAAGCATGTCCCATTGGGAACTCACTGAATTCGCCTAGAAATTTTGCTTCCATTCATGAAAATTTTTCTATATCCCGAACAGTCCACTTATTACTACTGCGGCCTATTGGGAACTAACCGAATTCACCAAGTTACTGAGAATCGGCGCAGCAAATTTTGATAAATCTTTAAAAATACACATATTACAAGAGCCTGCTACTGGCAACTAACTGAATTCACAAAGAAACAGTGTTTCAGTTCCTTAAAACGTTGCTCTATCTTGAATAACAAACTTATTACATGCGAATCCTATTGGTAACCAACTGAATTCACCATGATACTTAGTTTCCGTTCCTGAAAATGTTGCTATATATTGAAAAGCACACTCATACAAGCATTTCCCATTGGGAACTCACTGAATTCGCATAGAAATTTTGTTTCCATTTTTGAAAATTTTTCTATATCCCGAACATTCCACTTATTACTACTGCGGCCTATTGGGAACTAACTGAATTCACCAAGGTACTGAGATTCGGCTTACCAAATTTTGATAAATCGTTAAAAGTACACATATTACAAGAGCCTGCTACTGGGAAGAAACTGAATTCACAAAGAAACAGTGTTTCAGTTCGTTAAAACGTTGCTCTACCTTGAATAACAAGCTTATACATGCGAATCCTAATGGGAACCTACTGAATTCACCATGATACTTAGATTACGTTCCTTAAAATATTGCTATATATTGAAAAGCACACTCATACAAGCATGTCCCATTGGGAACTCACTGAATTCGCCTAGAAATTTTGATTCCATTCGTGAAATTTTTATATATCCCGAACACTCCACTTATTACTACCGAGGCCTATTGGGAACTAACGGAAATTACCAAGTTACTGAAATTCGACTATCCAAAATTTGATAAATATTTAAAAGTACACATATTACAAGAGCCTGCTACTGAGAACTAACTGAATTCTCAAAGAAACAGTGTTTCAGTTCGTTAGAACGTTGCTCTATCTTGAATAAATAGTATAATACATGCGAATCCTATTGGGAACCTACTGAATTCACCATGATACTTTGATTCCGTTCCTTAAAATGTTGCTATATATTGAAAAGCACACTCATACAAGCATGTCCCATTGTGAACTCACTGAATTCGCCTAGAAATTTTGATTCGATTCGTGAAAATATTTCTATATGCCGAACAGTCCACTTATTACTACTGAGGCCCATTGGGAACTAACTGAATTCACCAAGTTACTGGGATTCGGCTTACCAAATTTTGATAAATCTGTAAAAGTACATATATTACAAGAGCCTGCTACTGTGAACTAGCTGAATTCACAAAGAAACAGTGTTTCAGTTCGTTAAAACGTTGCTCTATCTTGAATAACAAGCTTATTCCATGCGAATCCTATTGGGAACCTACTGAATTCACCATGATACTTAGATTCCGTTCCTTAAAATTTTGCTCTATATTTAAAAGCACAATCATAAAAGCATGTCCCACTGGGAACTCACGGAATTCGCCTTGAAATTTTGATTCCATTGGTGAAAATTGTTCTATATCACGAACAGTCCACTTATTACTACTGCGGCCTATTGGGAACTAACCGAATTCATCAAGTTACTGAGATTCGGCTCACCAAATTTTGATAAATCTTTAAAACTACACATATTACAAGAGCCTGCTACTGGGAACTAACTGAATTCACAAAGAAACAGTGTTTCAGTTCGTTAAAACGTTGCTCTATCTTGAATAACAAGCTTATTACATGCGAATCCTATTGGGAACCTACTGAATTCACCATGATACTGAAATTCCGTTCCTTAAAATGTTGCTATATATTGAAAAGCACACTCATACAAGCATGTCCCATTGGGAACTCACTGAATTCGCCTAGAAATTTTGATTCCATTGATGAATATTTTTCTATATCCCGAACAGTCCACTTATTACTACTGCGGCCTATTGGGAACTAACTGAATTCACCAAGTTACTGAGATTCGGCTCACCAAATTTTGATAAATATTTAAAATTACACATATTACATGAGCCTGCTACTGGGAGTTGACTGAATTCACAAAGAAACAGTGTTTCAGTTCTTTAAAACTTTGCTCTAACTTGAATAACAAGCTTATTTCATGTGAATCCTATTGGGAACCTGCTGTATTCACCATGATACTTAGATTCCGTTCCGTATAATGTTGTTATATATTGAAAAGCAAACTCATACAAGCATGTCCCATTGGGAGCTCACTGGATTCGCCTAGATATTTTGATTCCATTCGTGAAAAATTTTTTATATCCCGAATAGTCCACTTATTACTACTGCGGCCTGTTGGGAACTAAGCGAATTCACCAAGTTACTGAGATTCGGCTGAACAAATTTTGATTAATCTTTAAAGGTACACATATTACAAGAGCCTGCTACTGGGAACTGACTGAAGTCACAAAGAAACAGTGTTTCAGTTCGTTAAAACGTTGCTCTACCTTGAACACCAAGCTTATTACATGCGAATCCTATTGGGAACCTACTGAATTCACAATGATACTTAGATTCTGTTCCCGAAAAATGCTGTATATATTGAAAAGCACCGTCAGACAAGCATGTCCCATTGGGAACTCACTGAATTCACCTAGAAATTTTGAATACATTCGTGAAAATTTTTCTATATCCCAAACGGTCCTCTTATTACTACTGCGGCCTAGTGGGAACTAACAGAATTTACCAAGTTACCGAGATTCGGCTAACCAAATTTTGATAAATCTTTAAAGTACACAATTACAAGAGCCTGCTACTGGGAACTAACTGAATCAACAAAGAGACAGGGTTTCAGTTTGTTAAAACGTTGCTCTATCTTTAGTAAAATGCTTATTACATGCGAATCCTATTGGGAACCTACTAAATTCACCATGATACTTAGATTCCGTTCCTTAAAATATTGTTATATATAGGAAAGCACTCTCATACAAGCATATCCCATTGGGAACTCACTGAATTTGCCTAGAAATTATGATTCCATTCGTGAAAATTATTCTATATCCCGAACAGTCCACTTATTACCACTGCAGCCTTTTGGGAACTAACTGAATTCATCAAGTTACTGAGATTCGGCTCACCAAATTTTGATAAATCTTTAAAGGTACACATATTAAGAGCCTGCTACTGGGAACTGACTGAATTCACAAAGAAACAGTGTTTCAGTTCGTTAAAACGTTGCTCTACCTTGAATAACAAGCTTATTACATGCGAGTCCTATTGGGAACCTACTGAATTCACCATGATACTTAGATTCCATTCTTTAAATTGTTGCTATATATTGAAAAGCACACTCATACAAGCATGTCCCATTGGGAACTCACTGAATTCACCTAGAAATTTTGATTCCATTCGTGAAAAGTGTTCTATATCCGGAACAGTCCACTTATTACTACTGCGGCCTATTGGGAACTAACTGAATTCACCAAGTTTCTGAGATTCGGCTAACCAAATTTAGATAAATCTTTAAAAGTACACAATTACAAGAGCCTGCTACTGGGAACTAACTGAATCAACAAAGAGACAGGGTTTCAGTTTGTTAAAAAGTTGCTCTATCTTGAGTAAAAAGCTTATTACATGCGAATCCTATTGGGAACCTACTGAATTCACCATGATACTTAGATTCCGTTCCTTAAAATATTGTTATATATAGGAAAGCACACTCATACAAGCATGTCCCATTGGGAACTCACTGAATTTGCCTAGGAATTATGATTCCATTCGTGAAAATTTTTCTATATCCCGAACAGTCCACTTATTACTACTGCAGCCTATTGGGAACTAACTGAATTCATCAAGTTACTGAGATTCGGCTCACCAAATTTTGATAAATCTTTAAAGGTACACATATTACAAGAGACTGCTACTGGGAACTGACTGAATTAAAAAAGAAACAGTGTTTCAGTTCGTTAAAACGTTGCTCTACCTTGAATAACAAGCTTATTACATGCGACTCCTTTTGGGAACCTACTGAATTCACCATGATACTTAGATTCCGTTCTTAAAAATGTTGCTATATATTGAAAAGCACTCTCATACAATCATATCCCATTGGGAACTCACTGAATTCACCTAGAAATTTTGATTCCATTCGTGAAAAGTGTTCTATATCCCGAACAGTCCACTTATTACTACTGCGGCCTATTGGGAACTAACTGAATTCACCAAGGTACTGAGATTCGGCTCACCAAATTTTGATAAATCTTTAAAAGTACACATATTACAAGACCCTGCTACTGGGAACTAACTGGATTCACATGGAAACAGTGTTTCCGTTCATTAAAACGTTGCTCTCTCTTCAATAACAAGCTTATTACATGCGAATCATATTGGGAACCTACTGAATTCACGATGATACTTAGATTCCGTTCTTAACAATGTTGCTATATATTGAAAAGCACACTCATACAAGCATGTCCCATTGGGAACTCACTGAATTCGCCTAGAAATTTTGATTCCATTGATGAATATTTTTCTATATCCCGAACAGTCCACTTATTACTACTGCGGCCTAGTGGGAACTAACAGAATTCACCGAGTTACTGATATTCGGCTAACCAAATTTTGATAAATCTTTAAAGTACACAATTGCAAGAGCCTGCTACTGGGAACTAACTGAATCCACAAAGATACAGGGTTTCAGTTTGTTAAAACGTTGCTCTATCTTGAATAAAAAGCTTATTACATGCGAATCCTAATGGGAACCAAGTGAATTCACCATGATACTAGATTCCGTTCCTTAAAATGTTGCTATATATTGAAAAGCACACTCATGCAAGCATGTCCCAATGGGAACTCACTGAATTCGCCTAACAATTTTGATTCCATTCGTGAAAATATTTCTATATCCCGAACAGTCCACTTATTACTACTGCGGCCTGTTGGGAACTAACCAAATTCACCAAGTTACTGAGATTCGGCTCACAAAATTTTGATAAATTTTGAAAAGTACACATATTACAAGATCCTACTACTGGGAACTAACTGAATTCACAAAGAAACAGTGTTTCATTTCGTTAAAACGTTGTTCTATCTTGAATAACAAGCTTATTACATGCGAATGCTATTGGGAACCTACTGAATTCAAGATGATACCTAGATTCAGTTCCTTAAAATGTTGTTATATATAGAAAAGCACACTCACACAAGCATGTCCCATTGGAAACTCACTGAATTTGCCTAGAAATTATGATTCCATTCGTGAAAATTTTTCTATATCCCGAACACTCCACTTATTACTACTCCAGCCTATTGGGAACTTACTGAATTCACCAAGTTACTGAGATTCGGCTCCCCAAATTTTGATAAATCTTTAAAGGTACACATATTACAAGAGCCTGCTCCTGGGAACTGACTGAATTCACAAAGAAACAGTTTTTCAGTTCGTCAAAACGTTTCTCTACCTTGAATAACAAGCTTATTATATGCGAGTCCTATTGGGAACCTACTGAATTCACCATGATACTTTGATTCCGTTCCTTAAAATGTTGCTATATATAGAAATGCACATTCATACAAGCATGTCCCATTGGGAACTCACTGAATTCGTCTAGAAATTTTGAATACATTCGTGAAAATTTTTCTATATCCCGAACGGTCCTCTTATTACTACTGCGGCCTAGTGGGAACTAACAGAATTCAACAAGTTACCGAGATTCGGCTAACCAAATTTTGATAAATCTTTAAAGTACACAATTACAAGAGCCTGCTACTGGGAACTAACTGAATGAACAAAGAGACAGGGTTTCAGTTTGTTAAAACGTTGCTCTATCTTGAATAAAAAGCTTATTACATGCGAATCCTATTGGGAACCTACTGAATTCACCATGATACTTAGATTCCGTTCCTTAAAATGTTGTTATATATAGAAATGCACACTCATACAAGCATGTCCCATTGGGAAGTCACTGAATTTGCGTAGAAATTCTGATTCCATTCGTGAAAATTTTTCTATATCCCGAACAGTCCACTTATTACTACTGCAGCCTATTGGGAACTAAATGAATTCACCAAGTTACTGAGATTTGGCTCACCAAATTTTGATAAATATTTAAAGGTACACATATTACAAGAGCCTGCTCCTGGGAACTGACTGAATTCACAAAGAAACAGTGTTTCAGTTCGTTAAAACGTTGCTCTACCTTTAATAACATCTTATTACATGCGAGTCCTTTTGGGAACCTACTGAATTCACCATGATACTTAGATTCCGGTCTTTAAAATGTTGCTATATATTGAAAAGCACACTCATACAAGCATATCCCATTGGGAACTCACTGAATTCACCTAGAAATTTTGATTCCATTCGTGAAAAGTGTTCTATATCCCGAACAGTCCACTTCTTACTACTGCGGCCTATTGGGAACTAACTGAATTCATCAAGGTACTGAGATTCGGCTCACCAAATTTTGATAAATCTTTAAAAGTACACATATTACAAGAGCCTGCTACTGGGAACTAACTGAATTCACATAGAAACAGTGTTTCCGTTCATTAAAACGTTGCTCTCTCTTCAATAACAAGCTTATTACATGTGAATCATATTGGGAACCTAATGAATTCACCATGATACTTAGATTCCGTTCTTAAAAATGTTGCTATATATTGAAAAGCACACTCATACAAGCATGTCCCATTGGGAACTCACTGAATTCAACTAGAAATTTTGAATACATTCGTGAAAATTTTTCTATATCCCGAACGGTCCTCTTATGACTACTGCGTCCTAGTGGGAACTAACAGAATTCACCTAGTTACTGATATTCGGCTAACCAAATTTTGATAAATCTTTAAAGTACACAATTACAAGAGCCTGCTACTGGGAACTAACTGAATCCCCAAAGATACAGGGTTTCAGTTTGTTAAAACGTTGCTCTATCTTGAATAAAAAGCTTATTACATGCGAATCCTAATGGGAACCTACTGAATTCACCATGATACTAGATTCTGTTCCTTAAAATGTTGCTATATATTGAAAAGCACACTCATACAAGCATGTCCCAATGGGAACTCACTGAATTCGCCTAGAAATTTTGATTCCATTCTTGAAAATTTTTCTATATCCCGAACAGTCCACTTATTACTACTGCGGCCTGTTGGGAACTAACCAAATTCACCAAGTTACTGAGATTCGGCTCACAAAATTTTGATAAATTTTGAAAAGTACACATATTACAAGATCCTACTACTGGGAACTAACTGAATTCACAAAGAAACAGTGTTTCAGTTCGTTAAAACGTTGTTCTATCTTGAATAACAAGCTTATTACATGCGAATGCTATTGGGAACCTACTGAATTCACCATGATACTAGATTCTGTTCCTTAAAATATTGCTATATATTGAAAAGCACACTCATACAAGCATGTCCCAATGGGAACTCACTGAATTCGCCAAGAAATGTTGATTCTATTCGTGAAAATTTTTCTATATCCCGAACAGTCCACTTATTACTACTGCAGCCAATTGGGAACTAACTGAATTCACCAAGTTACTGAGATTCGGCTCACCAATTTTTGATAAATCTTTAAAGGTACACATATTACAAGAGCCTGCTCCTGGGAACTGACTGAATTCACGAAGAAACAGTTATTCAGTTCGTTAAAACGTTGCTCTATCTTGAACAACATGCTTATTACATGCGAATCCTATTGGGAACCTACAGAATTCACCATGATACTTAGATTCCGTTCCTTAAAATATTGCTATATATTGAAAAGCACACTTGTCCAAGCATGTCCCATTGGGAACTCACTGAATTCGCCTAGAAATTTTGATTCCATTCGTGAAAATTTTTCTATATCCGGAACAGTCCACTTATTACTTCTGTGGCCTATTGGGACCTAACCGAATTGAACAAGTTACTGAGATTCGCCTCACCAAATTTTGATAAATCTTTAAAAGTACACATATTACAAGAGCCTGCTACTGGGAACTAACTGAATTCACAAAGAAACAGGGTTTCATTTCGTTAAAACGTTGTTCTATCTTGAATAACAAGCTTATTACATGCGAATCCTATAGGGAACCTACTGAATTCACCATGATACTTAGATTCCGTTCCTTAAAATGTTGCTATATATTGAAAAGCACACTCATACAAACATGTCCAAATGGGAACTGACTGAATTCGCGTAGAAATTTTGATTCCATTCGTTAAAATTTTTCTATACACCGTACAGTCCACTTATTACTACTGCGGCCTATTTGGACTAACCGAATTCACCATGCTACTCAGATTCGGTTCACCAAATTTTGACAAATCTTTAAAAGTACACATATTACAACAGCCTGATATTAGGAACTAACTTAATTCACAAAGAAACAGTGTTTCAGTTCGTTAAAACTTTGCTCTATCTTGAATAACAAGCTTATTACATGCAAATACTTTTGGGAACCTACTGAAATCACCATGATCCTTAAATTCCGTTTCTTACAATGTTGCTATATATTGAAAAGCACACTCATACAAGCATGTCCCATTGGGATCTCACTGAATTAGCCTAGAAATTTTGTTTCCATTCGTGAAAATTTTTCTATATCACGAACAGTCCCCTTATTACTACTGCGGCCTATTGGGAACTAACCGAATTCACCAAGTTACTGAGATTCGGCTCACAAAATTTTTATAAGTCTTTAAAAGTACACATATTACAAGAGCCTGCTACTGGGAACTAACTGAATTCACAAAGAAACATTGTTTCAGTTCGTGAAAACGTTGCTGTATCTTGAACAACATTTTTATTACATGCGAATCCTATTGGGAACCTATTGAATTCACCATGATACTTAGATTCCGTTCCTTAAAATGTTGCTATATATTGAAAAGCACACTTGTCCAAGCATGTCCCATTGGGAACTCACTGAATTCGCCTAGAAATTTTTATTCATTTCGTGAAAAATTTTCTATATCCCGAACTGTCCACTTATTACTACTGCTACCTATTGGGAAATAAAAGAATTCACATAGTTACTGAGATGTGGCACACAAAATTTTGATATATCTTTAAAAGTACACATATTACAAGAGCCTGCTACTGTGAAGCCTCTGAATTCACAAAGAAACAGTGTTTCAGTTCGTTAAAACGTTGCTCTATCTTAAAAAATAAGATTATTACATGCGAATCCTATTGGGAACCTACTGAATTCACCATGATAGTTAGATTCCGTTCTATATAATGTTGCTATATATTGAAAAGCACATTCAAAGAAACAAGTCCCATTGGGAACTCTCTGAATTCGCCTAGAAATTTTTATTCCATTCGTGAAAATTTTTCTATATCCGGAACAGTCCACTTATTACTTCTGTGGCCTATTGGGACCTAACCGAATTCAACAAGTTACTGAGATTCGCCTCACCAAATTTTGATAAATCTTTAAAAGTATGCATATTACAAGAGCCTGCTACTGGGAACTAACTGAATTCACAAAGAAACAGGGTTTCATTTCGTTAAAACGTTGCTCTATCTTGAATAACAAGCTTATTACATGCGAATCCTATAGGGAACCTACTGAATTCACCATGATACTTAGATTCCGTTCCTTAAAATGTTGCTATATATTGAAAAGCACACTCATACAAACATGTCCAAATGGGAACTGACTGAATTCGCGTAGAAATTTTGATTCCATTCGTTAAAATTTTTCTATACACCGTACAGTCCACTTATTAATACTGCGGCCTATTTGGACTAACCGAATTCACCATGTTACTCAGATTCGGTTCACCAAATTTTGACAAATCTTTAAAAGTACACATATTACAAGAGCCTGCTACTGTGAACTGGCTGAATTCACAAAGAAACAGTGTTTCAGTTCGTTAAAACGTTGCTCTGTCTTGAAATACAAGCTTATTACATGCGAATCCTATTGGGAACCTTCTGAATTCACCATTATACTTAGATTCCGTTCCTTAAAATGTTGCTCTGTATTGAAAAGCACACTCATACAAGCATGTCCCATTGGGAATTAAGCAAATTAGCCTAGAAATTTTGATTCCATTCGTGAAAATTTTTCTATATCCCGAACAGTCCACTTATTACTACTGCTGCCTATTGGGAACTAACTGAATTCACCAAGTTACTGAGATTCGGCTCACCAAATATTGATAAATCTTTAAAAGTACACATATTACAAGAGCCTGCTACTGGGAACTAAATGAATTCACAAAGAAACAGTGTTTCAGTTCGTTAAAACGTTTCTCTATCTTGAACAACATGCTTATTACATGCGAATCCTATCGAGAACCTACTGATTTTACCATGATACTTAGATTCCGTTCCTTAAATGTTGCTATATTTTGAAAAGCACACTCGTCCAAGCATGTCCATTGGGAACTCACTGAATACGCCTAGAAATTTTGATTCCATTCGTAAAATTTTTTCTATATCCCGAAACGTCCACCTATTACTACTGCTGCCTATTGGGAAATAACAGAATTCACAAAGTTACTGAGATTCGGCACACCAAACTTTGATCAATCTATAAAAGTACACATATTACCAGAGCCTGATACTGGGAACTAACTGAATTCACAAAGAAACAGTGTTTCAGTTCGTTAAAACGTTTCTCTGTCTTGAATAACAAGCTTGTTACATGCGAATCCTATTGGGAACCTAATGAATTCACCATGATACTTAGATTCTGTTCCTTAAAATGTTGCTATATATTGAAAAGCACACTCATACAAGCATGTCCCATTGGAAACTCACTGAATTCGCCTAGACATTTTGATTACATTCGTGAAAATTTTTCAATATCCAAACAGTCCACTTATTACTACTGCGGGCTATTGGGAACTAACCGAATTCACCAAGTTACTGATATTCGGCTGACCAAATTTTGATAAATCTTTGAAAGTACACATATTACAAGAGCCTGCTACTGGGAACTAACTGAATTCACCAAGAAACAGTGTTTCAGTTCGTTAAAACGTTGCTCTGTCTTCAATAACAAGCTTGTTACATGCGAATCCTATTGGGGACCTACTGAGTTCACCATGATACTTTGATTCAGTTCCTTAAAATATTGCTATATATTGAAAAGCACACTCATACAAGCATGTCCCATGGTAACTCACTGATTTCACATAGAATTTTTGATTCCATTCGTGAAAATTTTTCGATATCCCAAACAGTCTACTTATAACTACTCGGCCTATTGGGAACTAACATAATTCACCAAGTACAGAGATTCGGCTCTGGAAATTTTGATAAATCTTTAAAAGTACTCATATTACAAGATCCTGCTACTGGGAACTCACTGAATTCACAAAGAAACAGTGTTTCAGTTCGTTAAAACGTTGCTCTATCTTGAACAACATTCTTATTGCATGCGATTCCTATTGGGAACCTACTGAATTCACCATGATACTTAGATTCCGTTCCTTAAAATGTTGCTATATACTGAAAAGCTCACTCAAACAAACAAGTACCATTGGGAACTCACTGAAATCGCCTAGAAATTTTGATTCCATTCGTGAAAATTTTTCTAAATCCGGAACAGTCCAATTATTAATTCTGTGGCCTATTGGGAACTAACCAAATTCAACAAGTTACTGAGATTCGGCTCACCAAATTTTGATAAATCTTTAAAAGTACACATATTACAAGAGCCTGCTACTGGGAACTAACTGAATTCACAAAGAAACAGTGTTTCAGTTCGTAAAAACGTTGCTCTATCTTGAACAACATGCTTATTACATGAGAATCCTATTGGGAACCTACTGATTTCACCATGATACTTAGATTCTGTTCCTTAAAATGTTGCTATATATTGAAAAGCACACTTGTCCAAGCATGTCCCATTGGGAACTCACTGAATTCGCCTAGAAATTTTTATTCATTTCGTGAAAAATTTTCTATATCCCGAACTGTCCACTTATTACTACTGCTACCTATTGGGAAATAAAAGAATTCACATAGTTACTGAGATTCGGCACACAAAATTTTGATCAATCTTTAAAAGTACACATATTACAAGAGCCTGCTACTGTGAACTCGCTGAATTCACAAAGAAACAGTGTTTCAGTTCGTTAAAACGTTGCTCTATCTTGAATAACAAGCTTATTATATGCAAATCCTTTGGGAACCTACTGAATTCACCATGATAGTTAGATTCCATTCTATATAATGTTGCTATATATTGAAAAGCACACTCAAAGAAACAAGTCCCATTGGAAACTCATTGAATTCGCCTAGAAATTTTTATTCCATTCGTGAAAATTTTTCTATATACGGAACAGTCCACTTATTACTTCTGTGGCCTATTGGGACCTAACCAAATTCAACAAGTTACTGAGATTCGCCTCACCAAATTTTGATAAATCTTTAAAAGTATGCATATTACAAGAGCCTGCTACTGGGAACTAACTGAATTCACAAAGAAACAGGGTTTCATTTCGTTAAAATGTTGCTCTATCTTGAATAACAAGCTTATTACATGCGAATCCTATAGGGAACCTACTGAATTCACCATGATACTTAGATTCCGTTCCTAAAAATGTTGCTATATATTGAAAAGCACACTCGTACAATCATGTCCAAATGGGAACTGACTGAATTCGCGTAGAAATTTTGATTCCATTCGTTAAAATTTTTCTATACACCGTACAGTCCACTTATTACTACTGCGGCCTATTTGGACTAACCGAATTCACCATGTTACTCAGATTCGGTTCACCAAATTTTGACAAATCTTTAAAAGTACACATATTACAAGAGCCTGCTACTGTGAACTGGCTGAATTCACAAAGAAACAGTGTTTCAGTTCGTTAAAACTTTGCTCTATCTTGAATAACATGCTTATTACATGAGAATCCTATTGGGAACCTTCTGAATTCACCATGATACTTATTTTCCGTTCCATAAACTGTTGCTCTATATTGAAAATCACACTCATACAAGCATGACCCATTGGGAACTCACCGAATTCGCCTAGAAATTTTGATACCATTCGTGAAAATTTTTCTATATCCCGAACAGTCCACTTATCACTACTGCTGCCTATTGGGAACTAACTGAATTCACCAAGTTACTGAGATTCGGCTCACCAAATATTGATAAATCTTTAAAAGTACACATACTACAAGAGCCTGCTACTGGGAACTCACTGAATTCACAAAGAAACAGTGTTTCAGTTCGTTAAAACGTTGCTCTATCTTGAACAACATGCTTATTACATGCGAATCCTATTGGGAACCTACTGATTTCACCATGATACTTAGATTCCGTTCCTTAAAATGTTGCTATATTTTGAAAAGCACACTCGTCCAAGCATGTCCATTGGGAACTCACTGAATACGCCTAGAAATTTTGATTCCATTCGTAAAATTTTTTCTATATCCCGAACCGTCCACCTATTACTACTGCTGCCTATTGGGAAATAACAGAATTCACATTGTTACTGAGATTCGGCACACAAAATTTTGATCAATCTTTAAAAGTACACATATTACAAGAGCCTGCTACTGTGAACTCGCTGAATTCACAAAGAAACAGTGTTTCAGTTCGTTAAAACGTTGATCTATCTTGAAAAATAAGATTATTACAAGCGAATCCTATTGGGAACCTACTGAATTCACCATGATAGTTAGATTCCGTTCTATATAATGTTGCTATATATTGAAAAGCACACTCAAAGGAACAAGTCCCATTGGGAACTCACTGAATTCGCCTAGAAATTTTGATTCCATTCGTGAAAATTTTTCTATATCCGGAACAGTCCACTTATTACTTCTGTGGCCTATTGGGACCTAACCGAATTGAACAAGTTACTGAGATTCGCCTCACCAAATTTTGATAAATCTTTAAAAGTACACATATTACAAGAGCCTGCTACTGGGAACTAACTGAATTCACAAAGAAACAGGGTTTCATTTCGTTAAAACGTTGTTCTATCTTGAATAACAAGCTTATTACATGCGAATCCTATAGGGAACCTACTGAATTCACCATGATACTTAGATTCCGTTCCTTAAAATGTTGCTATATATTGAAAATCACACTCATACAAGCATGTCCAAATGGGAACTGACTGAATTCGCCTAGAAATTTTGATCCATTCGTTAAAATTTTTCTATACACCGTACAGTCCACTTATTACTACTGCGGCCTATTTGGACTAACCGAATTCACCATGTTACTCAGATTCGGTTCACCAAATTTTGACAAATCTTTAAAAGTACACATATTACAACAGCCTGATATTAGGAACTAACTTAATTCACAAAGAAACAGTGTTTCAGTTCGTTAAAACTTTGCTCTATCTTGAATAACAAGCTTATTACATGCAAATACTTTTGGGAACCTACTGAAATCACCATGATCCTTAAATTCCGTTTCTTACAATGTTGCTATATATTGAAAAGCACACTCATACAAGCATGTCCCATTGGGATCTCACTGAATTAGCCTAGAAATTTTGTTTCCATTCGTGAAAATTTTTCTATATCACGAACAGTCCCCTTATTACTACTGCGGCCTATTGGGAACTAACCGAATTCACCAAGTTACTGAGATTCGGCTCACAAAATTTTTATAAGTCTTTAAAAGTACACATATTACAAGAGCCTGCTACTGGGAACTAACTGAATTCACAAAGAAACATTGTTTCAGTTCGTGAAAACGTTGCTGTATCTTGAACAACATTTTTATTACATGCGAATCCTATTGGGAACCTATTGAATTCACCATGATACTTAGATTCCGTTCCTTAAAATGTTGCTATATATTGAAAAGCACACTTGTCCAAGCATGTCCCATTGGGAACTCACTGAATTCGCCTAGAAATTTTTATTCATTTCGTGAAAAATTTTCTATATCCCGAACTGTCCACTTATTACTACTGCTACCTATTGGGAAATAAAAGAATTCACATAGTTACTGAGATGTGGCACACAAAATTTTGATATATCTTTAAAAGTACACATATTACAAGAGCCTGCTACTGTGAAGCCTCTGAATTCACAAAGAAACAGTGTTTCAGTTCGTTAAAACGTTGCTCTATCTTAAAAAATAAGATTATTACATGCGAATCCTATTGGGAACCTACTGAATTCACCATGATAGTTAGATTCCGTTCTATATAATGTTGCTATATATTGAAAAGCACACTCAAAGAAACAAGTCCCATTGGGAACTCTCTGAATTCGCCTAGAAATTTTTATTCCATTCGTGAAAATTTTTCTATATCCGGAACAGTCCACTTATTACTTCTGTGGCCTATTGGGACCTAACCGAATTCAACAAGTTACTGAGATTCGCCTCACCAAATTTTGATAAATCTTTAAAAGTATGCATATTACAAGAGCCTGCTACTGGGAACTAACTGAATTCACAAAGAAACAGGGTTTCATTTCGTTAAAACGTTGCTCTATCTTGAATAACAAGCTTATTACATGCGAATCCTATAGGGAACCTACTGAATTCACCATGATACTTAGATTCCGTTCCTTAAAATGTTGCTATATATTGAAAAGCACACTCATACAAACATGTCCAAATGGGAACTGACTGAATTCGCGTAGAAATTTTGATTCCATTCGTTAAAATTTTTCTATACACCGTACAGTCCACTTATTAATACTGCGGCCTATTTGGACTAACCGAATTCACCATGTTACTCAGATTCGGTTCACCAAATTTTGACAAATCTTTAAAAGTACACATATTACAAGAGCCTGCTACTGTGAACTGGCTGAATTCACAAAGAAACAGTGTTTCAGTTCGTTAAAACGTTGCTCTGTCTTGAAATACAAGCTTATTACATGCGAATCCTATTGGGAACCTTCTGAATTCACCATTATACTTAGATTCCGTTCCTTAAAATGTTGCTCTGTATTGAAAAGCACACTCATACAAGCATGTCCCATTGGGAATTAAGCAAATTAGCCTAGAAATTTTGATTCCATTCGTGAAAATTTTTCTATATCCCGAACAGTCCACTTATTACTACTGCTGCCTATTGGGAACTAACTGAATTCACCAAGTTACTGAGATTCGGCTCACCAAATATTGATAAATCTTTAAAAGTACACATATTACAAGAGCCTGCTACTGGGAACTAAATGAATTCACAAAGAAACAGTGTTTCAGTTCGTTAAAACGTTTCTCTATCTTGAACAACATGCTTATTACATGCGAATCCTATCGAGAACCTACTGATTTTACCATGATACTTAGATTCCGTTCCTTAAATGTTGCTATATTTTGAAAAGCACACTCGTCCAAGCATGTCCATTGGGAACTCACTGAATACGCCTAGAAATTTTGATTCCATTCGTAAAATTTTTTCTATATCCCGAAACGTCCACCTATTACTACTGCTGCCTATTGGGAAATAACAGAATTCACAAAGTTACTGAGATTCGGCACACCAAACTTTGATCAATCTATAAAAGTACACATATTACCAGAGCCTGATACTGGGAACTAACTGAATTCACAAAGAAACAGTGTTTCAGTTCGTTAAAACGTTTCTCTGTCTTGAATAACAAGCTTGTTACATGCGAATCCTATTGGGAACCTAATGAATTCACCATGATACTTAGATTCTGTTCCTTAAAATGTTGCTATATATTGAAAAGCACACTCATACAAGCATGTCCCATTGGAAACTCACTGAATTCGCCTAGACATTTTGATTACATTCGTGAAAATTTTTCAATATCCAAACAGTCCACTTATTACTACTGCGGGCTATTGGGAACTAACCGAATTCACCAAGTTACTGATATTCGGCTGACCAAATTTTGATAAATCTTTGAAAGTACACATATTACAAGAGCCTGCTACTGGGAACTAACTGAATTCACCAAGAAACAGTGTTTCAGTTCGTTAAAACGTTGCTCTGTCTTCAATAACAAGCTTGTTACATGCGAATCCTATTGGGGACCTACTGAGTTCACCATGATACTTTGATTCAGTTCCTTAAAATATTGCTATATATTGAAAAGCACACTCATACAAGCATGTCCCATGGTAACTCACTGATTTCACCTAGAATTTTTGATTCCATTCGTGAAAATTTTTCGATATCCCAAACAGTCTACTTATAACTACTCGGCCTATTGGGAACTAACATAATTCACCAAGTACAGAGATTCGGCTCTGGAAATTTTGATAAATCTTTAAAAGTACTCATATTACAAGATCCTGCTACTGGGAACTCACTGAATTCACAAAGAAACAGTGTTTCAGTTCGTTAAAACGTTGCTCTATCTTGAACAACATTCTTATTGCATGCGATTCCTATTGGGAACCTACTGAATTCACCATGATACTTAGATTCCGTTCCTTAAAATGTTGCTATATACTGAAAAGCTCACTCAAACAAACAAGTACCATTGGGAACTCACTGAAATCGCCTAGAAATTTTGATTCCATTCGTGAAAATTTTTCTAAATCCGGAACAGTCCAATTATTAATTCTGTGGCCTATTGGGAACTAACCAAATTCAACAAGTTACTGAGATTCGGCTCACCAAATTTTGATAAATCTTTAAAAGTACACATATTACAAGAGCCTGCTACTGGGAACTAACTGAATTCACAAAGAAACAGTGTTTCAGTTCGTAAAAACGTTGCTCTATCTTGAACAACATGCTTATTACATGAGAATCCTATTGGGAACCTACTGATTTCACCATGATACTTAGATTCTGTTCCTTAAAATGTTGCTATATATTGAAAAGCACACTTGTCCAAGCATGTCCCATTGGGAACTCACTGAATTCGCCTAGAAATTTTTATTCATTTCGTGAAAAATTTTCTATATCCCGAACTGTCCACTTATTACTACTGCTACCTATTGGGAAATAAAAGAATTCACATAGTTACTGAGATTCGGCACACAAAATTTTGATCAATCTTTAAAAGTACACATATTACAAGAGCCTGCTACTGTGAACTCGCTGAATTCACAAAGAAACAGTGTTTCAGTTCGTTAAAACGTTGCTCTATCTTGAATAACAAGCTTATTATATGCAAATCCTTTGGGAACCTACTGAATTCACCATGATAGTTAGATTCCATTTATATAATGTTGCTATATATTGAAAAGCACACTCAAAGAAACAAGTCCCATTGGAAACTCATTGAATTCGCCTAGAAATTTTTATTCCATTCGTGAAAATTTTTCTATATACGGAACAGTCCACTTATTACTTCTGTGGCCTATTAGGACCTAACCAAATTCAACAAGTTACTGAGATTCGCCTCACCAAATTTTGATAAATCTTTAAAAGTATGCATATTACAAGAGCCTGCTACTGGGAACTAACTGAATTCACAAAGAAACAGGGTTTCATTTCGTTAAAATGTTGCTCTATCTTGAATAACAAGCTTATTACATGCGAATCCTATAGGGAACCTACTGAATTCACCATGATACTTAGATTCCGTTCCAAAAAATGTTGCTATATATTGAAAAGCACACTCGTACAATCATGTCCAAATGGGAACTGACTGAATTCGCGTAGAAATTTTGATTCCATTCGTTAAAATTTTTCTATACACCGTACAGTCCACTTATTACTACTGCGGCCTATTTGGACTAACCGAATTCACCATGTTACTCAGATTCGGTTCACCAAATTTTGACAAATCTTTAAAAGTACACATATTACAAGAGCCTGCTACTGTGAACTGGCTGAATTCACAAAGAAACAGTGTTTCAGTTCGTTAAAACTTTGCTCTATCTTGAATAACATGCTTATTACATGAGAATCCTATTGGGAACCTTCTGAATTCACCATGATACTTATTTTCCGTTCCATAAACTGTTGCTCTATATTGAAAATCACACTCATACAAGCATGACCCATTGGGAACTCACCGAATTCGCCTAGAAATTTTGATACCATTCGTGAAAATTTTTCTATATCCCGAACAGTCCACTTATCACTACTGCTGCCTATTGGGAACTAACTGAATTCACCAAGTTACTGAGATTCGGCTCACCAAATATTGATAAATCTTTAAAAGTACACATACTACAAGAGCCTGCTACTGGGAACTCACTGAATTCACAAAGAAACAGTGTTTCAGTTCGTTAAAACGTTGCTCTATCTTGAACAACATGCTTATTACATGCGAATCCTATTGGCAACCTACTGATTTCACCATGATACTTAGATTCCGTTCCTTAAAATGTTGCTATATTTTGAAAAGCACACTCGTCCAAGCATGTCCATTGGGAACTCACTGAATACGCCTAGAAATTTTGATTCCATTCGTAAAATTTTTTCTATATCCCGAACCGTCCACCTATTACTACTGCTGCCTATTGGGAAATAACAGAATTCACGAAGTTACTGAGATTCGGCACACCAAACTTTGATCAATCTATAAAAGTACACATATTACAAGAGCCTGATACTGGGAACTAACTGAATTCACAAAGAAACAGTGTTTCAGTTCGTTAAAACGTTTCTCTGTCTTGAATAACAAGCTTGTTACATGCGAATCCTATTGGGAACCTAATGAATTCACCATGATACTTAGATTCTGTTCCTTAAAATGTTGCTATATATTGAACAGCACACTCATACAAGCATGTCCCATTGGAAACTCACTGAATTCGCCTAGACATTTTGATTACATTCGTGAAAATTTTTCAATATCCAAACAGTCCACTTATTACTACTGCGGGCTATTGGGAACTAACCGAATTCACCAAGTTAATGATATTCGGCTGACCAAATTTTGATAAATCTTTAAAAGTACACATATTACAAGAGCCTGCTACTGGGAACTAACTGAATTCACAAAGAAACAGTGTTTCAGTTCGTTAAAACGTTGCTCTGTCTTCAATAACAAGCTTGTTACATGCGAATCCTATTGGGGACCTACTGAGTTCACCATGATACTTTGATTCAGTTCCTTAAAATATTGCTATATATTGAAAAGCACACTCATACAAGCATGTCCCATGGGAACTCACTGATTTCACCTAGAATTTTTGATTCCATTCGTGAAAATTTTTCGATATCCCAAACAGTCTTCTTATAACTACTTGGCCTATTGGGAACTAACATAATTCACCAAGTACAGAGATTCGGCTCTGGAAATTTTGATAAATCTTTAAAAGTACTCATATTACAAGATCCTGCTACTGGGAACTCACTGAATTCACAAAGAAACAGTGTTTCAGTTCGTTAAAACGTTGCTCTATCTTGAACAACATTCTTATTGCATGCGATTCCTATTGGGAACCTACTGAATTCACCATGATACTTAGATTCCGTTCCTTAAAATGTTGCTATATACTGAAAAGCTCACTCAAACAAACAAGTACCATTGGGAACTCACTGAAATCGCCTAGAAATTTTGATTCCATTCGTGAAAATTTTTCTAAATCCGGAACAGTCCAATTATTAATTCTGTGGCCTATTGGGAACTAACCAAATTCAACAAGTTACTGAGATTCGGCTCACCAAATTTTGATAAATCTTTAAAAGTACACATATTACAAGAGCCTGCTACTGGGAACTCACTGAATTCACAAAGAAACAGTGTTTCAGTTCGTTAAAACGTTCCTCTATCTTTAATAACATGCTTATGACATGCGAATCCTATTGGGAACCTACTGATTTCACCATGATACTTAGATTCCGTTCCTTAAAATGTTGCTATATTGGGGCTGGGGATTTAGCTCAGTGGTAGAGCGCTTACTTAGGAAGCGCAAGGTCCTGGGTTCGGTCCCCAGCTCCGAAAAAAAGAACCAAAAAAAAATGTTGCTATATTTTGAAAAGCACACTCGTACAAGCATGTCCATTGGGAACTCACTGAATTCGCCTAGAAATTTTTATTCATTTCGTAAAATTTTTTCTATATCGCGAACAGTCCACCTATTACTACTGCTGCCTATTTGGAAATAACAGAATTCACAAAGTTACTGAGTTTCGGCACACCAAACTTTGATCAATCTATAAAAGTACACATATTACAAGAGCCTGATACTGGGAACTAACTGAATTCACAAAGAAACAGTGTTTCAGTTCGTTAAAACGTTTCTCTGTCTTGAATAACAAGCTTGTTACACGCGAATCCTATTGGGAACCTAATGAATTCACCATGATACTTAGATTCTGTTCCTTAAAATGTTGCTATATATTGAAAAGCACACTCATACAAGCATGTCCCATTGGAAACTCACTGAATTCGCCTAGACATTTTGATTACATTCGTGAAAATTTTTCAATATCCAAACAGTCCACCTATTACTACTGCGGGCTATTGGGAACTAACCGAATTCACCAAGTTAATGATATTCGGCTGACCAAATTTTGATAAATCTTTAAAAGTACACATATTACAAGAGCCTGCTACTGGGAACTAACTGAATTCACAAAGAAACAGTGTTTCAGTTCGTTAAAACGTTGCTCTGTCTTCAATAACAAGCTTGTTACATGCGAATCCTATTGGGGACCTACTGAGTTCACCATGATACTTTGATTCAGTTCCTTAAAATATTGCTATATATTGAAAAGCACACTCATACAAGCATGTCCCATGGGAACTCACTGATTTCACCTAGAATTTTTGATTCCATTCGTGAAAATTTTTCGATATCCCAAACAGTCTTCTTATAACTACTCGGCCTATTGGGAACTAACATAATTCACCAAGTACAGAGATTCGGCTCTGGAAATTTTGATAAATCTTTAAAAGTACTCATATTACAAGATCCTGCTACTGGGAACTCACTGAATTCACAAAGAAACAGTGTTTCAGTTCGTTAAAACGTTGCTCTATCTTGAACAACATTCTTATTGCATGCGATTCCTATTGGGAACCTACTGAATTCACCATGATACTTAGATTCCGTTCCTTAAAATGTTGCTATATACTGAAAAGCTCACTCAAACAAACAAGTACCATTGGGAACTCACTGAAATCGCCTAGAAATTTTGATTCCATTCGTGAAAATTTTTCTAAATCCGGAACAGTCCAATTATTAATTCTGTGGCCTATTGGGAACTAACCAAATTCAACAAGTTACTGAGATTCGGCTCACCAAATTTTGATAAATCTTTAAAAGTACACATATTACAAGAGCCTGCTACTGGGAACTCACTGAATTCACAAAGAAACAGTGTTTCAGTTCGTTAAAACGTTCCTCTATCTTTAATAACATGCTTATGACATGCGAATCCTATTGGGAACCTACTGATTTCACCATGATACTTAGATTCCGTTCCTTAAAATGTTGCTATATTGGGGCTGGGGATTTAGCTCAGTGGTAGAGCGCTTACCTAGGAAGCGCAAGGTCCTGGGTTCGGTCCCCAGCTCCGAAAAAAAGAACCAAAAAAAATGTTGCTATATTTTGAAAAGCACACTCGTACAAGCATGTCCATTGGGAACTCACTGAATTCGCCTAGAAATTTTTATTCATTTGGTAAAATTTTTTCTATATCCCGAACAGTCCACCTATTACTACTGCTGCCTATTGGGAAATAACGGAATTCACAAAATTACTGAGATTCGGCACACCAAATTTTGATCAATCTATAAAAGTACACATATTACAAGAGCCTGATACTGGGAACTAACTGAATTCACAAAGAAACAGTGTTTCAAATCGTTAAAACGTTTCTAGGTCTTGAATAACAAGCTTGTTACATGCGAATCCTATTGGGAACCTAATGAATTCACCATGATACTTAGATTCTGTTCCTTTAAATGTTGCTATATTTTGAAAAGTACACTCATACAAGCATGTCCCATTGGAAACTCACTGAATTCGCCTAGACATTTTGATTACATTCGTGAAAAGTTTTCAATATCCAAACAGTCCACCTATTACTACCGCGGGCTCTTGGGAACTAATCGAATTCACCACGTTACTGAGATTCGGCTGACCAAATTTTGATAAATCTTTAAAAGTACACATATTACAAGAGCCTGCTACTGGGAACTCACTGAATTCACAAAGAAACAGTGTTTCAGTTCATTAAAACATTGCTCTATCTTGAACAACATGCTTATGACATGCGAATCCTATTGGGAACCTACTGATTTCACCATGATACTTAGATTCCGTTCCTTAAAATGTTGCTATATATTGAAAAGCACACTCATACAAGCATGTCCAAATGATAACTGACTGAATTCGCCTAGAAATTTTGATTCCATTCGTTAAAATTTTTCTATACACCGTACAGTCCACTTATTACTACTGCGGCCTATTTGGACTAACCGAATTCACCATGTTACTCAGATTCGGTTCACCAAATTTTGCAAATCTTTAAAAGTACACATATTACAACAGCCTGATATTAGGAACTAACTTAATTCACAAAGAAACAGTGTTTCAGTTCGTTAAAACTTTGCTCTATCTTGAATATCAAGCTTATTACATGTAAATACTTTGGGAACCTACTGAAATCACCATGATCCTTAAATTCCGTTTCTTACAATGTTGCTATATATTGAAAAGCACACTCATACAAGCATGTCCCATTGGAATCTCACTGAATTAGCCTAGAAATTTTGTTTCCATTCGTGAAAATTTTTCTATATCACGAACAGTCCCCTTATTACTACTGCGGCCTATTGGGAACTAACCGAATTCACCAAGTTACTGAGATTCGGCTCACAAAATTTTTATAAGTCTTTAAAAGTACACATATTACAAGAGCCTGCTACTGGGAACTAACTGAATTCACAAAGAAACAGTGTTTCAGTTCGTAAAAACGTTGCTCTATCTTGAACAACATGCTTATTACATGCGAATCCCATTGGGAACCTACTGAATTCACCATGATACTTAGATTCTGTTCCTTAAAATGTTGCTATATATTGAAAAGCACACTTGTCCAAGCATGTCCCATTGGGAACTCACTGAATTCGCCTAGAAATTTTTATTCATTTCCTGAAAAATTTTCTATATCCCGAACTGTCCACTTATTACTACTGCTACCTATTGGGAAATAAAAGAATTCACATAGTTACTGAGATTCGGCACACAAAATTTTGATCAATCTTTAAAAGTACACATATTACAAGAGCCTGCTACTGTGAACTCGCTGAATTCACAAAGAAACAGTGTTTCAGTTCGTTAAAACGTTGCTCTATCTTGAATAACAAGCTTATTATATGCAAATCCTTTGGGAACCTACTGAATTCACCATGATAGTTAGATTCCATTCTATATAATGTTGCTATATGTTGAAAAGCACACTCAAAGAAACAAGTCCCATTGGGAACTCACTGAATTCGCCTAGAAATTTTTATTCCATTCGTGAAAATTTTTCTATATCCGGAACAGTCCACTTATTACTTCTGTGGCCTATTGGGACCTAACCAAATTCAACAAGTTACTGAGATTCGCCTCACCAAATTTTGATAAATCTTTAAAAGTATGCATATTACAAGAGCCTGCTACTGGGAACTAACTGAATTCACAAAGAAACAGGGTTTCATTTCGTTAAAACGTTGCTCTATCTTGAATAACAAGCTTATTAGATGCGAATCCTATAGGGAACCTATTGAATTCACCATGATACTTAGATTCCGTTCCTTAAAATGTTGCTATATATTGAAAAGCACACTCGTACAAACATGTCCAAATGGGAACTGACTGAATTCGCGTAGAAATTTTGATTCCATTCGTTAAAATTTTTCTATACACCGTACAGTCCACTTATTACTACTGCGGCCTATTTGGACTAACCGAATTCACCATGTTACTCAGATTCGGTTCACCAAATTTTGACAAATCTTTAAAAGTACACATATTACAAGAGCCTGCTACTGTGAACTGGCTGAATTCACAAAGAAACAGTGTTTCAGTTCGTTAAAACTTTGCTCTATCTGAATAACATGCTTATTACATGAGAACCCTATTGGGAACCTTCTGAATTCACCATGATACTTATTTTCCGTTCCATAAACTGTTGCTCTATATTGAAAATCACACTCATACAAGCATGACCCATTGGGAACTCACCGAATTCGCCTAGAAATTTTGATACCATTCGTGAAAATTTTTCTATATCCGGAACAGTCAAATTATTACTACCGCGGCCTATTGGGAACTAACCGAATTCACCAAGTTACTGAGATTCGGCTCACCAAATTTTGATCAATCTTTAAAAGTACACATATTACAATGCCTGCTACTATGAACTAGCTGAATTCACAAAGAAACTGTGTCAGTTCGTTAAAACGTTGCTCTGTCTTGAAATACAAGCTTATTACATGCGAATCCTATTGGGAACCTTCTGAATTCACCATTATACTTAGATTCCGTTCCTTAAAATGTTGCTCTGTATTGAAAAGCACACTCATACAAGCATGTCCCATTGGGAATTAAGCAAATTCGCCTAGAAATTTTGATTCCATTCGTGAAAATTTTTCTATATCCCGAACAGTCCACTTATTACTACTGCTGCCTATTGGGAACTAACTGAATTCACCAAGTTACTGAGATTCGGCTCACCAAATATTGATAAATCTTTAAAAGTACACATACTACAAGAGCCTGCTACTGGGAACTCACTGAATTCACAAAGAAACAGTGTTTCAGTTCGTTAAAACGTTGCTCTATCTTGAACAACATGCTTATTACATGCGAATCCTATTGGGAACCTACTGATTTCACCATGATACTTAGATTCCGTTCCTTAAAATGTTGCTATATTTTGAAAAGCACACTCGTCCAAGCATGTCCATTGGGAACTCACTGAATACGCCTAGAAATTTTGATTCCATTCGTAAAATTTTTTCTATATCCCGAACCGTCCACCTATTACTACTGCTGCCTATTGGGAAATAACAGAATTCACGAAGTTACTGAGATTCGGCACACCAAACTTTGATCAATCTGTAAAAGTACACATATTACAAGAGCCTGCTACTGGGAACTAACTGAATTCACAAAGAAACAGTGTTTCAGTTCGTTAAAACGTTGGTCTGTCTTCAATAACAAGCTTGTTACATGCGAATCCTATTGGGGACCTACTGAGTTCACCATGATACTTTGATTCAGTTCCTTAAAATATTGCTATATATTGAAAAGCACACTCATACAAGCATGTCCCATGGGAACTCACTGATTTCACCTAGAATTTTTGATTCCATTCGTGAAAATTTTTCGATATCCCAAACAGTCTACTTATAACTACTCGGCCTATTGGGAACTAACATAATTCACCAAGTACAGAGATTCGGCTCTGGAAATTTTGATAAATCTTTAAAAGTACTCATATTACAAGATCCTGCTACTGGGAACTCACTGAATTCGCAAAGAAACAGTGTTTCAGTTCGTTAAAACGTTGCTCTATCTTGAACAACATTCTTATTGCATGCGATTCCTATTGGGAACCTACTGAATTCACCATGATACTTAGATTCCGTTCCTTAAAATATTGCTATATACTGAAAAGCTCACTCAAACAAACAAGTACCATTGGGAACTCACTGAAATCGCCTAGAAATTTTGATTCCATTCGTGAAAATTTTTCTAAATCCGGAACAGTCCAATTATTAATTCTGTGGCCTATTGGGAACTAACCAAATTCAACAAGTTACTGAGATTCGGCTCACCAAATTTTGATAAATCTTTAAAAGTACACATATTACAAGAGCCTGCTACTGGGAACTCACTGAATTCACAAAGAAACAGTGTTTCAGTTCGTTAAAACGTTCCTCTATCTTTAATAACATGCTTATGACATGCGAATCCTATTGGGAACCTACTGATTTCACCATGATACTTAGATTCCTTTCCTTAAAATGTTGCTATATTGGGGCTGGGGATTTAGCTCAGTGGTAGAGCGCTTACCTAGGAAGCGCAAGGTCCTGGGTTCGGTCCCCAGCTCCGAAAAAAAGAACCAAAAAAAAAATGTTGCTATATTTTGAAAAGCACACTCGTACAAGCATGTCCATTGGGAACTCACTGAATTCGCCTAGAAATTTTTATTCATTTCGTAAAATTTTTTCTATATCCCGAACAGTCCACCTATTACTACTGCTGCCTATTTGGAAATAACAGAATTCACAAAGTTACTGAGATTCGGCACACCAAACTTTGATCAATCTATAAAATTACACATATTACAAGAGCCTGATACTGGGAACTAACTGAATTCACAAAGAAACAGTGTTTCAGTTCGTTAAAACGTTTCTCTGTCTTGAATAACAAGCTTGTTACACGCGAATCCTATTGGGAACCGAATGAATTCACCAGGATACTTAGATTCTGTTCCTTAAAATGTTGCTATATATTGAAAAGCACACTCATACAAGCATGTCCCATTTGGAACTCACTGAATTCGCCTGGAAATATTGATTACATTCATGAAAATTTTTTTATATCCCGAGAAGTCCACGTATTAGTACTGCGGCCTATTGGGAACTAACCGAATTCACAAAGTTACTGAGATTCGGATCTCCAAATTTTTATAAATCTTTAGAGTACGCATGTTACAAGAGCCTGCTACTGGGAACTAACTGAATTCACAGAGAAACAGTGTTTCAGTTCATTAAAACGTTGCTCTATCTTGAAAAACAAGCTTATTACAGGGGAATCCTTGTGAGAACCTATTGATTTCACCATGATACTTAGATTCCGTTGCTTAAAATGTTGCTCTATATTTAAAAGCACACTCATACAAGCGTGTCCCTTTGGGAACTCACTGAATTCGCCTAGAAATTTGGATTCCATTTGTGAAAATTTTTCTATATCCCGAACAGTCCACTTATTACTACTCCTGCCTATTGGGAACTAACTGAATTCACCAACTTACTTAGATTCGGCTCAGGATAATTTGATAAGTCTTTAGAGTACGCATATGACAAGAGCCTTCTACTGGAACCTAACTGAATTCACAGAGAAACAGTGTTTCAGTACGTTAAAACGTTGCTCTATCTTGAATAAGAAGCTTATTACATGCGAATCCTATTGGAAAACTACTGAATTCACCATGATACTTTGATTCCCTTCCTTAAATTGTTCCTATATATTAAAAGCAAACTCAAACAAGCATGTCCCATTGGGAACTCACTGAATTCGCCTAGAAATTTTGAAACCATTCATGAAAATTTTTCTATATCCCGAACAGTCCACATATTACTACTCCGGCATATTGGGACCTAACAGAATTCACCAAGTTACTGAGATTCGGCTTACCAAATTTTGATAAATCTTTAAAAGTACACATATTACAAGAGCCTGCTACTGGGAACTAACTGAATTCACAAAGAAACAGTGTTTCAGTTCGTTAAAACGTTGCTCTATCTTGAATAACAAGCTTATAACATGCGAATCCTATTGGGAACCTACTGAATTCACCATGATACTTAGAATCCGATCCTTAAAATGTTGCTAAATATTGAAAAGCACACTCATACAAGCATTTCCCATTGGGAACTCACTGAATTCGCCTAGAAATTTTGATTCCATTCGTGAAAATTTTTCTATATCCCGAACAGGCCTCTTATTACTACTGCGGATTTATGGGAAGTATCAGATTTACCATGTTACTCAGGTTCGGCTCACTAAATTCTGATAAATCTTTAAACTACACATATTACAAGAACCTGTTACTGGGAACTAACTGAATTCACAAAGAAACAGTGTTTCAGTTCGTTAAACGTTGTTCTATCTTGAATAACAAGCTTATTACATGGGAATCCTATTGGGAGCCTACAAAATTCGCCATGATACTTAGAATCCGTTCATTAAAATGTTGCTCTATATTGAAAAGCACACTCATACAAGCATATCCCATTGGGAACTATCTGAATTCGCCTAGAAATTTTGATTCCATTCGTGAAATTTTTTTATACCCGAACAGTCCACTTATTAGTACTACGGCCTATTGGGAACTAACAGAATGCACCATGTTACTCAGATTCGGCTCTCCAAATTTTGATAAATCTTTAAATTACACATATTCCAAGAGCCTGCTACTGGGAACTAACTGAATTCACAAAGAAGCAGTGTTTCAGTTTGTGAAAACTTTGCTCTATCTTGAATAACAAACTTATAACATGCGAATCCTATTGGAAAACTACTGAATTCACGATGATACTTAGATTCCGTTCCTTAAAATGTTGCTGTATATTGAAAAGCAAACTCATACAAGCATGTCCCATTGGGAACTCACTGAATTCGCCTAGAAATTTTGATTCCATTCGTGAAAATTTTTCTATATCCCGAACAGTCCTCTTATTACTACTGCAGCCCATGGGGAACTAACTGAATTCACAATTTATTCAGATTCGGCTCAACAAATTTTGATAAATCGTTAAAAGTACACATATTACAATAGCAGGCTACTGGGAACTAATTGAATTCACAAAGAAACAGTGGTTCAGTTCGTTAAAACGTTGCTCTATCTTGAATAACAAGCTTATTACATGCGAATCCTATTGGGAACATACTGAATTCACCATGAAACTTAGATTCCTTTCTTTAAAATGTTGATCTATATTGAAAAAGACACTCATACAAGCATGTCCTTTTGGGAACTATCTGAATTCGCCTAGAAATTTTGATTCCATCGTGAAATTTTTTCTATATCCCGAGAAGTCCGCTTATTAGTACTGCGGCCTATTGGGAACTCACCGAATGCACCATGTTACTCAGATTCGGCTCAACAAATTTTGATAAATCTTTGAAAGTACACATATTACAAGAGCCTGCTACTGGGAACTAACTGAATTCACAGAGAAACAGTGTTTCAGTTCGTTAAAACGTTGCTCTATCTTGAATAACAAGCTTATTACATGCGAATCCTTTTGGGAACATACTGAATTCACCATGATACTTAGATTCCATTCTTTCAAATGTTGATCTATATTGAAAAACACACTCATACAAGCATGTCCCATTTGGAACTCACTGAATTCGCCTGGAAATCTTGATTACATTCATGAAAATTTTTTTATATCCCGAGAAGTCCACGTATTAGTACTGCGGCCTATTGGGAACTAACCGAATTCACAAAGTTACTGAGATTCGGATCTCCAAATTTTTATAAATCTTTAGAGTACGCATGTTACAAGAGCCTGCTACTGGGAACTAACTGAATTCACAGAGAAACAGTGTTTCAGTACGTTAAAACGTTGCTCTATCTTAAATAACAAGCTTATTACATGCGAATCCTATTGGAAACCTACTGAATTCACCATGATACTTAGATTCCGTTCCTTAAAATGTTGCTCTACATTGAAAAGCACATTCATACGTTCATGTCCCATTGGGAACTCACTGAATTCGCCTAGAAATTTTGATTCCATTCGTGAAAATTATTCTATATCCCGAACAGTCCACATATTACTACTGGGGCATATTGGGACCTAACCGAATTCACCAAGTTACTGAGATTCGGCTTACCAAATTTTGATAAATCTTTACAAGTACACATATTACTAGAGCCTGCTACTGGGAACTAACTGAATTCACAAAGAAACAGTGTTTCAGTTCGTTAAAACGTTGCTCTATCTTGAATAACAAGCTTATAACATTCGAATCCTATTGGGAACCCACTGAATTCACCATACTTAGATTCCGATCCTTAAAATGTTGCTAAATATTGAAAAGCACACTCATACAAGCATTTCCCATTGGGAACCCACTGAATTCGCCTAGAAATTTTGATTCCATTCGTGAAAAATTTTCTATATCCCGAACAGTCCACTTATTACTACTGCGGCCTATTTGGAATTAACCGAATTCACGATGTTACTCAGATTCGCCTCAAGAAATTTTGATAAATCTTTAAAAGTACACATATTACAAGAGCCTGCTACTGGGAACTAACTGAATTCACAAAGAAACAGTGTTGCAGTTCGTTAAAACGTTACTCTATCATGAATAACAAGCGTATTACATGGGAATCCTATTGGGAGCCTACAAAATTCACCATGATACTTAGATTCCGTTCCTTAAAATGTTGCTCTATATTGAAAAGCACACTCAAACAAGCATATCCCATTGGGAACTATCTGAATTCGCATAGAAATTTTGATTCCATTCGTGAAATTTTTTTATACCCGAACAGTCCACTTATTAGTACTACGGCCTATTGGGAACTAACCGAATGCACCATGTTACTCAGATTCAGCTCACCAAATTTTGATAAATCTTTAAATTACACATATTACAAGAGCCTGCTACTGGGAACTAACTGAATTCACAAAGAAACAGTGTTTCAGTTGTGAAAACGTTGCTCTATCTTGAATAACAAGCTTATAACATGCGAATCCTATTGGGAAACTACTGAATTGACGATGATACTTAGATTCCGTTCCTTAAAATGTTGCTCTATATTGAAAAGCAAACTCATACAAGCATGTCCCATTGGGAACTCACTGAATTCGCCTAGAAATTTTGATTCCATTCGTGAAAATTTTTCGATATCCCGAACAGTCCTCTTATTACTACTGGGGCCCATTCGGAACTAACCGAATTCACAATTTATTAAGATTCGGCTCAACAAATTTTGATAAATCGTTAAAAGTACACATATTACAAGAGCAGGCTACTGGGAACTAACTGAATTCACAAAGAAACCGTGGGTCAGTTCGTTAAAACGTTGCTCTATCTTGAATAACAAGCTTATTGCATGCGAATCCTATTGGGAACTTACTGAATTCACAATTATACTTAGATTCCGTTCCTTAAAATGATGCTCTTTATTGAAAAGCACACTCATACAAGCATGTCCCATTGGGAACTCACTAAATTCGCCTAGAAATTTTGATTCCATTCGTGAAAAATTTTCTATATCCCGAACAGTCCACTTATTACTACTGCGGCCTATTTGGAATTAACCGAATTCACGATGTTACTCAGATTCGCCTCAAGAAATTTTGATAAATCTTTAAAAGTACACATATTACAAGAGCCTGCTACTGGGAACTAACTGAATTCACAAAGAAACAGTGTTGCAGTTCGTTAAAACGTTACTCTATCATGAATAACAAGCTTATTACATGGGAATCCTATTGGGAGCCTACAAAATTCACCATGATACTTAGATTCCGTTCCTTAAAATGTTGCTCTATATTGAAAAGCACACTCAAACAAGCATATCCCATTGGGAACTATCTGAATTCGCATAGAAATTTTGATTCCATTCGTGAAATTTTTTTATACCCGAACAGTCCACTTATTAGTACTACGGCCTATTGGGAACTAACCGAATGCACCATGGTACTCAGATTCAGCTCACCAAATTTTGATAAATCTTTAAATTACACATATTACAAGAGCCTGCTACTGGGAACTAACTGAATTCACAAAGAAACAGTGTTTCAGTTGTGAAAACGTTGCTCTATCTTGAATAACAAGCTTATAACATGCGAATCCTATTGGGAAACTACTGAATTGACGATGATACTTAGATTCCGTTCCTTAAAATGTTGCTCTATATTGAAAAGCAAACTCATACAAGCATGTCCCATTGGGAACTCACTGAATTCGCCTAGAAATTTTGATTCCATTCGTGAAAATTTTTCGATATCCCGAACAGTCCTCTTATTACTACTGGGGCCCATTCGGAACTAACCGAATTCACAATTTATTAAGATTCGGCTCAACAAATTTTGATAAATCGTTAAAAGTACACATATTACAAGAGCAGGCTACTGGGAACTAACTGAATTCACAAAGAAACAGTGGGTCAGTTCGTTAAAACGTTGCAATATCTTGAATAACAAGCTTATTGCATGCGAATCCTATTGGGAACTTACTGAATTCACCATGATACTTAGATTCCGTTCCTTAAAATGATGCTCTTTATTGAAAAGCACACTCATACAAGCATGTCCCATTGGGAACTCACTAAATTCGCCTAGAAATTTTGATTCCATTCGTGAAAATTTTTCTATATCCCGAAGAGTCCACTTATTACTACTGCGGCCTATTTGGAACTAACCGAATTCACGATGTTACTTAGATTCGGCTCAAGAAATTTTGATAAATCTTTAAAAGTACACATATTACAAGAGCCTGATACTGGGAACTAACTGAATTCACAAAGCAACGGTGTTTCAGTTCGTTAAAACGTTACTCTATCATGAATAACAAGCTTATACATGGGAATCCTATTGGGAGCATACGGAATTCACCATGATACTTAGATTCCGTTCCTTAAAATGTTGCTCTATATTGAAAAGCACACTCATACAAGCATGTCCCATGGGGAACAATCTGAATTCGCCAAGATATTTTGATTCCATTCATGAAAATTTTTCTATATACCGAACAGTCCAATTATTACTACTGCGGCCAATTGGGAACTAACCAAATTCACCATGTTACACAGATTCGGCTCAGGATAATTTGATAAATCTTTAGAGTACGCATATTACAAGAGCCCGCTACTGGGAACTAACTGAATTCACAGAGAAACAGTGTTTTAGTACGTTAAAACGATGCTCTATCTTGAATAACAAGCTTATTACATGCGAATCCTATTGGGAACCTACTGAATTCACCATGATACTTAAATTCCGATCTTTAAAATGTTGCTAAATATTGAAAAGAACATTCATACAAGCATTTCCCATTGGGAACTCACTGAATTCGCCTAGAAATTTTGATTCCATTCGTGAAAATTTTTGTATATCCCGAACAGGCCTCTTATTACTACTGCGGATTTATGGGAAGTATCAGATTTACCATGTTACTCAGGTTCGGCTCACTAAATTCTGATAAATCTTTAAACTACACATTTTACAAGAACCTGCTACTGGGAACTAACTGAATTCACAAAGAAACAGTGTTTCAGTTCGTTAAAACGTTGCTCTATCTTGAATAACAAGCTTATTACATGGGAATCCTATTGGGAGCCTACTGAATTCACCATGATACTTAGATTCTGTTCCTTAAAATGTTGCTCTATATGAAAAGCACAGTGAAACAAGCATGTCCCATGGGGAACTATGTGAATTTGCCTAGATATTTTGATTCAATTCGTGAAAATTTTTCTATATCCCGAACAGTCCAATTATTACTACTGCGGCCAATTTGGAACTAACCGAATTCACCATGTTACTAAGATTCGGCTCAGGATAATTTGATAAGTCTTTAGAGTACGCATATGACAAGAGCCTGTTACTGGAACCTAACTGAATTCACAGAGAAACAGTGTTTCAGTACGTTAAAACGTTGCTCTATCTTGAATAACAAGCTTATTACATGCGTATCCTATTGGGAAACTACTGAATTCACCATGATACTTAATTTCCGTTCCTTAAGATGATGCTCTATATTGAAAAGCACACTCATACAAGCATGTCCCATTGGCAACTCACTGAATTCGCCTAGAAATTTTGATTCCATTCGTGAAAATTTTTCTATATCCCGAACAGTCCACTTATTACTACTGCGGCCTATTTGGAATTAACCGAATTCACGATGTTACTCAGATTCGCCTCAAGAAATTTTGATAAATCTTTAAAAGTACACATATTACAAGAGCCTGCTACTGGGAACTAACTGAATTCACAAAGAAACAGTGTTGCAGTTCGTTAAAACGTTACTCTATCATGAATAACAAGCTTATTACATGGGAATCCTATTGGGAGCCTACAAAATTCACCATGATACTTAGATTCCGTTCCTTAAAATGTTGCTCTATATTGAAAAGCACACTCAAACAAGCATATCCCATTGGGAACTATCTGAATTCGCATAGAAATTTTGATTCCATTCGTGAAATTTTTTTATACCCGAACAGTCCACTTATTAGTACTACGGCCTATTGGGAACTAACCGAATGCACCATGTTACTCAGATTCAGCTCACCAAATTTTGATAAATCTTTAAATTACACATATTACAAGAGCCTGCTACTGGGAACTAACTGAATTCACAAAGAAACAGTGTTTCAGTTTGTGAAAACTTTGCTCTATCTTGAATAACAAGCTTATAACATGCGAATCCTATTGGGAAACTACTGAATTCACCATGATACTTTGATTCCCTTCCTTAAAATGTTCCTATATATTGAAACGCACACTCAAACAAGCATGTCCCATTGGGAACTCACTGAATTCGCCTAGAAATTTTGAAACAATTCGTGAAAATTTTTCTATATCCCGAACAGTCCACCTATTACTTCTGCGGCCTATTGGGAACTAACCGAATTCACCAAGTTACTGAGATTCAGCTGAACAATATTGATAAATCTTTAAAAGTACACATATTACAAGAGCCTGCTACTGGGAACTAACTGAATTCACAAAGATACAGTGTTTCAGTTCTATAAAACGTTGCTCATTCGTGAATAAAAAGCTGATTACATGCGAATCCTATTGGGAACCTACTGAATTCACCATGATACTTAATTTCCGTTCCTTAAGATGATGCTCTATATTGAAAAGCACACTCATACAAGCATGTCCCATTGGCAACTCACTGAATTCGCCTAGAAATTTTGATTCCATTCGTGAAAATTTTTCTATATCCCGAACAGTCCACTTATTGCTACTGCGGCCCATTAGTAACTAACCGAATTCACAATTTATTCAGATTCGGCTCAACAAATTTTGATAAATCGTTAAAAGTACACATATTACAAGAGCAGGCTACTGGGAACTAACTGAATTCACAAAGAAACAGTGGGTCAGTTCGTTAAAACGTTGCAATATCTTGAATAACAAGCTTATTGCATGCGAATCCTATTGGGAACTTACTGAATTCACCATGATACTTAGATTCCGTTCCTTAAAATGATGCTCTTTATTGAAAAGCACACTCATACAAGCATGTCCCATTGGGAACTCACTAAATTCGCCTAGAAATTTTGATTCCATTCGTGAAAATTTTTCTATATCCCGAAGAGTCCACTTATTACTACTGCGGCCTATTTGGAACTAACCGAATTCACGATGTTACTTAGATTCGGCTCAAGAAATTTTGATAAATCTTTAAAAGTACACATATTACAAGAGCCTGATACTGGGAACTAACTGAATTCACAAAGCAACGGTGTTTCAGTTCGTTAAAACGTTACTCTATCATGAATAACAAGCTTATACATGGGAATCCTATTGGGAGCATACGGAATTCACCATGATACTTAGATTCCGTTCCTTAAAATGTTGCTCTATATTGAAAAGCACACTCATACAAGCATGTCCCATGGGGAACAATCTGAATTCGCCAAGATATTTTGATTCCATTCATGAAAATTTTTCTATATACCGAACAGTCCAATTATTACTACTGCGGCCAATTGGGAACTAACCAAATTCACCATGTTACACAGATTCGGCTCAGGATAATTTGATAAATCTTTAGAGTACGCATATTACAAGAGCCCGCTACTGGGAACTAACTGAATTCACAGAGAAACAGTGTTTTAGTACGTTAAAACGATGCTCTATCTTGAATAACAAGCTTATTACATGCGAATCCTATTGGGAACCTACTGAATTCACCATGATACTTAAATTCCGATCTTTAAAATGTTGCTAAATATTGAAAAGAACATTCATACAAGCATTTCCCATTGGGAACTCACTGAATTCGCCTAGAAATTTTGATTCCATTCGTGAAAATTTTTGTATATCCCGAACAGGCCTCTTATTACTACTGCGGATTTATGGGAAGTATCAGATTTACCATGTTACTCAGGTTCGGCTCACTAAATTCTGATAAATCTTTAAACTACACATTTTACAAGAACCTGCTACTGGGAACTAACTGAATTCACAAAGAAACAGTGTTTCAGTTCGTTAAAACGTTGCTCTATCTTGAATAACAAGCTTATTACATGGGAATCCTATTGGGAGCCTACTGAATTCACCATGATACTTAGATTCTGTTCCTTAAAATGTTGCTCTATATGAAAAGCACAGTGAAACAAGCATGTCCCATGGGGAACTATGTGAATTTGCCTAGATATTTTGATTCAATTCGTGAAAATTTTTCTATATCCCGAACAGTCCAATTATTACTACTGCGGCCAATTTGGAACTAACCGAATTCACCATGTTACTAAGATTCGGCTCAGGATAATTTGATAAGTCTTTAGAGTACGCATATGACAAGAGCCTGTTACTGGAACCTAACTGAATTCACAGAGAAACAGTGTTTCAGTACGTTAAAACGTTGCTCTATCTTGAATAACAAGCTTATTACATGCGAATCCTATTGGGAAACTACTGAATTCACCATGATACTTAATTTCCGTTCCTTAAGATGATGCTCTATATTGAAAAGCACACTCATACAAGCATGTCCCATTGGCAACTCACTGAATTCGCCTAGAAATTTTGATTCCATTCGTGAAAATTTTTCTATATCCCGAACAGTCCACTTATTGCTACTGCGGCCCATTAGGAACTAACCGAATTCACAATTTATTCAGATTCGGCTCAACAAATTTTGATAAATCGTTAAAAGTACACATATTACAAGAGCAGGCTACTGGGAACTAACTGAATTCACAAAGAAACAGTGGTTCAGTTCGTTAAACTTTGCAATATCTTGAATAACAAGCTTATTGCATGCGAATCCTATTGGGAACTTACTGAATTCACCATGATACTTAGATTCCTTTCCATAAAATGATGCTCTTTATTGAAAAGCACACTCATACAAGCATGTCCCATTGGGAACTCACTAAATTCGCCTAGAAATTTTGATTCCATTCATGAAAAATTTTCTATATCCCGAAGAGTCCACTTATTACTACTGCGGCCTATTTGGAACTAACCGAATTCATGATGTTACTTAGATTCGGCTCAAGAAATTTTGATAAATCTTTAAAAGTACACATATTACTAGAGCCTGCTACTGGGAACTAACTGAATTCACAAAGAAACAGTGTTTCAGTTCGTTAAAACGTTACTCTATCATGAATAACAAGCTTATACATGGGAATCCTATTGGGAGCATACGGAATTCACCATGATACTTAGATTCCGTTCCTTAAAATGTTGCTCTATATTGAAAAGCACACTCATACAAGCATGTCCCATGGGGAACTATCTGAATTCGCCAAGATATTTTGATTCCATTCATGAAAATTTTTCTATATACCGAAAAGTCCAATTATTACTACTGCGGCCAATTGGGAACTAACCAAATTCAACATGTTACACAGATTCGGCTCAGGATAATTTGATAAATCTTTAGAGTACGCATATTACAAGAGCCCGCTACTGGGAACTAACTGAATTCACAGAGAAACCGTGTTTCAGTACGTTAAAACTTTGCTCTATCTTCAATAACAAGCTTATTACATGCGAATCCTATTGGGAAACTACTGAATTCACCATGATACTTTGATTCCCTTCCCTAAATTGTTCCTATATATTGAAAAGCACACTCATACAAGCATATCCCATTGGGAACTATCTGAATTCGCCTAGAAATTTTGATTCCATTCGTGAAATTTTTTTATACCCGAACAGTCCACTTATTAGTACTACGGCCTATTGGGAACTAACCGAATTCACCAAGTTACTGAGATTCGGCTGAACAATATTGATAAATCTTTAAAAGTACACATATTACAAGAGCCTGCTACTGGGAAATAACTGAATTCACAAAGAAACAGTGTTTCAGTTCTATAAAACGTTGCTCATTCGTGAATAAAAAGCTGATTACATGCGAATCCTATTGGGAACCTACTGAATTCACCATGATACTTAATTTCCGTTCCTTAAGATGATGCTCTATATTGAAAAGCACACTCATACAAGCATGTCCCATTGGCAACTCACTGAATTCGCCTAGAAATTTTGATTCCATTCGTGAAAATTTTTCTATATCCCGAAGAGTCCACTTATTGCTACTGCGGCCCATTAGGAACTAACCAAATTCACAATTTATTCAGATTCGGCTCAACAAATTTTGATAAATCGTTAAAAGTACACATATTACAAGAGCAGGCTACTGGGAACTAACTGAATTCACAAAGAAACAGTGGTTCAGTTCGTTAAAACGTTGCTCTATCTTGAATAACAAGCTTATTACATGCGAATCCTATTGGGAACATACTGAATTCACCATGAAACTTAGATTCCTTTCTTTAAAATGTTGATCTATATTGAAAAAGACACTCATACAAGCATGTCCTTTTGGGAACTATCTGAATTCGCCTAGAAATTTTGATTCCATCGTGAAATTTTTTCTATATCCCGAGAAGTCCGCTTATTAGTACTGCGGCCTATTGGGAACTCACCGAATGCACCATGTTACTCAGATTCGGCTCACCAAATTTTGATAAATCTTTGAAAGTACACATATTACAAGAGCCTGCTACTGGGAACTAACTGAATTCACGGAGAAACAGTGTTTCAGTTCGTTAAAACGTTGCTCTATCTTGAATAACAAGCTTATTACATGCGAATCCTTTTGGGAACATACTGAATTCACCATGATACTTAGATTCCTTTCTTTCAAATGTTGATCTATATTGAAAAACACACTCATACAAGCATGTCCCATTTGGAACTCACTGAATTCGCCTGGAAATCTTGATTACATTCATGAAAATTTTTTTATATCCCGAGAAGTCCACGTATTAGTACTGCGGCCTATTGGGAACTAACCGAATTCACAAAGTTACTGAGATTCGGATCTCCAAATTTTTATAAATCTTTAGAGTACGCATGTTACAAGAGCCTGCTACTGGGAACTAACTGAATTCACAGAGAAACAGTGTTTCAGTACGTTAAAACGTTGCTCTATCTTGAATAACAAGCTTATTACATGCGAATCCTATTGGGAACCTACTGAATTCACCATGATACTTAGATTCCGTTCCACAAAATGTTGCTCTATATTGAAAAGCAGACTCATACAAGCATGTCCCATTGGGAACTCACTGAATTCGCCTAGAAATTTTGATTCCATTCGTGAAAATTTTTCTATATCCCGAACAGTCCACTTATTACTACTGCGGCCTATTTGGAATTAACCGAATTCACGATGTTACTCAGATTCGCCTCAAGAAATTTTGATAATTCTTTAAAAGTACAAATATTACAAGAGCCTGCTACTGGGAACTAACTGAATTCACAAAGAAACAGTGTTGCAGTTCGTTAAAACGTTACTCTATCATGAATAACAAGCTTATTACATGGGAATCCTAGTGGGAGCCTACAAAATTCACCATGATACTTCGATTCCGTTCCTTAAAATGTTGCTCTATATTGAAAAGCACACTCAAACAAGCATATCCCATTGGGAACTATCTGAATTCGCATAGAAATTTTGATTCCATTCGTGAAATTTTTTTATACCGAACAGTCCACTTATTAGTACTACGGCCTATTGGGAACTAACCGAATGCACCATGTTACTCAGATTCAGCTCACCAAATTTTGATAAATCTTTAAATTACACATATTACAAGAGCCTGCTACTGGGAACTAACTGAATTCTCAAAGAAACAGTGTTTCAGTTCGTGAAAACGTTGCTCTATCTTGAATAACAAGCTTATAACATGCGAATCCTATTGGGAAACTACTGAATTCACCATGATACTTTGATTCCTTCCTTAAAATGTTCCTATATATTGGAACGCACACTCAAACAAGCATGTCCCATTGGGAACTCACTGAATTCGCCTAGAAATTTTGAAACCATTCGTGAAAATTTTTCTATATCCCGAACAGTCCACCTATTATTTCTGCGGCCTATTGGGAACTAACCGAATTCACCAAGTTACTGAGATTCGGCTGAACAATATTGATAAATCTTTAAAAGTACACATATTACAAGAGCCTGCTACTGGGAACTAACTGAATTCACAAAGAAACAGTGTTTCAGTTCTATAAAACGTTGCTCATTCGTGAATAAAAAGCTGATTACATGCGAATCCTATTGGGAACCTACTGAATTCACCATGATACTTAATTTCCGTTCCTTAAGATGATGCTCTATATTGAAAAGCACACTCATACAAGCATGTCCCATTGGCAACTCACTGAATTCGCCTAGAAATTTTGATTCCATTCGTGAAAATTTTTCTATATCCCGAACAGTCCACTTATTGCTACTGCGGCCCATTAGGAACTAACCGAATTCACAATTTATTCAGATTCGGCTCAACAAATTTTGATAAATCGTTAAAAGTACACATATTACAAGAGCAGGCTACTGGGAACTAACTGAATTCACAAAGAAACAGTGGTTCAGTTCGTTAAAACGTTGCAATATCTTGAATAACAAGCTTATTGCATGCGAATCCTATTGGGAACTTACTGAATTCACCATGATACTTAGATTCCGTTCCTTAAAATGATGCTCTTTATTGAAAAGCACACTCATACAAGCATGTCCCATTGGGAACTCACTAAATTCGCCTAGAAATTTTGATTCCATTCGTGAAAATTTTTCTATATCCCGAAGAGTCCACTTATTACTATTGCGGCCTATTTGGAACTAACCGAATTCACGATGTTACTTAGATTCGGCTCAAGAAATTTTGATAAATCTTTAAAAGTACACATATTACAAGAGCCTGCTACTGGGAACTAACTGAATTCACAAAGAAACAGTGTTTCAGTTCGTTAAAACGTTACTCTATCATGAATAACAAGCTTATACATGGGAATCCTATTGGGAGCATACGGAATTCACCATGATACTTAGATTCCGTTCCTTAAAATGTTGCTCTATATTGAAAAGCACACTCATACAAGCATGTCCCATGGGGAACTATCTGAATTCGCGAAGATATTTTGATTCCATTCATGAAAATTTTTCTATATACCGAACAGTCCAATTATTACTACTGCGGCCTATTGGGAACTAACCAAATTCACCATGTTACACATATTCGGCTCAGGATAATTTGATAAATCTTTAGAGTACGCATATTACAAGAGCCTGCTACTGGGAACTAACTGAATTCACAGAGAAACAGTGTTTCAGTACGTTAAAACGTTGCTCTATTAAATAACAAGCTTATTACATGCGAATCCTATTGGAAACCTACTGAATTCACCATGATACTTAGATTACGTTCCTTAAAATGTTGCTCTACATTGAGAAGCACACTCATACATTCATGTCCCATTGGGAACTCACTGAATTCGCCTATAAATTTTGATTCCATTAGTGAAAATTTTTCTATATCATGAACAGTCCACATATTACTACTGCGGCATATTGGGACCTAACCGAATTCACCAAGTTACTGAGATTCGGCTTAACAAATTTTGATAAATCTTTAAAAGTACACATATTACATGAGCCTGCTACTGGGAACTAACTGAATTCACAAAGAAACAGTGTTGCAGTTCGTTAAAACGTTGCTCTATCTTGAATAACAAGCTTATAACATGCGAATCCTATTGGGAACCTACTGAATTCAACATGATACTTAGATTCTGATCTTTAAAATGTTGCTAAATATTGAAAAACACATTCATACAAGCATTTCCCATTGGGAACTATCTGAATTCGCATAGAAATTTTGATTCCATTCGCGAAATTTTTTATACCCGAACAGTCCACTTATTAGTACTACGGCCTATTGGGAACTAACCGAATGCACAATGTTACTCAGATTCGGCTCACCAAAGTTTTTTAAATCTTTAAAAGTACACATATTACAAGAGCCTGCTACGGGGAACTAACTGAATTCACAAAGAAAGCTTGTTTCGGTTCGTTAAAACGTTGCTTTATCTTGAATAACAAGCTTATATCATGTGAATCCTATGGGAACCTACTGAATTCAACATGATACTTAGATTCCGTTCCTTAAAATGTTGCTCTGTATTGAAAAGCAAACTCATACAAGCATGTCCCATTGGGAACTCACTGAATTCCCCTAGAAAATTTGATTCCATTCATGAAAATTTTTCTATACACGAACAGTCCACTTATTAGTTGGCGGCCTATTGGGAACTAACCGAATTCACCATGTTACTCAGATGCGGCTCACCAAAGTTTGTTAAATCTTTAAAAGTACACATATTACAAGAGCCTGCTACTGGAAACTAACTGAATTCACAAGGAAACAGTGTTTCAGTTCGTTAAAAGGTTTCATAATCTTGAATAACAAGCTTATTACATGCGAATCTTATTGGGAACCTACTGAATTCATCATGATACTTAGATTCCGTTCCTTAAAATATGGCTCTATATTGAAAAGCAAACTCATACAAGCATGTCCCATTGGGAACTCACTGAATTCGCCTAGAAATTTTGATTCCATTCGTGAAAATTTTTCTAAATCCTGAACAGTCCACTTATTACTACTCGGCCCATTGGGAACTAACCGAATTCACCATGTTACTCAGATTCGGCTCAGCAAATTTTGATAAAGCTTTAAAAGTACAATATTACAAGAGTAGGCTACAGGGAACTAGCTGAATTCACAAAGAAACAGTGTTTCAGTTCGTTAAAACGTTGCTCTATCTTGAATAACAAACTTATTACACGCGAATCCTATTGGGAACCTACTGAATTCACCGTGATACTTAATTTCCGTTCCTTAAAATGATGCTCTTTATTGAAAAGCACACTCATACAAGCATGTCCCATTGGCAACTCACTTAATTCGCCAAGAAATTTTGATTCCATTCGTGAAAATTTTTCTATATCCCGAACAGTCTCTTTATTACTACTGCGTCCTATTGGGAAAGAACCGTATTCACAATGTTACTCAGATTCGGCTCAGGAAATTTTGATAAATCTTTAAAAGTACACATATTACAGGAGCCTGCTATTGGAAAGTAACTAATTCACAAAGAAACAGTTTTTCAGTTCTACAAAACGTTGCTCTATCTTGAATAAAAAGCTTATTACATGCGAATCCTCTTGGGAACCTACTGAATTCACCATCATACTTAGATTCCGTTCCTTAAAATGTGGCTCTATATTGAAAAGCAAACTCATACAAGCATGTCCCATTGGGAACTCACTGAATTCGCCTAGAAATTTTGATTCCATTCGTGAAAATTTTTTATATCCTGAACAGTCCACTTATTACTACTGCGGCCCATTGGGAACTAACCGAATTCACCATGTTACTCAGATTCGGCTCAGCAAATTTTGATAAAGCTTTAAAAGTACAATATTACAAGAGTAGGCTACAGGGAACGAACTGAATTCACAAAGAAACAGCGTTTCAGTTCTTTAAAACGTTGGTCTATCTTGAATAACAAGCTTATTACATGCGAATCCTATTGGGAACCTACTGAATTCACCATGATACTTAGATTCCGTTCCTTAAAATTTTGCTCTATATTGAAAAGCAAACTCATACAAGCATGTCCCACTGGGAACTCAGTGAATTCGCCTAGAAATTTTGATTCCATTCGTGAAAATTTTTCTATATCCCGAACAGTCCACTTATTACCACTGCAGCCTATAGGGAACTCACCGCATATACCGATTTACTCATATCCGGCTCAGGAAAATTTGATAAATCTTTAAATTGCACATATTACAAGAGCCTGCTACTGGGAACTAACTGAATTCACGAAGATACACTGTTTCAGTTCGTTAAAACTTTGCTCTATCTTGAATAACAAGCTTATAACATCCAGTCCATTGGGAACCTACTGAATTCACCATGATACTTAGATTCCGTTCCTGAAAATGATGCTCTATATTGAAAAGGACACTCATACAAGCATGTCCCGTTGATACTCACTAAATTCGCCAAGAAATTTTGATTCAATTCGTGAAAATTTTTCTATATCCCGAACACTCTACTTAACTACAGCGGCCTACTGGGACCTAACCGAATTCACCAAGTTACTGAGATTCGGCTTACCAAATTTTGATAAATCTTTAAAAGTACACATATTACAAGAGCCTGCTACTGGGAACTAACTGAATTCACAAAGAAACAGTGTTGCAGTTCGTTAAAACGTTACTCTATCATGAATAACAAGCGTATTACATGGGAATCCTATTGGGAGCCTACAAAATTCACCATGATACTTAGATTCCGTTCCTTAAAATGTTGCTCTATATTGAAAAGCACACTCAAACAAGCATATCCCATTGGGAACTATCTGAATTCGCATAGAAATTTTGATTCCATTCGTGAAATTTTTTTATACCCGAACAGTCCACTTATTAGTACTACGGCCTATTGGGAACTAACCGAATGCACCATGGTACTCAGATTCAGCTCACCAAATTTTGATAAATCTTTAAATTACACATATTACAAGAGCCTGCTACTGGGAACTAACTGAATTCACAAAGAAACAGTGTTTCAGTTGTGAAAACGTTGCTCTATCTTGAATAACAAGCTTATAACATGCGAATCCTATTGGGAAACTACTGAATTGACGATGATACTTAGATTCCGTTCCTTAAAATGTTGCTCTATATTGAAAAGCAAACTCATACAAGCATGTCCCATTGGGAACTCACTGAATTCGCCTAGAAATTTTGATTCCATTCGTGAAAATTTTTCGATATCCCGAACAGTCCTCTTATTACTACTGGGGCCCATTCGGAACTAACCGAATTCACAATTTATTAAGATTCGGCTCAACAAATTTTGATAAATCGTTAAAAGTACACATATTACAAGAGCAGGCTACTGGGAACTAACTGAATTCACAAAGAAACAGTGGGTCAGTTCGTTAAAACGTTGCAATATCTTGAATAACAAGCTTATTGCATGCGAATCCTATTGGGAACTTACTGAATTCACCATGATACTTAGATTCCGTTCCTTAAAATGATGCTCTTTATTGAAAAGCACACTCATACAAGCATGTCCCATTGGGAACTCACTAAATTCGCCTAGAAATTTTGATTCCATTCGTGAAAATTTTTCTATATCCCGAAGAGTCCACTTATTACTACTGCGGCCTATTTGGAACTAACCGAATTCACGATGTTACTTAGATTCGGCTCAAGAAATTTTGATAAATCTTTAAAAGTACACATATTACAAGAGCCTGATACTGGGAACTAACTGAATTCACAAAGCAACGGTGTTTCAGTTCGTTAAAACGTTACTCTATCATGAATAACAAGCTTATACATGGGAATCCTATTGGGAGCATACGGAATTCACCATGATACTTAGATTCCGTTCCTTAAAATGTTGCTCTATATTGAAAAGCACACTCATACAAGCATGTCCCATGGGGAACAATCTGAATTCGCCAAGATATTTTGATTCCATTCATGAAAATTTTTCTATATACCGAACAGTCCAATTATTACTACTGCGGCCAATTGGGAACTAACCAAATTCACCATGTTACACAGATTCGGCTCAGGATAATTTGATAAATCTTTAGAGTACGCATATTACAAGAGCCCGCTACTGGGAACTAACTGAATTCACAGAGAAACAGTGTTTTAGTACGTTAAAACGATGCTCTATCTTGAATAACAAGCTTATTACATGCGAATCCTATTGGGAACCTACTGAATTCACCATGATACTTAAATTCCGATCTTTAAAATGTTGCTAAATATTGAAAAGAACATTCATACAAGCATTTCCCATTGGGAACTCACTGAATTCGCCTAGAAATTTTGATTCCATTCGTGAAAATTTTTGTATATCCCGAACAGGCCTCTTATTACTACTGCGGATTTATGGGAAGTATCAGATTTACCATGTTACTCAGGTTCGGCTCACTAAATTCTGATAAATCTTTAAACTACACATTTTACAAGAACCTGCTACTGGGAACTAACTGAATTCACAAAGAAACAGTGTTTCAGTTCGTTAAAACGTTGCTCTATCTTGAATAACAAGCTTATTACATGGGAATCCTATTGGGAGCCTACTGAATTCACCATGATACTTAGATTCTGTTCCTTAAAATGTTGCTCTATATGAAAAGCACAGTGAAACAAGCATGTCCCATGGGGAACTATGTGAATTTGCCTAGATATTTTGATTCAATTCGTGAAAATTTTTCTATATCCCGAACAGTCCAATTATTACTACTGCGGCCAATTTGGAACTAACCGAATTCACCATGTTACTAAGATTCGGCTCAGGATAATTTGATAAGTCTTTAGAGTACGCATATGACAAGAGCCTGTTACTGGAACCTAACTGAATTCACAGAGAAACAGTGTTTCAGTACGTTAAAACGTTGCTCTATCTTGAATAACAAGCTTATTACATGCGTATCCTATTGGGAAACTACTGAATTCACCATGATACTTAATTTCCGTTCCTTAAGATGATGCTCTATATTGAAAAGCACACTCATACAAGCATGTCCCATTGGCAACTCACTGAATTCGCCTAGAAATTTTGATTCCATTCGTGAAAATTTTTCTATATCCCGAACAGTCCACTTATTACTACTGCGGCCTATTTGGAATTAACCGAATTCACGATGTTACTCAGATTCGCCTCAAGAAATTTTGATAAATCTTTAAAAGTACACATATTACAAGAGCCTGCTACTGGGAACTAACTGAATTCACAAAGAAACAGTGTTGCAGTTCGTTAAAACGTTACTCTATCATGAATAACAAGCTTATTACATGGGAATCCTATTGGGAGCCTACAAAATTCACCATGATACTTAGATTCCGTTCCTTAAAATGTTGCTCTATATTGAAAAGCACACTCAAACAAGCATATCCCATTGGGAACTATCTGAATTCGCATAGAAATTTTGATTCCATTCGTGAAATTTTTTTATACCCGAACAGTCCACTTATTAGTACTACGGCCTATTGGGAACTAACCGAATGCACCATGTTACTCAGATTCAGCTCACCAAATTTTGATAAATCTTTAAATTACACATATTACAAGAGCCTGCTACTGGGAACTAACTGAATTCACAAAGAAACAGTGTTTCAGTTTGTGAAAACTTTGCTCTATCTTGAATAACAAGCTTATAACATGCGAATCCTATTGGGAAACTACTGAATTCACCATGATACTTTGATTCCCTTCCTTAAAATGTTCCTATATATTGAAACGCACACTCAAACAAGCATGTCCCATTGGGAACTCACTGAATTCGCCTAGAAATTTTGAAACAATTCGTGAAAATTTTTCTATATCCCGAACAGTCCACCTATTACTTCTGCGGCCTATTGGGAACTAACCGAATTCACCAAGTTACTGAGATTCAGCTGAACAATATTGATAAATCTTTAAAAGTACACATATTACAAGAGCCTGCTACTGGGAACTAACTGAATTCACAAAGATACAGTGTTTCAGTTCTATAAAACGTTGCTCATTCGTGAATAAAAAGCTGATTACATGCGAATCCTATTGGGAACCTACTGAATTCACCATGATACTTAATTTCCGTTCCTTAAGATGATGCTCTATATTGAAAAGCACACTCATACAAGCATGTCCCATTGGCAACTCACTGAATTCGCCTAGAAATTTTGATTCCATTCGTGAAAATTTTTCTATATCCCGAACAGTCCACTTATTGCTACTGCGGCCCATTAGTAACTAACCGAATTCACAATTTATTCAGATTCGGCTCAACAAATTTTGATAAATCGTTAAAAGTACACATATTACAAGAGCAGGCTACTGGGAACTAACTGAATTCACAAAGAAACAGTGGGTCAGTTCGTTAAAACGTTGCAATATCTTGAATAACAAGCTTATTGCATGCGAATCCTATTGGGAACTTACTGAATTCACCATGATACTTAGATTCCGTTCCTTAAAATGATGCTCTTTATTGAAAAGCACACTCATACAAGCATGTCCCATTGGGAACTCACTAAATTCGCCTAGAAATTTTGATTCCATTCGTGAAAATTTTTCTATATCCCGAAGAGTCCACTTATTACTACTGCGGCCTATTTGGAACTAACCGAATTCACGATGTTACTTAGATTCGGCTCAAGAAATTTTGATAAATCTTTAAAAGTACACATATTACAAGAGCCTGATACTGGGAACTAACTGAATTCACAAAGCAACGGTGTTTCAGTTCGTTAAAACGTTACTCTATCATGAATAACAAGCTTATACATGGGAATCCTATTGGGAGCATACGGAATTCACCATGATACTTAGATTCCGTTCCTTAAAATGTTGCTCTATATTGAAAAGCACACTCATACAAGCATGTCCCATGGGGAACAATCTGAATTCGCCAAGATATTTTGATTCCATTCATGAAAATTTTTCTATATACCGAACAGTCCAATTATTACTACTGCGGCCAATTGGGAACTAACCAAATTCACCATGTTACACAGATTCGGCTCAGGATAATTTGATAAATCTTTAGAGTACGCATATTACAAGAGCCCGCTACTGGGAACTAACTGAATTCACAGAGAAACAGTGTTTTAGTACGTTAAAACGATGCTCTATCTTGAATAACAAGCTTATTACATGCGAATCCTATTGGGAACCTACTGAATTCACCATGATACTTAAATTCCGATCTTTAAAATGTTGCTAAATATTGAAAAGAACATTCATACAAGCATTTCCCATTGGGAACTCACTGAATTCGCCTAGAAATTTTGATTCCATTCGTGAAAATTTTTGTATATCCCGAACAGGCCTCTTATTACTACTGCGGATTTATGGGAAGTATCAGATTTACCATGTTACTCAGGTTCGGCTCACTAAATTCTGATAAATCTTTAAACTACACATTTTACAAGAACCTGCTACTGGGAACTAACTGAATTCACAAAGAAACAGTGTTTCAGTTCGTTAAAACGTTGCTCTATCTTGAATAACAAGCTTATTACATGGGAATCCTATTGGGAGCCTACTGAATTCACCATGATACTTAGATTCTGTTCCTTAAAATGTTGCTCTATATGAAAAGCACAGTGAAACAAGCATGTCCCATGGGGAACTATGTGAATTTGCCTAGATATTTTGATTCAATTCGTGAAAATTTTTCTATATCCCGAACAGTCCAATTATTACTACTGCGGCCAATTTGGAACTAACCGAATTCACCATGTTACTAAGATTCGGCTCAGGATAATTTGATAAGTCTTTAGAGTACGCATATGACAAGAGCCTGTTACTGGAACCTAACTGAATTCACAGAGAAACAGTGTTTCAGTACGTTAAAACGTTGCTCTATCTTGAATAACAAGCTTATTACATGCGAATCCTATTGGGAAACTACTGAATTCACCATGATACTTAATTTCCGTTCCTTAAGATGATGCTCTATATTGAAAAGCACACTCATACAAGCATGTCCCATTGGCAACTCACTGAATTCGCCTAGAAATTTTGATTCCATTCGTGAAAATTTTTCTATATCCCGAACAGTCCACTTATTGCTACTGCGGCCCATTAGGAACTAACCGAATTCACAATTTATTCAGATTCGGCTCAACAAATTTTGATAAATCGTTAAAAGTACACATATTACAAGAGCAGGCTACTGGGAACTAACTGAATTCACAAAGAAACAGTGGTTCAGTTCGTTAAACTTTGCAATATCTTGAATAACAAGCTTATTGCATGCGAATCCTATTGGGAACTTACTGAATTCACCATGATACTTAGATTCCTTTCCATAAAATGATGCTCTTTATTGAAAAGCACACTCATACAAGCATGTCCCATTGGGAACTCACTAAATTCGCCTAGAAATTTTGATTCCATTCATGAAAAATTTTCTATATCCCGAAGAGTCCACTTATTACTACTGCGGCCTATTTGGAACTAACCGAATTCATGATGTTACTTAGATTCGGCTCAAGAAATTTTGATAAATCTTTAAAAGTACACATATTACTAGAGCCTGCTACTGGGAACTAACTGAATTCACAAAGAAACAGTGTTTCAGTTCGTTAAAACGTTACTCTATCATGAATAACAAGCTTATACATGGGAATCCTATTGGGAGCATACGGAATTCACCATGATACTTAGATTCCGTTCCTTAAAATGTTGCTCTATATTGAAAAGCACACTCATACAAGCATGTCCCATGGGGAACTATCTGAATTCGCCAAGATATTTTGATTCCATTCATGAAAATTTTTCTATATACCGAAAAGTCCAATTATTACTACTGCGGCCAATTGGGAACTAACCAAATTCAACATGTTACACAGATTCGGCTCAGGATAATTTGATAAATCTTTAGAGTACGCATATTACAAGAGCCCGCTACTGGGAACTAACTGAATTCACAGAGAAACCGTGTTTCAGTACGTTAAAACTTTGCTCTATCTTCAATAACAAGCTTATTACATGCGAATCCTATTGGGAAACTACTGAATTCACCATGATACTTTGATTCCCTTCCCTAAATTGTTCCTATATATTGAAAAGCACACTCATACAAGCATATCCCATTGGGAACTATCTGAATTCGCCTAGAAATTTTGATTCCATTCGTGAAATTTTTTTATACCCGAACAGTCCACTTATTAGTACTACGGCCTATTGGGAACTAACCGAATTCACCAAGTTACTGAGATTCGGCTGAACAATATTGATAAATCTTTAAAAGTACACATATTACAAGAGCCTGCTACTGGGAAATAACTGAATTCACAAAGAAACAGTGTTTCAGTTCTATAAAACGTTGCTCATTCGTGAATAAAAAGCTGATTACATGCGAATCCTATTGGGAACCTACTGAATTCACCATGATACTTAATTTCCGTTCCTTAAGATGATGCTCTATATTGAAAAGCACACTCATACAAGCATGTCCCATTGGCAACTCACTGAATTCGCCTAGAAATTTTGATTCCATTCGTGAAAATTTTTCTATATCCCGAAGAGTCCACTTATTGCTACTGCGGCCCATTAGGAACTAACCAAATTCACAATTTATTCAGATTCGGCTCAACAAATTTTGATAAATCGTTAAAAGTACACATATTACAAGAGCAGGCTACTGGGAACTAACTGAATTCACAAAGAAACAGTGGTTCAGTTCGTTAAAACGTTGCTCTATCTTGAATAACAAGCTTATTACATGCGAATCCTATTGGGAACATACTGAATTCACCATGAAACTTAGATTCCTTTCTTTAAAATGTTGATCTATATTGAAAAAGACACTCATACAAGCATGTCCTTTTGGGAACTATCTGAATTCGCCTAGAAATTTTGATTCCATCGTGAAATTTTTTCTATATCCCGAGAAGTCCGCTTATTAGTACTGCGGCCTATTGGGAACTCACCGAATGCACCATGTTACTCAGATTCGGCTCACCAAATTTTGATAAATCTTTGAAAGTACACATATTACAAGAGCCTGCTACTGGGAACTAACTGAATTCACGGAGAAACAGTGTTTCAGTTCGTTAAAACGTTGCTCTATCTTGAATAACAAGCTTATTACATGCGAATCCTTTTGGGAACATACTGAATTCACCATGATACTTAGATTCCTTTCTTTCAAATGTTGATCTATATTGAAAAACACACTCATACAAGCATGTCCCATTTGGAACTCACTGAATTCGCCTGGAAATCTTGATTACATTCATGAAAATTTTTTTATATCCCGAGAAGTCCACGTATTAGTACTGCGGCCTATTGGGAACTAACCGAATTCACAAAGTTACTGAGATTCGGATCTCCAAATTTTTATAAATCTTTAGAGTACGCATGTTACAAGAGCCTGCTACTGGGAACTAACTGAATTCACAGAGAAACAGTGTTTCAGTACGTTAAAACGTTGCTCTATCTTGAATAACAAGCTTATTACATGCGAATCCTATTGGGAACCTACTGAATTCACCATGATACTTAGATTCCGTTCCACAAAATGTTGCTCTATATTGAAAAGCAGACTCATACAAGCATGTCCCATTGGGAACTCACTGAATTCGCCTAGAAATTTTGATTCCATTCGTGAAAATTTTTCTATATCCCGAACAGTCCACTTATTACTACTGCGGCCTATTTGGAATTAACCGAATTCACGATGTTACTCAGATTCGCCTCAAGAAATTTTGATAATTCTTTAAAAGTACAAATATTACAAGAGCCTGCTACTGGGAACTAACTGAATTCACAAAGAAACAGTGTTGCAGTTCGTTAAAACGTTACTCTATCATGAATAACAAGCTTATTACATGGGAATCCTAGTGGGAGCCTACAAAATTCACCATGATACTTCGATTCCGTTCCTTAAAATGTTGCTCTATATTGAAAAGCACACTCAAACAAGCATATCCCATTGGGAACTATCTGAATTCGCATAGAAATTTTGATTCCATTCGTGAAATTTTTTTATACCGAACAGTCCACTTATTAGTACTACGGCCTATTGGGAACTAACCGAATGCACCATGTTACTCAGATTCAGCTCACCAAATTTTGATAAATCTTTAAATTACACATATTACAAGAGCCTGCTACTGGGAACTAACTGAATTCTCAAAGAAACAGTGTTTCAGTTCGTGAAAACGTTGCTCTATCTTGAATAACAAGCTTATAACATGCGAATCCTATTGGGAAACTACTGAATTCACCATGATACTTTGATTCCTTCCTTAAAATGTTCCTATATATTGGAACGCACACTCAAACAAGCATGTCCCATTGGGAACTCACTGAATTCGCCTAGAAATTTTGAAACCATTCGTGAAAATTTTTCTATATCCCGAACAGTCCACCTATTATTTCTGCGGCCTATTGGGAACTAACCGAATTCACCAAGTTACTGAGATTCGGCTGAACAATATTGATAAATCTTTAAAAGTACACATATTACAAGAGCCTGCTACTGGGAACTAACTGAATTCACAAAGAAACAGTGTTTCAGTTCTATAAAACGTTGCTCATTCGTGAATAAAAAGCTGATTACATGCGAATCCTATTGGGAACCTACTGAATTCACCATGATACTTAATTTCCGTTCCTTAAGATGATGCTCTATATTGAAAAGCACACTCATACAAGCATGTCCCATTGGCAACTCACTGAATTCGCCTAGAAATTTTGATTCCATTCGTGAAAATTTTTCTATATCCCGAACAGTCCACTTATTGCTACTGCGGCCCATTAGGAACTAACCGAATTCACAATTTATTCAGATTCGGCTCAACAAATTTTGATAAATCGTTAAAAGTACACATATTACAAGAGCAGGCTACTGGGAACTAACTGAATTCACAAAGAAACAGTGGTTCAGTTCGTTAAAACGTTGCAATATCTTGAATAACAAGCTTATTGCATGCGAATCCTATTGGGAACTTACTGAATTCACCATGATACTTAGATTCCGTTCCTTAAAATGATGCTCTTTATTGAAAAGCACACTCATACAAGCATGTCCCATTGGGAACTCACTAAATTCGCCTAGAAATTTTGATTCCATTCGTGAAAATTTTTCTATATCCCGAAGAGTCCACTTATTACTATTGCGGCCTATTTGGAACTAACCGAATTCACGATGTTACTTAGATTCGGCTCAAGAAATTTTGATAAATCTTTAAAAGTACACATATTACAAGAGCCTGCTACTGGGAACTAACTGAATTCACAAAGAAACAGTGTTTCAGTTCGTTAAAACGTTACTCTATCATGAATAACAAGCTTATACATGGGAATCCTATTGGGAGCATACGGAATTCACCATGATACTTAGATTCCGTTCCTTAAAATGTTGCTCTATATTGAAAAGCACACTCATACAAGCATGTCCCATGGGGAACTATCTGAATTCGCGAAGATATTTTGATTCCATTCATGAAAATTTTTCTATATACCGAACAGTCCAATTATTACTACTGCGGCCTATTGGGAACTAACCAAATTCACCATGTTACACATATTCGGCTCAGGATAATTTGATAAATCTTTAGAGTACGCATATTACAAGAGCCTGCTACTGGAAACTAACTGAATTCACAGAGAAACAGTGTTTCAGTACGTTAAAACGTTGCTCTATTAAATAACAAGCTTATTACATGCGAATCCTATTGGAAACCTACTGAATTCACCATGATACTTAGATTACGTTCCTTAAAATGTTGCTCTACATTGAGAAGCACACTCATACATTCATGTCCCATTGGGAACTCACTGAATTCGCCTATAAATTTTGATTCCATTAGTGAAAATTTTTCTATATCATGAACAGTCCACATATTACTACTGCGGCATATTGGGACCTAACCGAATTCACCAAGTTACTGAGATTCGGCTTAACAAATTTTGATAAATCTTTAAAAGTACACATATTACATGAGCCTGCTACTGGGAACTAACTGAATTCACAAAGAAACAGTGTTGCAGTTCGTTAAAACGTTGCTCTATCTTGAATAACAAGCTTATAACATGCGAATCCTATTGGGAACCTACTGAATTCAACATGATACTTAGATTCTGATCTTTAAAATGTTGCTAAATATTGAAAAACACATTCATACAAGCATTTCCCATTGGGAACTATCTGAATTCGCATAGAAATTTTGATTCCATTCGCGAAATTTTTTATACCCGAACAGTCCACTTATTAGTACTACGGCCTATTGGGAACTAACCGAATGCACAATGTTACTCAGATTCGGCTCACCAAAGTTTTTTAAATCTTTAAAAGTACACATATTACAAGAGCCTGCTACGGGGAACTAACTGAATTCACAAAGAAAGCTTGTTTCGGTTCGTTAAAACGTTGCTTTATCTTGAATAACAAGCTTATATCATGTGAATCCTATGGGAACCTACTGAATTCAACATGATACTTAGATTCCGTTCCTTAAAATGTTGCTCTGTATTGAAAAGCAAACTCATACAAGCATGTCCCATTGGGAACTCACTGAATTCCCCTAGAAAATTTGATTCCATTCATGAAAATTTTTCTATACACGAACAGTCCACTTATTAGTTGGCGGCCTATTGGGAACTAACCGAATTCACCATGTTACTCAGATGCGGCTCACCAAAGTTTGTTAAATCTTTAAAAGTACACATATTACAAGAGCCTGCTACTGGAAACTAACTGAATTCACAAGGAAACAGTGTTTCAGTTCGTTAAAAGGTTTCATAATCTTGAATAACAAGCTTATTACATGCGAATCTTATTGGGAACCTACTGAATTCATCATGATACTTAGATTCCGTTCCTTAAAATATGGCTCTATATTGAAAAGCAAACTCATACAAGCATGTCCCATTGGGAACTCACTGAATTCGCCTAGAAATTTTGATTCCATTCGTGAAAATTTTTCTAAATCCTGAACAGTCCACTTATTACTACTCGGCCCATTGGGAACTAACCGAATTCACCATGTTACTCAGATTCGGCTCAGCAAATTTTGATAAAGCTTTAAAAGTACAATATTACAAGAGTAGGCTACAGGGAACTAGCTGAATTCACAAAGAAACAGTGTTTCAGTTCGTTAAAACGTTGCTCTATCTTGAATAACAAACTTATTACACGCGAATCCTATTGGGAACCTACTGAATTCACCGTGATACTTAATTTCCGTTCCTTAAAATGATGCTCTTTATTGAAAAGCACACTCATACAAGCATGTCCCATTGGCAACTCACTTAATTCGCCAAGAAATTTTGATTCCATTCGTGAAAATTTTTCTATATCCCGAACAGTCTCTTTATTACTACTGCGTCCTATTGGGAAAGAACCGTATTCACAATGTTACTCAGATTCGGCTCAGGAAATTTTGATAAATCTTTAAAAGTACACATATTACAGGAGCCTGCTATTGGAAAGTAACTAATTCACAAAGAAACAGTTTTTCAGTTCTACAAAACGTTGCTCTATCTTGAATAAAAAGCTTATTACATGCGAATCCTCTTGGGAACCTACTGAATTCACCATCATACTTAGATTCCGTTCCTTAAAATGTGGCTCTATATTGAAAAGCAAACTCATACAAGCATGTCCCATTGGGAACTCACTGAATTCGCCTAGAAATTTTGATTCCATTCGTGAAAATTTTTTATATCCTGAACAGTCCACTTATTACTACTGCGGCCCATTGGGAACTAACCGAATTCACCATGTTACTCAGATTCGGCTCAGCAAATTTTGATAAAGCTTTAAAAGTACAATATTACAAGAGTAGGCTACAGGGAACGAACTGAATTCACAAAGAAACAGCGTTTCAGTTCTTTAAAACGTTGGTCTATCTTGAATAACAAGCTTATTACATGCGAATCCTATTGGGAACCTACTGAATTCACCATGATACTTAGATTCCGTTCCTTAAAATTTTGCTCTATATTGAAAAGCAAACTCATACAAGCATGTCCCACTGGGAACTCAGTGAATTCGCCTAGAAATTTTGATTCCATTCGTGAAAATTTTTCTATATCCCGAACAGTCCACTTATTACCACTGCAGCCTATAGGGAACTCACCGCATATACCGATTTACTCATATCCGGCTCAGGAAAATTTGATAAATCTTTAAATTGCACATATTACAAGAGCCTGCTACTGGGAACTAACTGAATTCACGAAGATACACTGTTTCAGTTCGTTAAAACTTTGCTCTATCTTGAATAACAAGCTTATAACATCCAGTCCATTGGGAACCTACTGAATTCACCATGATACTTAGATTCCGTTCCTGAAAATGATGCTCTATATTGAAAAGGACACTCATACAAGCATGTCCCGTTGATACTCACTAAATTCGCCAAGAAATTTTGATTCAATTCGTGAAAATTTTTCTATATCCCGAACACTCTACTTAACTACAGCGGCCTACTGGGACCTAACCGAATTCACCAAGTTACTGAGATTCGGCTTACCAAATTTTGATAAATCTTTAAAAGTACACATATTACAAGAGCCTGCTACTGGGAACTAACTGAATTCACAAAGAAACAGTGTTTCAGTTCGTTAAAATGTTGCTCTATCTTACATAACAAGCTTATTACATGCGAATCCTATTGGGAACCTATTGAATTCACCATGATACTTAGATTCCGTACCTTAAAATGTTGCTATATATGGAAAAGCACAGTCATACAAGCATGTCCCATTGGGAAATCACTGAATTCCCCTAGAAATTTTGATTCCATTCGTGTAAATTTTTCTATATCCCGTAAAGTCTACTTATTACTACAGCGGCCTATTGGGACCTAACCGAATTCACCAAGTTACTGATATTCGGCTTACCAAATTTTGATATATCTTTAAAAGTACACATATTACAAGAGCCTGCTACTGGGAACTAACTGAATTCGCAAAGAAACAGTGTTTCAGTTCGTTAAAACGTTGCTGTATCTTGTATAACAAGCTTATTACATGCGAATCCTATTGGGAAACTACTGAATTCACCATGATACTTTGTTTCCCTTCCTTAAAATGTTGCTATATATTGAAAATCCCACTCAAAGAAGCATGTCCCATAGGGAACTCCCTGAATTCGCCTAGAAATTCTGATCCCATTCGTGAAAATTTTTCTATATCCCGAAAGGCCTCTTATTACTACCGCGGCCTTATGGGAAGTAACCGATTTCACCAAATCACTCAGATTCGGCTCAATAAACCCTGATAAATCTTTAAAGTACACATATTACATGAGCCTGCTACTGGGTACTGACTGAATTCACAAAGAAATAGTCTTTCAGTTCGTTAAAAGGTTGCTCTATCTTGAATAACAAGCTTATTTTATGCGAATCCTAGTGGGAACCTACGTAATTCACCTTAATACTTAGATACCGTTCCTTAAAATTTTGCTCTATATTGAAAAGCATACTCATACAAGCATGTCCCATGGGAAACTCATTGAATTCGCCTAGAAATTTTGATTCCATTCTCGATAATTTTTCTATATACCGAACAGTCCACTTATTAGTACTGCGGCCTATTGGTGACTATCCTAATTCACCAATTTACTGAGAATCGGCTCTCCAAATTTTTATAAATCTTTAGAAGTATACATATTACAAGAAGTTGCTACTGGGAACTAACTGAATTCACAAAGAAACAGTGTTTCAGTTCGTTAAAACGTTGCTCTATCTTGAATAACAAACTTATTACACGCGAATCCTATTGGGAACCTACTGAATTCACCGTGATACTTAATTTCCGTTCCTTAAAATGATGCTCTATATTGAAAAGCACACTCATACAAGCATGTCCCATTGGCAACTCACTGAATTCGCCAAGAAATTTTGATTCCATTCGTGAAAATTTTTCTATATCCCGAACAGTCTACTTATTACTACTGCGTCCTATTGGGAAAGAACCGTATTCACAATGTTACACAGATTCGGCTCAGGAAATTTTGATAAATCTTTAAAAGTACACATATTACAGGAGCCTGCTATTGGGAAGTAACTAATTCACAAAGAAACAGTTTTTCAGTTCTACAAAACGTTGCTCTATCTTGAATAAAAAGCTTATTACATGCGAATCCTCTTGGGAACCTACTGAATTCACCATCATACTTAGATTCCGTTCCTTAAAATGTTGCTCTATATTGAAAAGCACACTCATACATTCATGTCCCATTGGGAACTCACGGATTTCGCCTAGAAATTTTGATTCCATTCGTGAAAATTTTTCTATATCCCGAACAGTCTACTTATTACTTCTGCGGCCTATTGGGACCTATCCGAATTCACCAAGTTACTGAGATTCGGGGCCCAAATTTTGATAAATTTTTAAAAGTACACATATTACAAGAGCCTGCTACTGGGAACTAACTGAATTCACAAAGAAACAGTGTTTCAGTTTGTTAAAACGTTGTTCTATCTTAAATAACAAGCTTATAGCATGCGAATCCTATTGGAAACCTACTGAAATCACCATGATACTTAGATTCCGATCCTTAAAATGTTGCTATATATTGAATAGCACACTCATACAAGCATGTCCCATTGGGAACTCACTGAATTTGCCTAGAAATTTTGACTCCATTCTTGACAATTTTTCTATATCCCGAACAGTCCACTTATTACTACTGCGACCTATTGGAACTCACCGATTTCACGAAGTTACGGAGATTTGGCTAAACAAATTTTGATTAATCTTTGAAAGTACACATATTACAAGAGCCTAGTACTGGGAACTAACTGAATTCACAAAGAAACAGTATTTCAGTTCGATAAAACGTTGCTCTATCTTGAATAATAAGCTTATTACATGCGAATCCTATTGGGAATCTTCTGAATTCACCATGATACTTAGATTCTGTTCCTTCAAATGTTGCTATATACGGAAAAACACACTCATAAAAGCATGTCCCATTTGGATCTCACCGAATTCGCCTAGAAATTTTGATTCCATTCCTGCAAATTCTTCTATATCCCGAACTGTCCACTTATTACTACTGCGGCCTATAGGGAACTACCGAATTTACCAAGTTACTGAGATTCGGCTGACCAAATTTTGATAAATCTTTAAAAGTACACATATTACAAGAGCCTGCTACTGGAAAGTCACTGAATTCACAAAGAAACAGTGTTTCAGTTCGTTAAAACGTTGCTCTATCTTGAACAACAAACTTATTACATGCGAATCCTATTGGGCACCTACTGAATTCACCATGATACTTAGATTCCGTTCCTTAAAATGTTGCTATATATGAAAAGCACACTCATACTAGCATGTCCCATTGAAACTCACTGAATTCGCGTAGATATTTAGATTCCATTCGTGAAAATTTTTCTATATCCCGAACAGTCCACTTATTACTACTGCGTCCTATTGGTAACTAACCGAATTCACCAAGTTCCTGAGATTCGGCAAACCAAAATTTGATAAATATTTAAAAGTACACATATTACAAGAGGCGGCTACTGGGAACTAACTGAATTCACAAAGAAACAGTGTTTCAGTACGTTAAAACGTTGCTCTATCTTGAATAACAAGCTTATTACATGCGAATCCTATTGGGGACCTACTGAATTCACCATGATACTTAGATTCCATTCCTTAAAATGTTGCTATATATTGAAAAGCACACTCATAAAAGCAAGTCCCATTGGGAACTCACTGAAATCGCCTAGAAATTTTGATTCCATTCGTGAAAATTTTACTATATCCTGAACAGTCCACTTATTACTACTGCGGCCTATTGGGAACTAACCGAATTCACCATGTTACTCAGATTCGGCTCACCAAATTTTGATAAATCTTTAAAAGTACACATATTACAAGAGCCTGTAACTGGGAACTAACTCAATTCACAAAGATACAGTGTTTCGTTTCGTTAAAACGTGGCTCTATCTTGAATAACAAGCTTATTACATGCGAATCCTATTGGGAACCTACTGAATTCACCATGATACTTAGATTCCGTTCCTTAAAATGTTGCTATATATTGAAAAATACACTCATACAAGCATGTCCCATTGGGAACTCACTGAATTCGCCTAGAAATTTTGATTCAATTCGTGAAAATTTTTCGATATCCCGAACAGTTCACTTATTACTACTGCGGTCTATTGGGAACTAACAGAATTCACCAAGTTCCTGAGATTCGGCTCACCAAAATTTGATAATCTTTAAAAGTACACGTATCACAAGAGCCTGCTACTGGGAACTCACTGAATTCACAAAGAAACGGTGTTTCAGTTCATTAAAACGTTCCTCTATCTTGAACAACAAGCTTATTACATGCGAATCCTATTGTGAACCTACTGAATTCACCATGATACTTAGATTACGTTTCTTAAAATATTGCTATATATTGAAAAGCACACTCATACAAGCATGCCCCATGGGAACTCACTGAATTCGCCTAGAAATTTTGATTCCATTCTTAAAAATTTTCTATATCCCGAACAGTCCACTCATTACTACTGCGGCCCTTTGGAACTTACCAAATTCACCAAGTTTCTGAGATTCGACTCATCAAGTTTGATAAATCTTTAAAAGTACACATATTACAAGACCCTACTACTGGGAACTAACTGAATTCACAAAGAAACATTGTTTCACTTCGTTAAATCGTTGCTCTATCTTGAATAACAAGCTTATTACATGCGAGTCCTATTGGGAACAACTGAATTCACCATGATACTTAGATTCCGTTCCTTTAAATGTTGCAATATATTGAAAAGCACACTCATGCAAGCATGTCCCATTGGGAACTCACTGAATTCGCCTAGAAATTTTGATTCCATTCGTGAAAATTTTTCGATATCCCGAACAGTTCACTTATTACTACTGCGGTCTATTGGGAACTAACAGAATTCACCAAGTTCCTGAGATTCGGCTCACCAAAATTTGATAATCTTTAAAAGTACACGTATCACAAGAGCCTGCTACTGGGAACTCACTGAATTCACAAAGAAACGGTGTTTCAGTTCATTAAAACGTTCCTCTATCTTGAACAACAAGCTTATTACATGCGAATCCTATTGTGAACCTACTGAATTCACCATGATACTTAGATTACGTTTCTTAAAATATTGCTATATATTGAAAAGCACACTCATACAAGCATGCCCCATGGGAACTCACTGAATTCGCCTAGAAATTTTGATTCCATTCTTAAAAATTTTCTATATCCCGAACAGTCCACTCATTACTACTGCGGCCCTTTGGAACTTACCAAATTCACCAAGTTTCTGAGATTCGACTCATCAAGTTTGATAAATCTTTAAAAGTACACATATTACAAGACCCTACTACTGGGAACTAACTGAATTCACAAAGAAACATTGTTTCACTTCGTTAAATCGTTGCTCTATCTTGAATAACAAGCTTATTACATGCGAGTCCTATTGGGAACAACTGAATTCACCATGATACTTAGATTCCGTTCCTTTAAATGTTGCAATATATTGAAAAGCACACTCATGCAAGCATGTCCCTTTGGGAACTCAATTAATTCGCCTAGAAATTTTGATTCCATTCGTGAAAATTTTTCTATATTCCGAACAGTCCATTTATTACTACTGCCCCTATTGGAACTAAACGATTTCACCAAGTTACTGAGATTCGGCTAACCAAACTTTGATAAATCTTTAAAAGTGCATATAATACCAGAACCTGGTACTGGGAACTAACTGCATTCACAAAGCAACAGAGTTTCAGTTCGTTAAAACGTTGCTCTATATTGAATAACAAGCATATTACATGCGAATCCTATTGGGAACCTACTGAATTCACCATGATACTTCGATTCCATTCCTAAAATGTTGCTGAATTCACCATGATACTTAGATTCTGTTCCTTCAAATGTTGCTATATACGGAAAAGCACAATCATAGAAGCATGTCCCATTGGGAACTCACTGAATTCGCCTAGAAATTTTGATTCCATTCGTGCAAATTTTTCTACATCCTGAACAGTTCACTTATTACTACTGCGGCCCATAGATAATTAACCGAATTCACCAAGTTACTGAGATTCGGCTGACCAATTTTGATAAATCTTTAAAAGTACAAATATTATAAGAGCCTGCTAGTGGAAACTCACTGAATTCACAAAGAAACAGAGTTTCAGTTCGTAAAAACTTTGCTCTATCTCTATAACAAACTTATTACATGCGAATCCTATTGGGAACTTATTGAATTCTCCATGATACTTAGATTCCATTCCTAAAATGTTGCTATATATTGAAAAGCACACTCATTCAAGCATGTCCCATGGGAACACACTGAAGTCGCCTAAAAATTTTGATTCCATTCGAGAAAATTTTTCTATATCCCGAACAGTCCACTTATTACTACTGCGGTCTATTGGGAAGTAACCGAATTCACCAAGAACCTGAGATTGGGCTCACCAAATTTTGATAAATATTTAAAAGTACACATATTACAAGAGTCGGCTACTGGGAACTAACTGAATTCAAAAAGAAACAGTGTTTCAGTACGTTAAAACGTTGCTTTATCTTGAATAACAAGCTTATTACATGCGAATCCTATTGGGGACCTACTGAATTCACCATGATACTTAGATTCCGTTACCTAAAATGTTGCTATGTATTGAAACGGACATTCATACAAGCATGTACCATGGGGAACTCACTGAATTCGCCTTGAAATTTTGATTCCATTCGTGAATATTTTTCTATATCCTGAACAGTCCACATATTACTACTGCTGCCTATTGGGAACTCACCGACTTCACCAAGTTACTCAGATTCGGCTCACCAAATTTTGATAAATCTTTAAAAGTACACATATTACAAGAGCCTGCTACTGGGAACTAACTGAATTCACAGAGAAACAGTGTTTCAGTTTGTTAAAACGTTGCTCTATCTTGAATAACAAGCTTATTACATGCGCATCCTATTGGTAACCTAATGAATTCACCATGATACTTTGATTCTCTTCCTTAAAATGTTGCTATATATTGTAAGCACACTCATACAAGCATGTCCCATTGGGAACTCACTGAATTCGCCTAGAAATATTGATACCATTCGTGAAAATTTTTCTATATCCCTAACAGTCCACTTATTACTAGTGCCCCCTATTGGACCTAATCGAATTCACCAAGCTACTGTGATTCGGCTCAGCAAATTTTGATAAATCTTTCAAAGTACACATATTACAAGAGCCGTCTACTGGGATCTAACTGCATTCACATAGAAACAGTGTTTCAGTTCGTTAAAACGTTGCTCTATCTTGAATAACAAGCTTATTACATGCGAATCCTATTGGGTACCTACTGAATTCACCATGATACTTAGATTTCGTTCCTTAAAATGTTGTTCTATATTGAAAAGCACACTCATACAAGCTTGTCCCATTGGCAACTCACTGAATTCGCCTAGATATTTTGATTCCATTCGTGAATATTTTTCTATAACCCGAACTGTACACTTATTACTGCTGCGGCCTATTGGGAACTAACCGTAGTAACCAAGTTACTGAGATTCGGCTCACCAAATTTTGATAAATCTTTAAAAGAACACATATTACAAGAACAGGCTACTAGGAACTAACTGAATTCACAAAGAAACAGGTTTTAGTTCGTTAAATGTTGCTCTATCTTAAATAACAAGCTTATTACATGCGAATCCTATTGGGAACCAACTGAATTCACCTTGATACTTAGATTCTGTTCTTAAAATATTGCTATATATTGAAAAGCACACTCATACAAATATTTCCCATTGGGAACTCACTGAATTCGCCTAGATATTTTGCTTCCATTCGTGAAAATTTTTCTATATCGCGAACAGTCCACTTATTACTACTGCGGACAATTGGGAACTAACAAAATTCCCCAAGTTACTGAGATTTGGCTCAGGAAATTTTGATTTATCATTAAAAGAACACATGTTACAAGAGCCTGCTACTGGGAACTAACTGAATTCACAAAGAAACAGTGTTTCAGTTCATTAAAACGTTGCTCTATCTTGAATAAAAAGCTTATTACATGCGAATCCTAGTGGGAATCTACTGAATTCACCATGATACTTAGATTCTGTTCCTTCAAATGTTGCTATATACGGAAAAGCACACTCATACAAGCATGTCCCATTGGGAACTCACTGAATTCGCCTAGAAATTTTGATTCCATTCGTGCAAATTTTTCTACATCCTGAACAGTCCACTTATTACTACAGCGGCCTATAGATAACTAACCGAATTCACCAAGTTACTGAGATTCGGCTGACCAAATTTTGATAAATCTTTAAAAGTACAAATATAACAAGAGCCTGCTAGTGGGAACTCACTGAATTCACAAAGAAACAGTGTTTCAGTTCGTAAACACTTTGCTCTATCTTGAATAACAAGCTTATTACATGCGAATCCTACTGGGAACCTACTGAATTCACCATGATACTTAGATTCCATTCCTTAAATGTTGCTATATATTGAAAAGCACACTCATACAAGCATGTCCAATGGGAACTATATGAGTTCGCCTAGATATTTTGATTCCATTCATGAAAATTTTTCTATATCCCTAACAGTCCACTTATTACTACTGCGGTCTATAGGGAACTAACCGAATTCAACAAGTTACTGATATTCGGCTCTCCAAATTTTGATAAATCTTTAAAAGTACACATATTACAAGAGCCTGGTACTGGGAAGTAACTGAATTCACAAAGAAACAGTGTTTCAGTTCGTTAAAACGTTGCTCTATCTTGAACAACAAACTTATTACATGTGAATCCTATTGGGAACAACTGAATTCACCATGATACTTAGATTCCGTTCCTTTAAATGTTGCGATATATTGAAAAGCACACTCATACAAGCATGTCCCATTGGGAACTCACTGAATTCGCCTAGAAATTTTGATTCCAGTCGTGAAAATTTTTCTATATCCCGAACAGTCCACTTATTACTACTGCCCCCTATTGGAACTAACCGATTTCACCAAGTTACTGAGATTGGGCTAACCAAATTTTGATAAATCTTTAAAAGTGCACATATTACAAGAGCCTGGTACTGGGAACTAACTGCATTCACAAAGAAACAGTGTTTCAGTTCGTTAAAACTTTGCTCTATCTTGAATAACAAGCATATTACATGCGCATCCTATTGGGAACCAACTGAATTCACCATGATACTTAGATTCCGTTCCTAAAATGTTGCTATATATTGAAAAGCACACTCATAGAAGAATGTTCCATTGGGAACTCACTCAATTCGCCTAGTAATTTTGATTCCATTCGTGAAAATTTTTCGATATCCCGAACAGTCCACTTATTACTCCTGCGGTCTATTAGGAACTAACAGAATTCACCAAGTTACTGAGATTCGGCTCACCAAATTTTGATAATCTTTAAAAGTACACGTATCACAAGAGCCTGCTACTGGGAACTCACTGAATTCACAAAGAAACGGTGTTTCAGTTCGTTAAAACTTTCCTCTATCTTGAACAACAAACTTATTACATGCGAAACCTATTGGGAAACTACTGAATTCACCATGATACTTAGATTAATTTTCTTAAAATATTGCTATATATTGAAAAGCACACTCATACAAGCATGTCCCATGGGAACTCACTGAATTCGTCTAGAAATTTTGATTCCATTCTTAAAAATTTTCTATATCCCGAACAGTCCACATATTACTACTGCGGCCCTTTGGGAACTAACCAAATTCACCAAGTTTCTGACATTCGACTCAACAAGTTTTGATAAATCTTTAAAAGTACACGTATTACAAGACCCTCCTACTGGGAACTAACTGAATTCACAAAGAAACAGTGTTTCAGTTCGTTAAAACGTTGCTCTATCTTGAATAACAAGCTTATTTCTTGCGAATCCTATTGGGACCTATTGAATTCACCATTTTACGTAGATTCCGTTCCTTAAAATGTTGCTAAATATTGAAAAGCACACTCATACAAGTATGTCCCATTGGGAACTCACTGAATTCGCCTAGATATTTTGATTCCATTCGTGAAAATTTTTCTATATCCCGAGCAGTCCACTTATTACTACTGCGGCCTATTGGGAACTAACAAAATTCACCAAGTTACTGAGATTTGGCTCACCAAATTTTGATAAATCATTAAAAGAACACATATTACAAGAGCCTGCTACTGGGAACTAACTGAATTCACAAAGAAACAGTGTTTCAGTTCATTAAATCGTTGCTCTATCTTGAATAACAAGCTTATTACATGCGAATCCTATTGGGAATCTACTGAATTCACCATGATACTTAGATTCTGTTCCTTCAAATGTTGCTATATACGGAAAAGCACAATCATACAAGCATGTCCCATTGGGAACTCACTGAATTCGCCTTTAAATTTTGATTCCATTCGTGCAAATTTTTCTACATCCTGAACAGTCCACTTATTACTACTGCGGCCTATAGATAACTAACCGAATTCACCAAGTTACTGAGATTCGGCTGACCAAATTTTGATAAATCTTTAAAAGTACAAATATTACAAGAGCCTGCTAGTGGGAACTCATTAATTCACAAAGAAACAGTGTTTCAGTTCGTAAAAACGTTACTCTATCATGAATAACAAGCTTATTACATGCGAATCCTACTGGGAACCTACTGAATTCACCATGATACTTCGATTCCGTTCCTTAAAATGTTGCTCTATATTGAAAAGCACACTCAAACAAGCATATCCCTTTGGGAACTATCTGAATTCGCATAGAAATTTTGATTCCATTCGTGAAATTTTTTTATACCCGAACAGTCCACTTATTAGTACTACGGCCTATTGGGAACTAACCGAATTCAACAAGTTACTGATATTCGGCTCTCCAAATTTTGATAAATCTTTAAAAGTACACATATTACAAGAGCCTGGTACTGGGAAGTAACTGAATTCACAAAGAAACAGTGTTTCAGTTCGTTAAAACGTTGCTCTATCTTGAACAACAAGCTTATTACATGCGAATCCTATTGGGAACCAACTGAACTCACCATGATACTTAGACTCCATTCCTAAAATGTTGCTATATATTGAAAAGCACACTCATACAAGAATGTCCCATTGGGAACTCACCCAATTTGCCTAGAAATTTTGATTCCATTCGTGAAAAATTTTTCGATATCCCATACAGTCCACTTAATACTACTGTGGCCTATAGGGAACTAACCGAATTCACCAATTTACTGAGATTCGGCTCAACAAATTTGATAAATCTTTAAAAGTACACATATTACAAGAGCTTGCTACTGGGAACTAACTGAATTCACGAAGAAACAGTGTTTCAGTTCCTTAGAACGTTGCCGTATCTTAAATAACAAGCTTATTACATGCGAATCCTATTGGGAACCTACTGAATTCACCATGATACTTAGATTACGTTTCTTAAAATATTGCTATATATTGAAAAGCACACTCATACAAGCATGTCCCATGGGAAGTCACTGAATTCGCCTAGAAATTTTGATTCCATTCTTAAAAATTTTTTATATCCCGAACAGTCCACTTATTACTACTGCGGCCCTTAGGGAACTAACCGAATTCACCAAGTTTCTGAGATTCGACTCAACAAGTTTTGATAAATCTTTAAAAGTACACATATTACAAGACCCTACTACTGGGAACAAACTGAATTCACAAAGAAACATTGTTTCAGTTCGTTAAACCATTGCTCTATCTTGAATAACAAGCTTATTACATGTGAATCCTATTGGGAACAACTGAATTCACCATGATACTTAGATTCCGTTCCTTTAAATGTTGCTATATATTGAAAAGCACACTCATACAAGCATGTCCCATTGGGAACTCACTGAATTCGCCTAGAAATTTTGATTCCATTCGTGAAAATTTTTCTATATCCCGAACAGTCCACTTATTACTACTGCCCCCTATTGGAACTAACCGATTTCACCAAGTTACTGAGATTGGGCTAACCAAATTTTGATAAATCTTTAAAAGTGCATATATTACAAGAGCCTGGTACTGGGAACTAACTGCATTCACAAAGCAACAGTGTTTCAGTTCGTTAAAACGTTGCTCTATCTTGAATAACAAGCATATTACATGGGAATCCTATTGGGAACCAACTGAATTCACCATGATACTTAGATTCCGTTCCTAAAATGTTGATATATATTGAAAAGCACACTCATAGAAGAATGTTCCATTGGGAACTCACTGAAATCGCCTAGAAATTTTGATTCCATTCGTGAAAATTTTTCTATATCCCGAACAGTCCATTTATTACTACTGCCCCCTATTGGAACTAAACGATTTCACCAAGTTACTGAGATTCTGCTAACCAAACTTTGATAAATCTTTAAAAGTGCATATATTACCAGAACCTGGTACTGGGAACTAACTGCATTCACAAAGCAACAGTGTTTCAGTTCGTTAAAACGTTGCTCTATATTGAATAACAAGCATATTACATGCGAATCCTATTGGGAACCTACTGAATTCACCATGATACTTAGATTCCATTCCTAAAATGTTGCTGAATTCACCATGATACTTAGATTCTGTTCCTTCAAATGTTCCTATATACGGAAAAGCACAATCATACAAGCATGTCCCATTGGGAACTCACTGAATTCGCCTAGAAATTTTGATTCCATTCGTGCAAATATTTCTACATCCTGAACAGTCCACTTATTACTACTGCGGCCCATAGATAATTAACCGAATTCACCAAGTTACTGAGATTCGGCTGACCAAATTTTGATAAATCTTTAAAAGTACAAATATTACAAGAGCCTGCCAGTGGAAACTCACTGAATTCACAAAGAAACAGTGTTTCAGTTCATAAAAACTTTACTCTATCTTGAATAACAAGCTTATTACATGCGAATCCTATTGGGAACCTATTGAATTCACCATGATACTTAGATTCCATTCCTAAAATGTTGCTATATATTGAAAAGCACACTCATACAAGCATGTCCCATGGGAACTCACTGATGTCGCCTAGAAATTTTGATTCCATTCGTGAAAATTTTTCTATATCCCGAAGAGTCCACTTATTACTACTGCGGTCTATTGGGAACTAACCGAATTCACCAAGTACCTGAGATTCGGCTCACCAAATTTTGATAAATATTTAAAAGTACACATATTACAAGAGCCGGCTACTGGGAACTAACTGAATTCAAAAAGAAACAGTGTTTCAGTACGTTAAAACGTTGCTCTATCTTGAATAACAAGCTTATTACATGCGAATCCTATTGGGGACCTACTGAATTCACCATGATACTTAGATTCCGTTACCTAAAATGTTGCTATGTATTGAAACGCACATTCATACAAGCATGTACCATGGGGAACTCACTGAATTCGCCTTGAAATTTTGATTCCATTCGTGAATATTTTTCTATATCCTGAACAGTCCACATATTACTACTGCTGCCTATTGGGAACTCACCGACTTCACCAAGTTACTCAGATTCGGCTCACCAAATTTTGATAAATCTTTAAAAGTACACATATTACAAGAGCCTGCTACTGGGAACTAACTGAATTCACAGAGAAACAGTGTTTCAGTTTGTTAAAACGTTGCTCTATCTTGAATAACAAGCTTATTACATGCGCATCCTATTGGTAACCTAATGAATTCACCATGATACTTTGATTCTCTTCTTTAAAATGTTGCTATATATTGTAAGCACACTCATACAAGCATGTCCCATTGGGAACTCACTGAATTCGCCTAGAAATATTGATACCATTCGTGAAAATTTTTCTATATCCCGAACAGTCCACTTATTACTAGTGCCCCCTATTGGACCTAATCGAATTCACCAAGCTACTGTGATTCGGCTCAGCAAATTTTGATAAATCTTTCAAAGTACACATATTACAAGAGCCGTCTACTGGGATCTAACTGCATTCACATAGAAACAGTGTTTCAGTTCGTTAAAACGTTGCTCTATCTTGAATAACAAGCTTATTACATGCGAATCCTATTGGGTACCTACTGAATTCACCATGATACTTAGATTTCGTTCCTTAAAATGTTGTTCTATATTGAAAAGCACACTCATACAAGCTTGTCCCATTGGCAACTCACTGAATTCGCCTAGATATTTTGATTCCATTCGTGAATATTTTTCTATAACCCGAACTGTACACTTATTACTGCTGCGGCCTATTGGGAACTAACCGTAGTAACCAAGTTACTGAGATTCGGCTCACCAAATTTTGATAAATCTTTAAAAGAACACATATTACAAGAACAGGCTACTAGGAACTAACTGAATTCACAAAGAAACAGGTTTTAGTTCGTTAAATGTTGCTCTATCTTAAATAACAAGCTTATTACATGCGAATCCTATTGGGAACCAACTGAATTCACCATGATACTTAGATTCTGTTCTTAAAATATTGCTATATATTGAAAAGCACACTCATACAAATATTTCCCATTGGGAACTCACTGAATTCGCCTAGATATTTTGCTTCCATTCGTGAAAATTTTTCTATATCGCGAACAGTCCACTTATTACTACTGCGGACAATTGGGAACTAAAAAAATTCCCCAAGTTACTGAGATTTGGCTCAGGAAATTTTGATTTATCATTAAAAGAACACATGTTACAAGAGCCTGCTACTGGGAACTAACTGAATTCACAAAGAAACAGTGTTTCAGTTCATTAAAACGTTGCTCTATCTTGAATAAAAAGCTTATTACATGCGAATCCTAGTGGGAATCTACTGAATTCACCATGATACTTAGATTCTGTTCCTTCAAATGTTGCTATATACGGAAAAGCACACTCATACAAGCATGTCCCATTGGGAACTCACTGAATTCGCCTAGAAATTTTGATTCCATTCGTGCAAATTTTTCTACATCCTGAACAGTCCACTTATTACTACAGCGGCCTATAGATAACTAACCGAATTCACCAAGTTACTGAGATTCGGCTGACCAAATTTTGATAAATCTTTAAAAGTACAAATATAACAAGAGCCTGCTAGTGGGAACTCACTGAATTCACAAAGAAACAGTGTTTCAGTTCGTAAACACTTTGCTCTATCTTGAATAACAAGCTTATTACACGCGAATCCTACTGGGAACCTACTGAATTCATCATGATACTTAGATTCCATTCCTTAAATGTTGCTATATATTGAAAAGCACACTCATACAAGCATGTCCCACGGGAACTATATGAGTTCGCCTAGATATTTTGATTCCATTCATGAAAATTTTTCTATATCCCTAACAGTCCACTTATTACTACTGCGGTCTATAGGGAACTAACCGAATTCAACAAGTTACTGATATTCGGCTCTCCAAATTTTGATAAATCTTTAAAAGTACACATATTACAAGAGCCTGGAACTGGGAAGTAACTGAATTCACAAAGAAACAGTGTTTCAGTTCGTTAAAACGTTGCTCTATCTTGAACAACAAGCTTATTACATGTGAATCCTATTGGGAACAACTGAATTCACCATGATACTTAGATTCCGTTCCTTTAAATGTTGCGATATATTGAAAAGCACACTCATACAAGCATTTCCCTTTGGGAACTCAATTAATTCGCCTAGAAATTTTGATTCCATTCGTGAAAATTTTTCTATATTCCGAACAGTCCATTTATTACTACTGCCCCCTATTGGAACTAAACGATTTCACCAAGTTACTGAGATTCGGCTAACCAAACTTTGATAAATCTTTAAAAGTGCATATAATACCAGAACCTGGTACTGGGAACTAACTGCATTCACAAAGCAACAGAGTTTCAGTTCGTTAAAACGTTGCTCTATATTGAATAACAAGCATATTACATGCGAATCCTATTGGGAACCTACTGAATTCACCATGATACTTCGATTCCATTCCTAAAATGTTGCTGAATTCACCATGATACTTAGATTCTGTTCCTTCAAATGTTGCTATATACGGAAAAGCACAATCATAGAAGCATGTCCCATTGGGAACTCACTGAATTCGCCTAGAAATTTTGATTCCATTCGTGCAAATTTTTCTACATCCTGAACAGTTCACTTATTACTACTGCGGCCCATAGATAATTAACCGAATTCACCAAGTTACTGAGATTCGGCTGACCAATTTTGATAAATCTTTAAAAGTACAAATATTATAAGAGCCTGCTAGTGGAAACTCACTGAATTCACAAAGAAACAGAGTTTCAGTTCGTAAAAACTTTGCTCTATCTTGAATAACAAACTTATTACATGCGAATCCTATTGGGAACTTATTGAATTCTCCATGATACTTAGATTCCATTCCTAAAATGTTGCTATATATTGAAAAGCACACTCATTCAAGCATGTCCCATGGGAACACACTGAAGTCGCCTAAAAATTTTGATTCCATTCGAGAAAATTTTTCTATATCCCGAACAGTCCACTTATTACTACTGCGGTCTATTGGGAAGTAACCGAATTCACCAAGAACCTGAGATTGGGCTCACCAAATTTTGATAAATATTTAAAAGTACACATATTACAAGAGTCGGCTACTGGGAACTAACTGAATTCAAAAAGAAACAGTGTTTCAGTATGTTAAAACGTTGCTCTATCTTGAATAACAAGCTTATTACATGCGAATCCTATTGGGGACCTACTGAATTCACCATGATACTTAGATTCCGTTACCTAAAATGTTGCTATGTATTGAAACGCACATTCATACAAGCATGTACCATGGGGAACTCACTGAATTCGCCTTGAAATTTTGATTCCATTCGTGAATATTTTTCTATATCCTGAACAGTCCACATATTACTACTGCTGCCTATTGGGAACTCACCGACTTCACCAAGTTACTCAGATTCGGCTCACCAAATTTTGATAAATCTTTAAAAGTACACATATTACAAGAGCCTGCTACTGGGAACTAACTGAATTCACAGAGAAACAGTGTTTCAGTTTGTTAAAACGTTGCTCTATCTTGAATAACAAGCTTATTACATGCGCATCCTATTGGTAACCTAATGAATTCACCATGATACTTTGATTCTCTTCCTTAAAATGTTGCTATATATTGTAAGCACACTCATACAAGCATGTCCCATTGGGAACTCACTGAATTCGCCTAGAAATATTGATACCATTCGTGAAAATTTTTCTATATCCCGAACAGTCCACTTATTACTAGTGCCCCCTATTGGACCTAATCGAATTCACCAAGCTACTGTGATTCGGCTCAGCAAATTTTGATAAATCTTTCAAAGTACACATATTACAAGAGCCGTCTACTGGGATCTAACTGCATTCACATAGAAACAGTGTTTCAGTTCGTTAAAACGTTGCTCTATCTTGAATAACAAGCTTATTACATGCGAATCCTATTGGGTACCTACTGAATTCACCATGATACTTAGATTTCGTTCCTTAAAATGTTGTTCTATATTGAAAAGCACACTCATACAAGCTTGTCCCATTGGCAACTCACTGAATTCGCCTAGATATTTTGATTCCATTCGTGAATATTTTTCTATAACCCGAACTGTACACTTATTACTGCTGCGGCCTATTGGGAACTAACCGTAGTAACCAAGTTACTGAGATTCGGCTCACCAAATTTTGATAAATCTTTAAAAGAACACATATTACAAGAACAGGCTACTAGGAACTAACTGAATTCACAAAGAAACAGGTTTTAGTTCGTTAAATGTTGCTCTATCTTAAATAACAAGCTTATTACATGCGAATCCTATTGGGAACCAACTGAATTCACCTTGATACTTAGATTCTGTTCTTAAAATATTGCTATATATTGAAAAGCACACTCATACAAATATTTCCCATTGGGAACTCACTGAATTCGCCTAGATATTTTGCTTCCATTCGTGAAAATTTTTCTATATCGCGAACAGTCCACTTATTACTACTGCGGACAATTGGGAACTAACAAAATTCCCCAAGTTACTGAGATTTGGCTCAGGAAATTTTGATTTATCATTAAAAGAACACATGTTACAAGAGCCTGCTACTGGGAACTAACTGAATTCACAAAGAAACAGTGTTTCAGTTCATTAAAACGTTGCTCTATCTTGAATAAAAAGCTTATTACATGCGAATCCTAGTGGGAATCTACTGAATTCACCATGATACTTAGATTCTGTTCCTTCAAATGTTGCTATATACGGAAAAGCACACTCATACAAGCATGTCCCATTGGGAACTCACTGAATTCGCCTAGAAATTTTGATTCCATTCGTGCAAATTTTTCTACATCCTGAACAGTCCACTTATTACTACAGCGGCCTATAGATAACTAACCGAATTCACCAAGTTACTGAGATTCGGCTGACCAAATTTTGATAAATCTTTAAAAGTACAAATATAACAAGAACCTGCTAGTGGGAACTCACTGAATTCACAAAGAAACAGTGTTTCAGTTCGTAAACACTTTGCTCTATCTTGAATAACAAGCTTATTACATGCGAATCCTACTGGGAACCTACTGAATTCACCATGATACTTAGATTCCATTCCTTAAATGTCGCTATATATTGAAAAGCACACTCATACAAGCATGTCCCATGGGAACTATATGAGTTCGCCTAGATATTTTGATTCCATTCATGAAAATTTTTCTATATCCCTAACAGTCCACTTATTACTACTGCGGTCTATAGGGAACTAACCGAATTCAACAAGTTACTGATATTCGGCTCTCCAAATTTTGATAAATCTTTAAAAGTACACATATTACAAGAGCCTGGTACTGGGAAGTAACTGAATTCACAAAGAAACAGTGTTTCAGTTCGTTAAAACGTTGCTCTATCTTGAACAACAAACTTATTACATGTGAATCCTATTGGGAACAACTGAATTCACCATGATACTTAGATTCCGTTCCTTTAAATGTTGCGATATATTGAAAAGCACACTCATACAAGCATGTCCCATTGGGAACTCACTGAATTCGCCTAGAAATTTTGATTCCATTCGTGAAAATTTTTCTATATCCCGAACAGTCCACTTATTACTACTGCCCCCTATTGGAACTAACCGATTTCACCAAGTTACTGAGATTGGGCTAACCAAATTTTGATAAATCTTTAAAAGTGCACATATTACAAGATCCTGGTACTGGGAACTAACTGCATTCACAAAGAAACAGTGTTTCAGTTCGTTAAAACTTTGCTCTATCTTGAATAACAAGCATATTACATGCGCATCCTATTGGGAACCAACTGAATTCACCATGATACTTAGATTCCGTTCCTAAAATGTTGCTATATATTGAAAAGCACACTCATAGAAGAATGTTCCATTGGGAACTCACTCAATTCGCCTAGTAATTTTGATTCCATTCGTGAAAATTTTTCGATATCCCGAACAGTCCACTTATTACTCCTGCGGTCTATTAGGAACTAACAGAATTCACCAAGTTACTGAGATTCGGCTCACCAAATTTTGATAATCTTTAAAAGTACACGTATCACAAGAGCCTACTACTGGGAACTCACTGAATTCACAAAGAAACGGTGTTTCAGTTCGTTAAAACTTTCCTCTATCTTGAACAACAAACTTATTACATGCGAAACCTATTGGGAAACTACTGAATTCACCATGATACTTAGATTAATTTTCTTAAAATATTGCTATATATTGAAAAGCACACTCATACAAGCATGTCCCATGGGAACTCACTGAATTCGTCTAGAAATTTTGATTCCATTCTTAAAAATTTTCTATATCCCGAACAGTCCACATATTACTACTGCGGCCCTTTGGGAACTAACCAAATTCACCAAGTTTCTGACATTCGACTCAACAAGTTTTGATAAATCTTTAAAAGTACACGTATTACAAGACCCTCCTACTGGGAACTAACTGAATTCACAAAGAAACAGTGTTTCAGTTCGTTAAAACGTTGCTCTATCTTGAATAACAAGCTTATTTCTTGCGAATCCTATTGGGACCTATTGAATTCACCATTTTACGTAGATTCCGTTCCTTAAAATGTTGCTATATATTGAAAAGCACACTCATACAAGTATGTCCCATTGGGAACTCACTGAATTCGCCTAGATA